>NC_135785.1:55001250-55360625 GCF_051106095.1 Pogona vitticeps
ATGACAGCTGACATTTATCCCAAAAATGCTTCCTAGAAATGTAGGAATTTTAAAACCTAAGAAGGCACATTGAAAACACAGACAATACAACTCCAAAATTCATTATTTAAAAGTAAAAAAGCATCATAGCTTTAAGTAATCTTTAGCCTTTAATCATACTATAAATGATACACAGAAAATTACTCTTTAAGTGTTCACCCATAGGTTGATACTATGGAGGAAAATCCATGTTGTCCTTGTCTTCTGTCATTGATGCTACTGCTACATAATTGTTGGTGTAGTGTGTTTCCCTGTATTACTTTACAGTTATGTGTGTGTGTCTTCTGCTTCTTTGTATTTATATTTCTTTCAAATGTAAACATTTGACTTTTTCTGATTCTGTAAGTACAGGGTCCTGATGCACCAACAGACATTTTACAACAGGAATTTCCATTGCTTTTACAATTCCTGTAAAATATGACTCTAACTCAAAATCTGGCAAGCTGCCACTATAATAAGCATTGTTGTTTTGTCTAACAGCAGTCTGTACTGACTATAACTATAATTATAGTAAGTAACAGAAGGCATAAAGTGATGGGATTAATATATCAAGGTACAGCAAATCACTGGATCTATTAAAATTAGACCAAATCACAGTAACTGCAAATGGAACATTTTACCAATTATTTTGACATATTTTTAATTTTCTCCTTTACTTTCATGCTAAACTGTCAGCTATGGAGGAAATTATTTTGGAATGTTATTTTTGTACAGTGACCTTGCTCCCAGACCTGGCTGATTGTTTTACAATAACTTTTACAAAACTGCTGTGTAATACTTTCAGGATTGTCCCCATATACACACAAAATTTCACATCTTGACAATTCTATGTATTCCTGTGTGACTAAGAAAAATAATCTTCTGACTTAACACCCTTCACTAATAAAAAGTTAGAATGACCACCAGTGACATCTTATTAAGGCTCAATTTTAAATAAGCCTGAATACTGTATTTTATTTTCTCACTGGATATACTTTCAAGACAGTTAAGAATCCATATAGTAAACAAACAAACAAAACACAAAAACAAAAACCAGCAATTAAATCAAAGAAACAAATCAAACGTAAAGGGCTTACGGTCAATTTTAGCTCTAATATAAAATAAGTGAGATATACCTTGCTTGTGAGTAACACTCCCAATTCATTTAAGTGGGTCTACGCTGGCTGAGAATAACATTGCATTTAGCTCTCAAAGACAGAAAGCAATGCTAGAGATCTCAGTGACCTGGAGCACATGGCTGCCGAACTAAGATGGGCATTTGATTCTTCACTCTGCCCAACAGGGAAAAGCCAGCCTATGTAGTTTTGGCAAGCTGCACAGTCTCAGAGCACCCACAGAAGAAGGAAATTGTAAACTTAAGTATTTCATACTTTTAAAATCCTCAAAAGGGTCTCCAATAATTGGAAGCAACTTAACAACACACAATTCTACTACTAAATATTCTAAATGGCAGATCAAAAACATGTAAGCTGCAGTCCCATCGTTACAATGGAGTAGAATTGCACTGCAAAATTATTAGGACTCATACACAGGAAACAGAATTTATAGTGATTTTGTTGGAACTGAAAATTTATTAAATTGACTCTTTCTGAGTTCATAGCTGGAGAAGAGTAAAAGTATAGTACTGTATTCATTCATTAATTCATTCAACTTCTATACTGCACATCTAGCTACCAAGGCCACTCTGGGTGGTTCACAACATGATAAAACAAATAACACTTTAAAAGACATTAAACATAGGAATTTTACAGAAACCAAAATTAAACATTCCAATCAACATACACAAAAGGACAATGTCAAAAAAACTAAACCTAATTTTAAAAGGAAAGATGGTGGGTCTGGTGATGTAACCACTGAAAAAGTCTCTGCACTATGATGATGTAATCTTTGGGAAAGCCTGTCTAAATAGCCATGTTTTCAGGGATAGTTTGAAAATTCTCAGTGAAGGGGCCAGGCAAATTTTGGGCAGGAGATTATTCCAAATGTAGGTGGGTGGGTGGCCAGTTGCTGAGAAAGCCCAGTTTCTGATCTTTTTCTGGGTCAGTCTTGGGGACAGTACATTCAACTGCCCACCCTGGGAAGACTGAGTAGGTCAGGCAGATCTCACTGGAAGGAGGCATTCTGCCAGGTATCAAGATCCCAAACTGTTTAGGGCCTTGTATATCAGCATTATCACCTTGAAGCTGGCACAGAAATGAACAGGTAGTCATTGCAAGGTAGCCAGGGTAGGGGAGATATGAGGGCATTTCTTCACTCCACTCACCAATATGGCTGCCATATTATGGACCTGTTGGAGTTTCCACAACAGCCTCATGGATAGCCCCACGTAAAGAGCATTATGGTAGTCTAAGCTCGAGACTACCAGTGAATGGACCAGCATAGCGAGCAACCTGGTGTCAAGTTAGGGATGCAGCTGGGCAATCCGGCTCAGATGGAAAAAGATGGAACGGACCACAGATATTACCTGGGACTCCACTGATAGTGCTGGGTCCAAAAGTACACCCAGACTGTGAACCTCCTTCTCAGTGGAAAGTAGCCCCCCAAAGGAAAAAAACTCCCCAAACTGCAGACACTAGGGGCGCTCCATCTTGTCCTGATCCAGTTCAGTCTGTTACTCTTCATCTACACCAGCATGACATCCAAGCAGCACTCAAGGGACCCGACGGCATCTACTGCAAAAATGTGAAAGGTGTAGTAATCAAGATGTTGCAGCATCATGGAGAGTAACCAAAATACAGTACACAAATCTTCATTTTTTAGTATAGTTTTTATCCTAGAGCTATAATTGCAATTAATAATGAGCTTAAAGACCACCAGTAGTGAATAATTAGTTGGACTGTGTTACTTGGCCTGAGGTGTAGATGTTTGTATTTTTAGTGGGGGACTTCTAGTGGGTGGGGAGTGTTTGGGGAATGTTATGTGTGTGCATGTGTCTGGTCTCTGGGTGTCTGTGAATTTCGTTGTATGGTATACTGTGTATATACTTACAATGACAATAAATATTATTATTATTATTATTATTATTATTATTATTATTATTATTATTATTATCATCATCATCATCATCATCATCATCATCATCATCATCATCATCATTATTTGCAGCTAACCCTTCAGATGGCGCAATTAAAAAGAGAGACAATAAATGCTTCTTGGCATTGCACTTGAGCCAAAATGAATGATGCAATTACAGGCGTATTTCTTATTGTAACGGATGCCTTTGTTTTAATTACAGTATAACCAACCACAGAATTTCAAGTATGCATGACATCTCCACGTGGTCGTAGTGACCCTTCACTCACTTTTGAAATGGCAAAATCTATTTTTAAAAAAATATATAACAAATTATTCGCAGGAAAATAGTCTTTTTAAAAAAACAGGCTGATTTATTTATTTATTTAATTTATATCCCGCCTATCTGGTCGGGTCAGGACCACTCTAGGCGGTTTAATTTTAAATTTTGGGGATATTAAAATCCTAGGAATATGAACCCAACCTTTGGGCTCCACCTCCCTGACCAACCTGGCAGGATCTTTCAGTTTAACTATCAAAGAAGCACCACCTCCTTATGACTGGCTAATACAGTACTGTAAATGAACAGTACTGTAATTTGTCCCGACGCCCACAGCCGCGCTCCTTACTGTAAAAGAAGAAGCGTTCAGTGTAAAAACATGGCCGCCAAATGAACGTCACCCGACACTCTGTACGAGGACGCGCTAATTGCTAGCAAGAAGTCAAGTGCGGCTGCGCAAGCTTGATGAAGACGATGATTCCGGGGTCGGAGATAGTACCAGGTAAACACAAGAAAGGCAGAAAAGGGGATTTGAGACATTTTGTTGATGTTGTTCTCCGGCTTTTTTAGTTATAATGAGAAACCCATTGAAGAGTTTTTATTACGAACCTTTTTTCCCCGTTCCGCTCCCGTGGTGTCCCTTCATTCATTCGATTTTAATTGCCTGACCCCATAGCTTTGTTTTCTTGGACGACGTTTTGGAAAGGGATCTCCTTTAAGGGACGGTTCGTTAGAGAATAATTAAATTCTACTGGATGTGTTGCGCTTATAATGAGAGCCTCGTCCTCTGAGATTTTGTGTATTCTCGTGCGTTTTCTCTTGTTCGCTTCCCACTACACTGCATGGGGGGGGGAGTGAATCAATTCTTTCCGTACTCTCATTTCCCTTCATTTGTATTACCAATAAATAGGCTGTGAAGTGGGGTCCAGTGCAGAAATCCCTGTTAAACTTGTTAGTCAGCCCTGGGGGGATAAAATCGAGAGAGGACATACTGCATGCCTATGTTTTTCTCCCTCACCCCTAGGTTTCCCCATCCATTTCAGGCTTCTCAGCGAGCAAACATCGGAGGGAATACCCTCCTCACCAGGTTACAGAGATTGTTATTCAGGATGTTGGGAGAGGCTGAGAGAAAGGGAGGGGGGAACCTAATACAGTATTCCTTTCTACGTACAATACTACTGTTCCAAATGCCCTGACCATGTAGTCTTTACAGAGTATTACAGTTTATAGCACCATCATCACACATGGTGGTTTGTAGAGTTCGGTAGGCAAAAACGCTAAGGTCCCAGCCACAAAGGAGCTTACAGTCTGAAGGAGATAACTGGAGAAATAAGCTGAGGTGGAACTAGACACAAGATGCCAGTCTTTGCTTGAGGTTTACACACACACACACACACACACACACACACACACACACACACACACACACACACACACACACACACACACACACACACACACACACACACACACACACACACACACACACACACTCACTCACTCACTCACTCACTCACTCACTCACTCACTCCACCTTCCTTGCATTCAGGCTCTAGTGTTGTTGTCCTTTAAGTCGTGAACGACTCTTCGTGACCCCATGGACCACCAGAGCATGCCAGGCTCACTATCAGGCACTTGGATGAATGAGGCCAGCACAGTGTGTTATGTCTCGTTTTCTGCCTGTGGCCCCTAAAGGAAGAAGGTCCATGAACCACTGGGGACAGGGTCTGGTTCCCTGGCCAGCCTCTGTGAGAAAGCATAGTTGATTATCTCTGCAATGGTTTTTAGAGTTCTGATTAATACAAAAAGATTGCTCAGTAGTGACTTAATTTTCTTGTGTGAGGAAACAGTTACATGCCTGCTAAAAGGAGCCAGGTGGCATTGCTAAGAAATAAGGGAAACATCTTGAGACATTTAATAAGTCCTCCTCAGGACCATTTAGGATATCATTTACAAATCAATATAATCTTTGAGGTGGTAATTTACAGACTGACATTATTTTAGCCATGTTGGCTTGTGAAAAGGACAGTTAGCCATAAAACACCCCTTCAATAATACATCTAGAAAATTTTTATAAATCTCTCTCCTCTCCCTTTATATACTATTTTAGGTTATGATTTCAAAAGAGACAAGAGACTAATGTCAATAGTTCTGTTCAAGTCTTGGCCCACAAAATTTTCTGTGTCAATATTTCCAGGATTACGTGCCCATCTTTGAATACCTATGGTGCCATCTGATGCAGGAATATGTATTTGTCATTTTTAGTGCTGTCACTTCACGGTGCTCTCAGGTTGAAGTTGTGACTACTGATGTGCAACTGGAACTGCCTCAAGAGTCTATTCACAATTGTGTCCTCTTTGCAAGGTACAGTAGTTATTTCATTTTGACTGATTTGGGGGCATACAATATTGTGCTCCTCTGAAAGGAGGCTTTAAAATAAGAATTACTGATGTGAATTAGGTAGCCTCTTATTCTGCAAGTCATGCAAGAGATTACTTTTATTCCCATTCCCTCATTTCTCAAGATCAATAAGTAGTTTCAGTAAAGGTATGGCCAGGCAGTCACTTTGGTTTGATCCTAGAGATCACACATGCTGGAACTGAACCAAAATTGAGTGGTCCTACCCACACCCCCACAAAAATGACTGGGATATAGAAAGTGTGAGTAGGCATCGATCAGGGTCCCTGTCACTTTTTATTTCCATTTTGCACAATGTGTTTCTTCTTTACTATGTGGACACCTTTGTTTCTGTATACAAGATTGATAAACTGGTTTGAAATGGCACGTCATGTGCTTGCTGGGAAAGGGAGCAAACCAGTTTGTCCCCAAACACCACCAAACGGCAATAAAAGCATACCTAACACCCTGTGTCAGCGTTAGCCTATTACTCCCCTTTTTAAACCACCGTCTGCAATTGAATTTCATATTGCAAGTTAAATGGATCTGTGTCTTTTAAGAGAGTGCAAGAACACATTGACTCTAGCTACTGAAGTGTCAATGTTTGTTTGTTTTTTTAACAGAGATGATGATGGTTTGGTCCAAATGGCAAACTAGTACGTGCTGGAGAGAAAGGCTTTATTGGAGCTGGAGGTGATATTGGCAACCAGAAGACTCTGAATGAATCATCATGGGTTTCAGGCTCTTAGCGTGTCTCTTCAACCTGCCTGTTGCAGTGGTCTATGGGTCCCTGTCACTTTTTATTTCCATTTTGCACAATGTGTTTCTTCTTTACTATGTGGACACCTTTGTTTCTGTATACAAGATTGATAAACTTTCATTTTGGATTGGGGAGGTAAGTTTTGAACTTGGAAATCACTGTTTGGTCTTTCTAGTCTTATCAGATCTATGGTGTTCTAGAATTGACGAAAATATATATTTGTATATTTACATACACACACACATATTTGTGTGTATATGTATATGTACATTTGTACATACATACATTTGCAATTTATACATATATGACACAAGCCTGCCAACTGACTAAATTCATGCACCTTATGGAAGAGACTTGTGTCGTAATAAAATTATTACTTTTAAGGTGTCATAAACATATATATATAAAACCTGCAAAACAGTGAAGTTAGATGGCAGGGATATTTATAAAGTACATTATATACTAAATTCAAAATAACCACAGTGACCCTTTACACCAGCAAATTCCAAAATCCTTATTGGGGTGGTACCCTTATTAGGTGAACATAAAGGCAACCTCCAAAAGTGTGCAAGCTTTTGAGGCCACTGTTTTGTTTCACCAAGTAAGAGTGAATGGGGATAAAGGGGAAATGCTTGATCTAAACCTAATTGTCCCATGGTTTCTTGAGAAGTAAGGACCTGTTTTGATAATGAAGTGAGACTCAGCAAGTGATGCAGTGATGTAAGATTTCACCCAGATTTGCTAGGAACTGGAAGATTTGTTCTTCTAGCTTAGGAATCCGTTTCCCCACAGTAAACTCATAAATGTTTCCTTCCTATCTGAATTTACAGGCTCTTTAACCAGTAAGAAACATGGAAAGTGAGAGCAGTCAGGCAATCCTCATTGTCTAGGTTGGAGATGATAGATGCTGGAGTGAATAAAAAGATTCAATTGGAGCTTAGCTGGGTAGCTTTACCTATTGTGTTGGATGGGATGCACCCTCAGTGAATGAAACTGTAATGCCATCGTAGAAATTTGTCTGGGAAAAATGGCAACAGACAGAAGAGCTATTTGTGTGGATAGGCATTTCACTTATTGCTTGCAGTTGTCTGAGCTGGATGTTGGTAACTATGAAATTATATCCATAGGGTTAGCCATGGCATTCTGTTGCAGGAAAAATTGAAGTACAGTACTTAATTTCAGTTTAAGTCTCATTAAGTATCTCATGCTTTCCCTCTAGACTGTGTTTCTGATCTGGAACAGCCTCAATGACCCTCTCTTTGGCTGGCTGAGTGACCGGGCTTTCCTTAGCACCCAACAGTAAGCAGAGTTTGATCCATGTCCTACATCAGAAGTTAAAACAACAGAATAGCTGTAGAAGTAGAATAATGTGCTTGGTGTTGGTACTGTATATATAATAGAAGGAAGAGAGGAGGAAAGAGAGGTCAGTGTCTAGAGGCAGAGTTTCTCCTTGTTAGGCTGGTTGTTGGAATATTTCTCCTCAATGTAGTACAGTCCTTCAGGTGGGAGAGTCAGATTAAACTAAACAGGAATGGATGGATAAGGGGTAGCAGAAATGAAAGCATAAAGTGGACAAGGAAGATTAGGATTGACAAGGAGACAGAACGCTAAGACGGCATGTAATTTAAAATTATGGAATGTGGCTGACCTGGTTTTCATAGGGATGGTATTTCTTCTCTTGCAGATCTGGAGTAGAGATTTCTACTCCAGAAGTGGTTCTGAAGAGACTCAAGGCCCTGAGCCGCAATGGTCCCCTCTTTGCCATATCATTTCTGGCTTTCTGGATTGCATGGGCCCATCCAGGCTTGCAGTTCCTCATCTGTCTCTGCCTCTATGATAGCTTCCTCACCATGGTGGATCTCAACCAGAATGCTTTGCTTGCTGACCTTGCGGTGTCTGCAAAGGATAGGACCGGCCTCAACTTCTATTCTTCACTCTTCAGTGCCATTGGCTCCCTCTCAGTCTTCATGTCCTATGCTGTGTGGAACAAGGAGAACTTCTTCTCCTTCCGGATATTTTGTGTGGCACTGGCTTTCTGCTCAGCGGTTGGATTTACCTTGGCCACATGGGTGCTAAAGCAGAGATTTCAAGCTGAGGAACGAGCAAAATGGGATGAAAGCACAGCTTTAAAAGAGTAAGTTGTGATGTTAGTTTGCTCAATCCCCGTCATTAGATTAAATATCCTACACAATTAGCATAAGATGTAACTTTTAGGTGTACAGATTCCATTTTGCCAACGTGCTTTGGGATTTGTATGGCACTCTCATTTGCTTTTTGAAATAATAGGCACCAATTCACAAAGTTTTACACTGGGCCCTGAGGGCTATTTTTCCATTTTTAAACAAACATATTTCTTTATCACCTTTTGGTATATGTGAACTGGTTTAAAGCATGTATTTATTTTGGAAAGAACAAAGCAGAAACTACTGTGATAATAAGCCTTTTTATTCATTTATATCCTGTCCTTCCAATATGTCACCCCCTTTTTCCATGTTATCCTCTCTAGAAAAGGGAAATTAGAGGCAACATTTCTGAAAGAAAAATAAGAAAAAGGGTGACATATCATAGAATCATAGAAAAGTGAAGTTGGAAGGGGCCTACAAGGCCATCAAATTCAACCCGCTGCTTAGTGCAGGAATACAATCAAAGCATATCCGCCAGGTGATTAAGTTTTTCTTGAATGCCTCCAGTGTTGGAGCGCTCACCAACTCCTGAGGTAACTGGTTCCACTGTTGTACTGCTCTAACAGGAAGTTTTTCCTGATATTCAACCCAAATCTGGCTTCCTTTAATTTGAGCCCATTGTTGTGTTTCCTGCACTCAGGGATGATCGAGAACAGATCTTGCCCCTCCTCTGTATGACAGCCTTTCAAATATTTGAAAAGTGCTATCATATCACTCCTCAGTCTTCTTTTCTCAAGGCTAAATGTGCCCACCTCTCCCACCTTTCTGTCTGTCTTAAGAATATCACTGTTTGTTCTTCCAGACTGTACATTGACCATTCCTCTGGACATCAGGAGAAGAGAATCACTCTGGCTGAGTACCTCAAGCAGCTCTCCAGACATCGCAACTTTCTCTGGTTTGTCACCATGAACCTTACACAGGTTGGTTTTTTCTGGCCTCTCTGTAGTCCAGAAATGTTGCTGACATTCAGGAATCCACCCAGTGGTCCTGTTCATCAGAGTTTTTCTCCATGCAATTGTTGCTTTCTTCCACTCTCTGCTTAGAAATTGTTACACACTCTTGGCATAACATTCACAGTGTCTTTGTCACTTGCTGAGACACCTGATTTTGCAGAGCAAGAATCAGTCTCCCTCAATTGGCCTAAATAGTTCCCTTTTTAGTTAAGAGAGGTATCTGCTGCTAATACTGGCTGTCTTGATAAGAAGCCTAAAATATTTCTTTGGACAACTGCTATATTTGTTCAAAAACTCCATGAAGCAGTTGGCATTTATATTTTGATGTCAGGCATTCCATTTATTTTTTGAATTAGTATTTACTGTTCTACTAAACTGCTATTTTCAGCAGTCTGACAGATGTCTTTTCACAAATGTTGTGATTATTTGCCATCTTTCACAGGTTTTTCACTGCCATTTCAACAGCAACTTCTTCCCTCTCTTTTTGGAACATCTGCTTTCTGATCGTATCTCACTTTCCATGGGATCATTTCTGCTTGGTGAGTGCACAGTTGGGAGTGGAGATCTATTGCTCAGCAATATTGCCTTGATTTCTAGAAACTGACTAGACAAAGAATACCACCTTTTTCACTGGCAAAGAAAGTAGAATCCAAACTTGTTTGGATTGTAGCTGCAACTATTGCTAGCATTTTGTAGAAGCGGCTTCCCTCCACCCTCTTATAAAAGGACTGACAAGTAAAACTATGCTAGATTCCCAGACGTCTGCTAGGATAAATACTCCTTGAATAATATAAATTCCAAAACATAAATAGGATGGCTTTTGTGAAGACTGGCATAAATGTTGCCCTTTTCCTTCATTTAAAGAAGAATACCAATGTGTTCACTGGAAAGGAATAAATGTCTCTCTGTGTGAAATTGAACTACAACATTATATTGTTATACAGAGTGCTCTTGTTAGGATCTCACCCAGCTAGCCAGCCATATATTCACCATATGTCTTGGATAGAGGATACTGTATTGTGTTCCGCTTCTGGCTTTGTTGTCAGTTCTTCTCTCTCTACCATTGCTCAACATTCAGTGTCCACCTAGATCTCTAATGCTATGGGTATATAAAAGGCTGAAATGTTAGGGGTCAGCTGTAGAAAGCTTTCATATTTTGACTAATTCAGAGTTGTTGTCCATTCATCAGATTGTTATGTGCAAAATAATAAGTCAATCTACAGCAAATTAACCAAAAATCTACTAGTAGATCTGTATCAGTCTTCTGCTCACTACTGTATTACAGTAAGTTTCAAGCTATTTATTTATTTATTTATTTATTTTATTTATATCCCACCTATCTAGCCAACTCAGGACCACTCTAGGCGGCTAACATCATCAGATAATAAAAGTATACATACATACAACAGCGTAAATAATAAAAACTTTACAAAAATAGAAACCAAGTGCAGCGGAAAAGAAAAGAAACATCAGGAATTGTCTGGAGGAAAGGCCTGCTGAAACATCCATGTCTTCAGTTGCTTCTTAAAGATACCCAGTGAGGGAGCCCCGCGAATCCCAGGAGGTAGATTGTTCCAGAGGCGAGGAGCTACCACCGAGAAGGCCCGATTTCTTGTCTTCTCCTTCCAGGCCTCCCTCGGCGTTAGGCTCCTCAGCCTCACCTCCTGGCTCGCATGAGTGACACGGGTAGAACTTGGTGGGAGTAGGCGTTCCGCCAGATATCGAGGCCCTAAACCGTTTAGGGCTTTGTACGTAAGCGTCAACACTTTGAAGTCGATGCGGAATCGTATGGGCAGCCAATGCAATGCAGCCAGAGTGGAAAACCTGTTGGGATATGACAAGATCCAACATTCTACCCATTGTGGGTTAATGTGCTTAAATACCTCAGCTGCCCCTTTTTCAGTGAGGCTCTATAAAAGGGGATTAGCTGTTTCTCTGTCTCTCTCTCTCTCTCTCTCTCTCAAACCCACACTTCACTGGTGCTGACTGACTGAGTGAGGCAGAGACCATATGTGCTTGCCTAAGTTAGTGGGCGTTGCCTGAGCTGCCACCGCTCTACTTGCTTTTACTGTTTGGTATATCTTCGTTATGTAGCTTTAGTAGTTTCATTGTTTTCTTAGGATGTCCTGTTTACCTTTTCCTAAGAGAATTAGATAAAGATTATTACTTAAGTCTTGTCTCAGTGTCTCAAATTTTCACCACAAAGCCTACCAGTGTACCCGTACTGATGGGGATTTAGATAGGGCTCCCAGTGTCTGACTAATTGCTTTTTGTTTTTGTGTATCACTAATGGAAGTTTAGTTCAAAATGTCAGAGAAATACAGCTGTTGTACAAGAAAAGTGGTTTGTTATGTCAGCGTCTGTTTCTGGTTAGAATGTATTTATAAGTAATGTTTGGATCTAACTTGGACTGCTTTGTTTTTGTGCATTTAGGCAGTGAAACTAGGTGATCTCAAACTATTTTCTAGTAGGCCTGAGACTTTTCTCTTTTGTTATAAGCCTCTGTTCAAAATGTAGGAAACTGCCTTGATGTTTCATGGGACAAGTTTCATGAAACATCTTGGAAGTTACAAGGATTCATAGGATGGTTAGTCTCACTGCCTCTTAGGCTCGGTAGAGCAGAGGTCCCCAACCCCCAGTCTGTGGCCCAGTGCTGCGCCATGGCCTTGGTCGGACCGGGCTGCAGAGACAGATCTTCCACCCCCCTTGCATGCCCCCCACACAACCGCTTTGCACATGCACACGCATGCACGTGCCCCCCGTGAACAACCCCGCCCCTTCCCTTTGCACGCATACGTGCAAGTGTAGGGGATGCCCCCCCCCCGCACATGGACCCCATCTCCCCCAACTGGTCCACGGCATCAAAAAGGTTGGGGGCCACCGCTGTAGAGGGTCTTTCCCAAAGAACTACCTCCCATGAAGCACCAGGGCAGTTTCCTTCTCTTTGAATGGAGGGTCATGGCAACAGAACCACCAAAGGAGGTAGGGAAAAATGCCCTGTGGATTTCTGTTTTCTGACTGTACTTTCTGAAATTCTGCTTGGTGGAATTCTTAGCAAATTCCTGGAGTTGAGATTAAAAAAAATTGACAGTTCCATGCCTATTTTCTAGGTTATTGTATCAGGATACTTATGCCCTTGTTTCTTGTTGATGTGTTTGTTAATATTTATTATTATTTGGTCATTAAAGTATAAATTACTTTTCAGGCTCCCAAACAATTTATAATACAGGCTTGTGACATATATGTATAAATTGCAGACTTGTGACATATATATATAAATTGCAAATGGACGTATGTACAATCACAGTATCAAAATATTACTTAACAGCTATTCTAAAGGCAAAGGTATGACAAAATTGCCTTTAAGAAACTTAGCAAGGGTAGAGATAGCCTGACTTTCCTTGGCAGGTTAGGGTGTTGCAACAAGAAGCACCCTTTTCAGTGTACCCTCCAACCTTATCCCAAATAATAGGAATGATCTTATAGACAAGCCATCTAGCCCAGTGTTGCCTACACTGACTGGCAGTGGCTCTCCCATAGTTGTTCCTTATGGCTACATACAAGAAAGCACTGTAGGGTATTGTATCCTTTGCCTATTTATCTTTCTTTTCAGGTGTTTCTTATGTGGCTCCTCATCTCAACAACCTCTACTTCCTTTCTCTTTGTCGGCGTTGGGGTGTGTATGCTGTGGTTCGAGGACTTTTCTTCCTCAAGTTGCTGCTCAGTGTGATTATGCTCCTTGCTGGACCAGACTGGGTCTACCTGCTTTGTTTCTTCATAGCCAGGTACACCAGTCAACTATTATGGCCCTGGGGAACTAGGTTAGGACTGAACAATGGATTGTTCTAGTTGCATTGTAGACTTGACTTACCCCATGTGAAAGAGAAATGAAATTCCACAATTTAAAAAAAAAAATACATTATTTGCTGGAAAATCCTAATGTTTCTTGGCCAATTAATTATTTTGGGGTTTTTGTTGTGGCCTTCAGCCATGTTTTGGTGGCTTTTTCCAATATTTTTCATTTTTTTGATACTTGGTATCATTGTCATTGAGCCAAAGTTTAGACTAGAATCTTGACTCCTAGCCATGGGCTCAGGTGTTTGAATCTGCTGTGATATCTGTTTTTTGTTCATCCAGAGAAGATTGATCAGAGGCATTAGTAAGTCCTTCATCTTCAGTAATAAATGCATACTATCAAGTCAAAGAAGGAGCAAAATCAATATGTGGGCATAAGGGAGTTAAGAATCCCAAAAAGCTCATGTTTTACAATAAAAAAATTACTTATGAATTTGAGGAACAGAACTTTGAATGAAATGTGGTAACCGTGCTAAAGGTTTGGCAACATGGGGTGCTGTTGGTATTTGCCTGAGAATTTAAAGGATCAGTACTGGGGCATTTCACTGTTTCTTTCTGTATTCCTACTTTTGGGGGGGGGGGTGTCTTACCATGAATACACAAAGTAACCTTATCCATGATGGGACATGGGGGATGCAGGTCTCATCATCCCTCCCTAGCGAGCTCAGTGAATGGAAAACATCAAGCTGAGTTTTAATTAATGTGGTGGTCTAGATTATTTTAACTGTACTCTTGCATTCATGTAACCAGTGTTTATCTGCATATCATGCAGCAGTTTCCTCTTCGTTCTGTGCCCACTATGCCTGAACCTGCTCATAATCTCCCATCTCTATTGTTCTCAGCAATCGCGTGTTCACTGAAGGGACATGCAAGTTGCTCAACTTGGTGGTCACTGACCTGGTGGATGAAGACTTGGTGCTGAATCGGAGGAAGCAGGCTGCCTCAGCTCTCTTGTTTGGCATGGTTGCCTTGGTAACCAAACCAGGCCAGACCTTTGCCCCCTTGATTGGTACCTGGCTCCTCTGTGCTTATACTGGTAAGTGATGGTCAGGGCAGTTCACTGAGCAGTGGAATGAGAACCAAGGCAGGAATGTCTGTTAGAAAGCTGTTAGTACTGTGGCACAATAGTCATTGATTTATTTTTAATTGAATTTCCCTGCAGCAGCATTTCCCCCCTGTAGTTGTCTGTAATCAACCCCAATAAGAAATGCTTAGAGTTCTACTTACAGTTTTGTTGCTGTTAGAGCTTGGAAACATTACTTTGTTTGTCTGTCTCACCCACATCAACATGCTGGCTACAGCATTTTGGTAGACCAGAACAGTTAACTTTGTAAAGCTTTTCCTGCAACACAAATATCACATTAAGGAATAATTTTTCTCTGCAGTGCAGTGCTCCTTGCTTAGTCTAAACATCATGTTAGGTACATCATATCAAGTGAATTTGCCATTTTAAGCTATTGGCAAGGACAGTGGTGCCTTGCTTAACGACGATAATCCGTTCCAGGAAAATCACCGTTAAGCGAAAACATTGTAAAGCGAAATTAAAAACCCCATTGAAACGCATTGAAACCTGTTCAATGCGTTCCAGTGGGGTAAAAACTCACTGTCCAGCGAAGATCCTCCATACGGCGGCCATTTTCGCTGCCTGTATAGCGAGGAATCTGTCCCTAAACACAGCGGGGAGCTATTTTAATTACCCGGTGGCCATTTTGAAACCGCCGATCAGCTTAGAAAAACATCATTTTGCGAAGAATCAGTTCCCAAAGCAGGGAACCGATCATCGCAAAGCGAAATTTCCCCATTTAGACCATTGCAATTGCGATCGCAAAACGATGGTCTCGTAATCGTAATGCAGGCCAATCGTAAAACGAAGGCACCACTGTAGCTAGAGCAACTGATAGATGCCTTAGAAAGAACTGGAACTTTATTCTAGGGGAAAGACTTCAGTCTCTTATTTCATGATGGAAAAAATCACTTCAAAGTAACTTCTAAATGAGTCAGTTTTAGTATAGGAGAAAAGGCTCTCTGTCCTGCCTTAAAAATGAAATTTACAAGCAGTAAATTTCTAGTTATCTGTTTGGAACAGAATTCCTATAATACTCTAGCCAAAGTGACTACTACTGGGGCTGTGTTGTTTGAGGTATTCTGAGAGTTATAGGCCAATGGCCCACCCCAAAACCTACCATCTTGTACTAAGATTTGTCTCTATGAGGAATGGAAATTAAAGATTTGTATTTGTGGCTACTGTAGTAGGGAGAAGCAATGAAGACATTTTGAATGGAGATGATCACAGTTTTCTTGCACTTCAGAGATGGTGAAAGTGGAATCAGATGTTGTTGATTCTCATAACTTAAAAGGGAAGCCAGTCTTCAGTTCTCTTAACAATTTCTGTTGTTCTAGGTTATGACATCTTTCAACGGGATCCACTGAGCAATACAGTGAGTGCCCAACCAAAGCAGGCTTCCAACACAACCTGGGAAGCAATGCTACGGCAGGGATGCTTTTACCTCCTAGTTTTTGTTCCCATCACATGTGCATTACTGCAACTCCTCAGCTGGTCGCAATTCACCCTTCATGGCAGACACCTTCAGACAGTGAAATCTCAGCGTCAAGCCCTGACGGAAAACAAATCCCAAGAAATCTAAACCATTTAATTTCATGTGGGTAGCAGTGTCTGCTAGAATATTTGATTGACTCCAGAAGAACTTGGGAGAGTAAAAGGAAAAAAGAGCAGGTGACATATATATATAAAAATCAGATTAGCATTGGTGAAGGAAAAATCAGTGGAAGCTTCTGAGTCATGTTCAGCTCCCTGCAATGGGAGAAATTGGCCTTGAAGATTTCTTCTGGATCTAAAAGCTCGTATCTCTGATCACCAGTTAGACTTGGCCCAGAAGTCATCTTGCCTTTTTTTAAAAATCACTCAGCAGTGACTAGGTAATTCCGCCACTATTTATTTGGTTCCAGAGAAACTTATTTTGGAGAGAAGTAGCCAGGTATCAGACCATTCATACTTTTTCTGAGTTGGTGAGGAGTATTTAGCTGAGCTGTATCTTGGTCCTTGTACCATGTACCCTTTGAAACTGTTCACAGATAGTCTTGCCTAAGGGTGCAGGGTTGGCTCCCCCTTCCCTTATCAATCCTTCTCTTTGCATGGGAATAAAGACACCTCTCCATAATCACCAGCGTTGGGATTCAAATGTGAACACAGGTCAGAGAACCAAAATGTCACTGATACTCCATGTGGGATATTCCTCCTTGGGTCTCCTTATTGAGAAGAAAGTATTGGGGAGAAGAAAGTATTATTGAGAAGTATTATTGAGAAGAAAGTATTATTGAGGAGAAAGGTGGCCTATAAAACAAACAGGACAGCGTGGTACAGTTTTTGTGAAACAGACTCACCTTTTGTGGAAAAGGAACTCATACTGTAATTACTAATTGTTTTCAACACAATGAGTGCACTGCATTTGTTCACTGTGAATGGAGCATAAAGATCTGCACTGAAGGGGTGGGTGAAGTCGCAAATGTCATTCTCCCATCCAATTTTGAGACTGTCAGGTGGATATATTAAACATGATCTGAAACATTTCCAAGAATTATTGAATTTCTAGATGAAAGACCAGCCTCCTTTCTTACAAGAAAATCACCTTAGATTTCTTGCTAAACAAGCTAATTCTTAGAAATAGCAGGAGGGGCTCAAGGGTCACACAGTGACCTATCAAGGGGCACCTTGATAGGTCACTGTGTGACGCAATTTATACAGGACATCAAGTTTTCCCTCATTCTATAGGACACAGGGTGATTTGATCCTGACCTGCCCTCAAAACGTGTTTCACAATGTGCAGAGCTACTTGAAAAAGCTACTGTCTTCTTCAGAGAAATGTGTAGTAGGGCAGAAGAGTCTTCAGTGGCTAAAGCAAAGTTATGTGTATGAAAGTGTTGATCATCCAATTTTTTATTTTATTTTATTATTATTTTGCGACATGCTAAATTGTGCCTAACAGAGGGGTGGTGGTTTATCAGTTAGCTGATTAGTTCCAGCTAATCTAGGCCATCCAAGAAGGGTAAGCCCAAGTCCCTGTGTTGGCTGTTTTAAAACTACATTTTGGCAAGTCACTGGTGAGATGAGCTGAGGAAATGGCAGGCTTCCTTGTAGTGATTCCAGAACCAGCTACTAAGTTGTTTCTAAGAAACAAAATCACATCCCATCCACAGCCAGCAATGAACTGAGATGAGTTCTGCAGCTACCATCACGGAAAAGTTTCAGACAGTACTTCTTTAGAATTGGGAAGGAGAAATGTGGCAAAGTTCTTTGCTCGTGGTCTGCAACCTCTGCTGTAGCAGGAAAAATGATCCAGAATGCCTTGGATTGAGTTATTGCCTGTTCTTCTGTATACTGAAATCACAGGAGGGTGGAGGCTAGACGTCCAGTTTGTTCAGCCAACAGTCTTGCCAATGTTGCCTTTGGAGGCAGAAGAAATGGTAATAAAATGTTTACATTCTAAATGGTTCTATCGCAGTTGATAGCTACATTGTAATATTCTGCTCACTCATTAAATGTAATTTTTAAAGAGCTCTTTTGGAAGGTCTTTTCCAAGGGTTCACATATACATTATCACCATCAGCTGTACCTACTAATTTAGCTTGACATTGAAATCCTCCTACTTATGTATTAAGAAGACCTAAGCAACACTAGGTGCTCATAGAAGTAACTGTTACCTTGTTACCTTTGGAAAACCTCCAGTCAGAAAGATCTGCTTAGAAAACTGGCAAGGTCAGTTGCTGTCCTCACTCCACTGGCATGTGTCCATAACACCTATCCTGTTGTCCCAACAGGGATGGAATTGTTAGTTCTGATGTTGTCAATTTATATTTCCCTACTAGGATATTGCCCATCTTTTCCCTTTGAAGAATAGGCCCTTGAAATGTACCACGTTTCCATGAAAATAAGATAGGGTCTTATATTAATTTTTGCTCAAAAAATGCATTAGGGCTTATTTTCAGGGGATGCTTTATTTTTTCATGTACAACCATTAACGTTTATTCAAATACAGTCATGTCATATTCTGATTGCTGCACAATGGTGGAGGGTGGGCTTTCACTTAACTAGGGCTTATATTAAGAACATCCGGAGAGTGCTTGTAGCGCTATGGGGCGGTATATAAGTCCAATAAATAAATAAATTAAATAAATCCTGAAAAATCATACTAGGGCTTATTTTCAGGTCAGGTCTTATTTTCAGGGAAACAGGGTAGTTAGCTGAAGAACCCCTGGCTTAAAAGTTGATGGCAGGTGCTACATATCCAGCTACTTACAAACTAGTAGCTGTTACGAATACAATGGACATGCTTGCCAATCCACACCTCTGATGCTTAAACCACTAGAACCTAAAACTAGGATTTTGTTTAACTATGGGTGTTAAATTCCCCCCCAATCATAACAGCAGTGTGCTGCTTTTCTCTGTGACCCTACCAGTACATTTTAGAAAACATTTTGTATTTTCTTTTCACTGACAGATCAGATGCCTTCCCATCTCATGGCTATTTCTTCTCACCATTCCAAATCTAAGCTGCTTCTCTCACATCTTAAATGCCTAAAATCAAGTAGTTTGTCTACAAGCCTATTTGGAAATCCTCCTTCATGCTGTGATAAACTGTGGTAGAAAGACACAATATTACACCGACCAGTTTTCTGCACAAGGCTGCAGGAGGCCAAGAACTTGCGATACAAGGCTGAAAGACGAAATATACAGCTAGGATATTAAACAGAAACTCTGTGCCCTGTAGACAGTGGTTTATTTGACCCAGAACAAGGTGGCTGGTCTATGATGTATGATGAAGTGATCGTGGTTCTGTTGTAGCTGAAACAGCTACAGTAACAAGGGTTTCTGGTTCACCACTACTATTCCTGTTTTAGCAACCCATGTTTATTGACTAATATTTGCTTATAGAGGGCCTGGAATGTGGAAAACTTGGTTGTCTGTGTAGTGCTAATCAGAAGAAGCTAAATTCTACTATACCAAGTGTCATGTCTGTGGACTGTAGTAACTGTTAGAGCAATGGCACAATATTCAGGATCAAACTAAGTGGTTCCACTCAGGTTCATAGTACGAAAAAAGTTCTACAACCCCATTAAACAGATACCATAGAATATATTAACAACTTTTATTTAAGTACGTTGGGTAGCACCCAACAGTGCTTTGAACATATTCGCAAAGTATAGCATCAGAATGATAGAACCAATGCTGGATTACAGAAAGCACCTGTCAATTTGTTCAGTATGTAACATTACTGCTTCTGATAACTGATGTCAGAACAATGAAGTCATACAGACTTCAAATGGACGCAAGAGATAATTTGGGTAGAATTTAAAGGGATGCAAGAGATAATTTGGGTATTTTTGCACAGTGGACGTCTATCCCCATATGCACTGCTCTAGACACAGACTACACAGAATTAGTAGTTGCTTGCCATTCCTTCTATCAGTACAACTTACCATGCACTGGGTCCTCTTTCTTTACTATTTCCCAACAACTGTCATTACACATTTTGTTAAACCTAAGGGTTCCCTAACCCGCAAGCAATTAAGATGAAGTCTATCAGCTCTATTCTGTATGGAAATCAAAGCCTCTACAGTAACTGCCTGTCCTGGGCATGCATTTCATACCTTAGACAGCTCAAAATAAAATATAACATTCTTGTAGCATAAGGCAAGAAGTGTGGATCTCTCTCCCTTACCTATGGATGAATGCCAATCATACAGTCTTCTGTAAAACATCCTAGATCACTCTGCATGGAAGTCTAGCCAGTGAAGAAGCTAGTGTTCAGATGTAGTCCCTTGGTAATGGATCAGGTTCTTGCCTTTAAATTGCACTTTGTCTTACAACTCTTGGTCAAAGTACTTGAGCATCAGGCCAATGCCAAGTGAGGATGGTGTGACAAAGCAAAGAAATGTCCTGCATGCAAATTCACATCTCCTGTTCAAGCCCCAGCAAAAGCATATTTGCTTGAGCCTGGGCCAAAAGTCCGTAACTTAAGATCAACAGGAGTTGCTAAACTGGACTACTTTGTGAAGATCACAACTCAGAGGTGTAACTGGCTTTTACATCTAGCCACATTTTGGCCCAGACTCAATATAAAACAGTGGACACTGGATTCATTCAAAGGCAAATTGAAATGATCACTTCAAGTGACAAATTTAAATGATTTGTTTAACAAAGGAATCCTAACATAACTACTGGACATCAAAAGTTAGAAGGGAGAATGTGCTCTCTTAGCAGTGCTATCTGACACAGATGGATGTATAAATAAGATTAAGGAAACTTGGAGCAGGTATGTATTCTCAAAGGCTTTCACGGCTGGGATCCGATGGTTGTTGTGGGTGTTTCGGGCTCTTTGGCCATGTTCTGAAGGTTGTTCTTCCTAATTTGGCCAGTCTCTGTGGCTGGCATCTTTAGAGGACAGTAGTCAGAACTCTTTCTGTATTCTGGTGCAGTTTGGATATACAGTACTCAACTATCCAAACAAACTGCACCAGAGTACAGACAGAACTCCTACTCCAGTCCTCTGAAGATGCCGGCCACAGAGACTGGTGAAACGTTAGGAAGAACAACCTTCAGAACACGGCCAAAGAGCCTGAAAAACCCACAACCACCACTGGAGCAGGCAGTTCATCACAAAACACTTAAGTAAAGCATGCGGTTGGAGAAGACAGGTAGAAACGAAAATTTTCTTTAACAAAATGTTATCTTAACAGAGTATTACTGCAAAGCAGCTTCATGTCCACTATCACTGCTTCAAGCAATTCCATTTCCCCCAACAAACTCAGAAACCAGACAGTGCTCTTTGCTACCATTTGCTGGTTAAGTCATAAGACACTGATGCAAACACATTGCCAACATTGCCTTAACATTTGCTATCTGGACAGATTGTCCCAAACTTCGGTTTAGGAAAACCTTTCACTGGACCATCTTGCTTAGAACTAAAAATAACTTAATACTGTTGAAATTCCTATCAGTGCTCATCCGTGGAATGCATCTACTCAGCTGGAAGACAACCCTTGTGGGGGTGGGGGATTACATACAAAGTAGCATGCATCCTTCTAAACTCCAGCTACAACTAAACATCCAAAACAGAACTACATTTTTCTGACTAAGCTCAGATATATTTGCTGTCTTTCGTCCCCTGACAAGCTACTATGAAAGAGGAGCTCCTTCCAAAAGAGCATTAGCTCTTGTAATAGGAAGAGACAAGGGAATGCTTATACAATCAGAGTTGTTAGCTCACAATTTATTTGAAATATGTGAATCTGTGGGAATGCTGCAGAGCAACCAAGATCAGACTGCATTTTAACTATCCAACCATTCTGTTCTCCAGGAGGGGCCGTGAACTGTATCGTTCCAGCTTTAAGCCAGACTCAGCTCCTGCTGGTATAAATACTGAAAAAAAAATGCAATGTCTCTTTGAGTCATAAAGTATCTTTTTTCCTGAAAAAGATGACGACTTAAAAAGAGCCAAACAAATGCTTATAAATATGATTGGACCACATTAAAAAAAATACTGACAGTAGCAAACACGACAATGCTTTGCCCCACCTCCCATCTTGTTAGCTCAAGTCCCTCATCACTTCCTTCCTACTGGTTTCTCTTTCATTATTAAATGCAAAGCTTGTATCCTTCTGTTTCATCTTCTAATACTTAAGCAGTCAAGAGTGGGAAATATTTGGTCCTCAGCAGCAGTTAAAAATAATTTAACAACAAGAAGCACCAGAATGTATTAAAAAAGACAAGAAAACAAAAACAAAAAACCAAACTCAGTTCAAGCTAGATTTTTTTCCCCTTTCAGTAACAGTGCGAAGCAGTCAAAAAGGATTAACAAAATCTTGGAATGATTACCTCCCCTCTGGAGGTCACGTCTCAACTTTTGAAGTATCCCAACACCGTTTATTGTTCCCCCATGGGGTGCTTTCATTGAAACAGCCACTCCAAGGAGCTGGGATTACTGCAGGGCTGACCCAACAGTACAAAATAAGAATGTTGTTAAAATGTCAGTGCTAGTGTTAAAGAATTAGAAATGTAGTGTAGTAGGCCAAAGAGTGAGGTGGGAAAGGAAGAACTAACCCTGGGTCCTAATTACCCCCCAAATAAATAATATAACCTTAAAAACAATTACACCACTTCCTGGCAAGCATGACTGAAAAGCTTGTTGGGACAGGGTTTGTGATGTAGGTGTTAAGCCTTCACCATTCAGAAAGAATTCATATTGTAATCCTTTAGAAGATGCAGGAGATTGGGGATGGGGGCAAGGGCAGACAAAGGGAGAAAAGAATGGGACATTAACACTCTTTGGAGTCCCCCTGGGCACTTGACTCAACGAAAACTGACTCTCTCAGTACAAGATACCAAGACAAGGACAGTCTAGAATAGAACAAAGGAAGGACATTTCTGTTCTACATTACATGCATTACAAACTAGTTTCTAAAATTAAAAATTCTAACTGTCCTGTCAAGGTCCAAATTCTCACACATCAGCCTAAGAATCTACACACATACAAGCAACAGTAAATGGGTTTGTAACAGCTCAAAATGTGCTTATTCTCTTTCATGTGTTATTTTTTAAAACTATGTAGGGAAGCTATGAATTGGCCATCTTAAACAACAAAACAAAATGCACTGAGCAACTGAGAAGAAACTGGCCAACAGTCATGTTCTGTACTCAAGAGTTTCCACAATAGATCTTCCATCTGACCCATATTCTTAGACCATCTCCTTTGGAATCCAAATACTGACTGGTTTATCACACACTCATTTCAGCTGCTTGGTTTCAAAGCCATATGACAGTGACCCAAATGTACTCCCAGAGGTTCTCAAGCCAAGAGAAAAAGGAACAGATCTTTCCAGCAGGTTCCTTCCCATTTTTCACCTGCCTCCCACAAGACCAATCACCAGCCAAGTCCAAACCCTGGCATTCCCTTTTGTTTTGGGAAGGCCCAGGTATGCTGGCACTCATCTACTCATACACATACACATAAACGGGGAGCTCCTCAGACACTCAGACTCAGAAAAGTGAGTTGAGAAGAAGAACACATCTCCAAGGAGACCCCAGAACACTCCCAGGCTAGAAGGTTTTTCGGTGGATGGCCCGGGAACTGTCTTCCTCGTATTCTTTCTTGGAAACCCACATTTTCTTAAATGTGTCCAGCGATGCCAAGATGGAGCCTCTGTGGAGAGAAAAAGCATGGAAGTTAAACAGATGGTCAAAAGGGACACCCCCACAGACACTTCTTCACATTATACTACATTCTGGAGAAAAATGGGGCTCATTTTAGGTTTCTCAATGTAATGGCAGCAAACTGTTATGGTATCAACTGTGCATCCAGAAACACACTCTGACTCTTCTACGGTATAAAAGAGCTCTGTGGTATATCTGCAGGGGTTCCTCAAGAGACAAATCACTGTGAGCAAGGTTCCCTTAAGAAAGCATATACAAAAGCTACTGGGCTAGAGCAGCAGCTTCCTGTTCCTGTCCACACAGAATACATGTGCATACTGCTGAAGCAGAAGTCCATCATGCAGTCTTCCATGTGATGCCAGACTGTAAATCAGCATTCCTCTTAATTGGCTAGGTTGGCAAGAACTGATGGGAGCTGTAGTCAAAGAAGGCCTGCAGTGCCACATGTTTTCCAACCTCTTTTTCCAGCGCAGTACCAAGAAAAGCCTCCACACCGGTCTCTACTTGATGGCTGTAATATGCAACAAACCATCCAATGGATCAAAAACTGTCCATGGCTACAACTCAGATTCTCTTCCAGGATTGTAAGTCACTTATTTTATCTTAATTAGAAGGACCCAGGAGAAAGCAGACAAGACTAACATTTCTGCTACAAAATGAATTTACTGTGCATACCCAATCCATGTAGAATATAATCTCTCTTGAGGAGCAGATATCTGGCGGATTGAAAAGAGAAATACAGTTAGGGGGACACAGTATTCCTTCTCCATGCACCAAGCTCACAAAGTTAATCCCTGGCAGCTTTGGCATCTCTTGTTATCAACCCCAGTTGAACTCCATCCAAATGAATTGCAATCCAAAAGCATCAGGCCACCAAGTGAGGAGGTGCTTTTCTAAAGCCGACAGGAGTGTTGCTCTGCCTGCAGCCACCTTAGAGGAAGCAATCATATTCTGAACTCAGGGAAGTAGGCTCTGGCCCATGAAACCTTGCTACACCAATCTATTGGTTGGTTTTGCAGCAATGGATTATTAAAGCTATCCCTCTGGAACATATTATTCTGAGAAGAATTTGGTAAAAATTGGACAAAACATAGACAGCAAATATTCCAATGCTCTCTGCTGTCCACTGTCCACTTTACTGATGACATCTGCTCTCAAAGATATAAGTAACAATAAACATACAGAGGGCCATTAACAGAAACTATTGTTTTCAAGAGTGAGCAAACACATCCATCACTGGGAAACTGGGTAGTTGACTGGATATCTGAATTCTGCTGACTTTGTATCAAATGGATCAAAAAGCTAGACAAAGCACAACTTACCCTGATTTTGACATCTTTGGGGGCCAGTTTCTTCACTTCACTCAGCAGCCTATCACCAAAACCTGGGAAAAAAACCCACCAATTTCAGTTTAAAACATGATAAGATTTTGTTTCTTTACTAGCCTAATGATGGGACAGTGTCCACAAGTCCCTTGTTTTTCAAGGTATGTGTGGAATTTTCTCATCTACTTCTCTCCTACCCTGCCTGTTTTGTAAAAGAGCTTCTGGCTTATACACCAGTCTGTCTTTTCCTCATGGCACTGCAACTCTTAAGTGAAGGCAACCTTCCTCACCATGGTACCCTCTAGCTAGCCCAAATCAGCAAATCCTGTAGTCTCCGGCTGGCATGGCCACTGTACCTTAACATATCTGGAGGTTACTAGATTGGGGAAGACTGCCATAAAGTATTCTGTGGCATGTAATTGGTTTGCAAAATTCAAGCAAGAGAGAAGTAACACAAAACACAACAATGGAGGTTTTTTTATATTGTAGAGCTATTGTGCTAATTCCCCAGATAGTTAGCCTCTGTATAACTCCTTTAACTGGACTAAAATAAACATTTCCGTAGGAACTTCACTGCCCTGCCCTGCCCATTAGAGAAGTAAAGCGCATAAATAATTTCTATCAGTCCTCACTCCCGTAAGCTTTGTATCTCTCTAAATAAGCAAACAGAAACTAACAGTTTTGCTTCAAGAAAGAAGTAGTAAAGGGATTCTAGAGTTAAACTTGGAACATCCATCACGTCTATAGAAGCCAAAAGGCAGCAGAAGTAACCTTTGAATAATGTTGAGCCTCCAGAAAGAACAATATTGGAGAAGAGTGTTCGTCTCAAGTCCATATCAGACTTCTGAATAGCAAAAACCAGTACTTCATGCAGCCCTTCACATTCCTCCCCAATCAAGTCTGGCCGGAACAGCAATTCAGGGGCCCGGAATCGGGCTGGGCCAATCTGCAAAAAAACAAAAACAAACAAAAAAACAAAAAAACACAGTTCACTCAGAACAAAAAAAACACATGTGGGTCAACCTTCAAGTTTCTATAAAAGAAACCTTGAGTCATTTTAAAATGCTGACAGTGTCAGATAGTTAGTGATCACCAGAACAAATGTCCCCATACACAACATATATCTAAGGAACTAGTCAAACATAATCCTGGCTTTGGATGGATTTCAGATCAACTAACAATACTGTAACAGTTTGTAGTGATATGAAAAGTATATAGAAGGATGTTACTTGTGTTGGGTGCAACTCCCCTTTCTTCAAAGGTCCAGTGAACTATCTGTGTTACTGCAAGTCTCACTTGCTTTACAAATGCTTTACGGTATATGGGTACCTTTGGTTGCTCTTTTTTCTGTTTAATAGTCTTAACAAACATTTTTCTGCTACCGCTGTAGCTATCATTTAATAAGATTTTCTTCACAAACAGGACTTCACAAACCTCAATGGTGCTTCCATCTGGAAGGTAATACTGAGCTTTTTCAGTCTCTAATGTCTCATCTTTCTGTGGATTTATTGACAGATAACAAGCCCGCTGTAGAGAGAAGACCAGTAAAAAGAAGAGAATCATACAAACTAATCTTTTTATAAGATGAACTAGAATCAAACATTGCAAGGAATCCCAATATTAAACATCTCTTTGTGATCCAACAAAGCATTTACCTTTCACTTTTGAAGCCAGAAAAGTGTCATCATTCCAGCTCTAGTAATGTACAATACTTATTGAACTGGTCTGGCACAGACTGTTATTTCAAGGCTGGTAAAGCTTTAACTGACCAAACCTCTTTTGAAATTATTGAAACTCCTTCTTTGTGGAATGCAAGACAGGGCTGTGTTTAGGGAACAGTCTTCATTCCAGGGCTTTGTCTGGCAGTGAGACAAAGGATACAAGAGAATATCCTCTATTTTGTATAGTCACAGTAGTTCTGTAATCAGGCATTTTATGTGAGCTCAGTGGCTACATGCTAGGTGACAGTTTGGCACTACAGGCTATTAGGCAAAGTCTCAGGGATAATTATGTGATGACAGAATTATGTCCATGATCTGGGCCAATTTCCCCCAATGTGGGACCCTTCAGATCTGTTGGACAACAACTCCCATAATCCCTAGTTAACACAACCATTGCTTATTTATGTAATAACTTGTCCTATCAGGGCACTGTCCAGTTATTAAGATCTGCATGACTAAGCCAGCAGAGGACTGCATTCCTTGTAAAGGGCCATTTGTCAAGAACACCAGTTCTCTGTCTTTCTCTCTCCCAAACTGGGGAATGCTCTCCCTTCAGAATTCAGCTGAGCCCAACTTGCTGTTTTTAAAAAAGAAATTAAGATGCCTTTTTCCAATATGGCCTTTTAATGGTTTTCATGTTGTTTGAGTGGTTTAACATTTGTTTCTCCATATATTGTTAAACTGTCATATGCTGCCTTGTATTCCTTTTTAAAGAAGAAATGCGAGATATAAATGAAGTAAACAAACTTTTAAAAAGCTTGAATGTAATCTTATTGCTGAGTTTATGTTCTTATGTTACCATTTGCTGTAGGAGATTTGTTGTCTGTTGCTTTGGTTACTGTTGCAAAAAAGATAGTATAGAAACCTTACCAATGTAGATAATCAACATATATATAAGTATTCCTGAAACTCATTGTGGTGTTTTCCTCATTCCTCCCTGTGTGCTTGCTCATAGAAAGCTAGCATATCAGCATAAAGAATATAGAGATCTTCAGATAGGCTAATTTTCTACGTACCAGATGTTTCTGATAGACATAGGATATTCCTATTCATATCCCTGGGGATACGGAGGCCCATTCCCTCCCTCCAGAACCAGCCAGCCCAACTCACTGCTTGCCATGCAGCGCTTGGCTCCACTGTCAGCACGCTAATCACAGAATGAGCCTGGCCAGTGTGCGCAGCTGTCCACTGATCAGCTGAGAGGGGAGACGCTCTGTCCCATCTCCCTGCCGAAGTAGATATGAATACAAATGGCCCATGTCTCGTTTCTAACACAAAGGAGAGTTTCAAGCCTGCAATCACACACCAATTTTGTGAGGAGATATAGTACCCAAAAGGTTAAGGTTGTATCATGTTATTTTTCTTACTGTCTTTACAGGCTTTTTACTTCTCAGAAATGGTTCCTAGTGCTATGGGAAGTAACTACTGTATCCCAGAGTTAAGAAAACACATTTTGCATTAGCGCTCAAAGCTCATCTTGAAGCAACAGCTGCAGTCTCAGCTGAGCCTGTCATCTGAAGCAACATGTTACACTGAGAGCTATCTCTGTTGTGGCAGCCCATTCTGTTCTCTACTGCTTAGCATCCTCAGACATGAAGAGAAAGAAAAAGGATATCTCTGCACCTCTTTTATAGTTTTGACAATCTCGAACTCAGATGATGTATGGAAATCATAACCTTCCTTTCGGAGATAGAGACGAAGAAAACGGGATATGTCGCGGCCAGCAATGTCAATTCGCATGATGGAGTGGGGCATGGCAAACCCCTCATAAATAGGAACTGCATGTGTGACCCCATCTCCAGAGTCCAAGACTACTCCTGTGGTTCGCCCTGTCGCATAACTATGGAAAAGACAATATGGTTCAGAACAACACACACAGAGAGCTCAATTTAACAGAAAATCAGTGTTACCTGGTGGATACCCAGGCACATATCCCAAGATAAGAAGTTCTCCAGGACAATCCAATTTACTCTGATTTTTAAGGTATAATTAAGAACAATTTTTAAAAAAAACAAACCCGAGGATAATACTTCATCAGGATGGACAACAAATGAGAATGATTACTATTGTACTTTATTGCATTTATCATTTATGTTAAGGGTGTCATTGTTATCTCTGTTAAATGCATATTGTTTTTGTACTATGCACTGTTTGCATGTCTTCAGAGAGAAGAATGGCATATACAGGGAAGTAATAAATGGACATTGTCTCTCCAGCCTCTGAAAAATAAAATGTAGACTAAGAAATAGAATCCACGGAGAAATTTTAGGAAAGAATTCACTCTGCTAACATAGATACATAACAGTGACAATTTGTATTGTATTTGGCATCTATTTAGTCATTAAGGCAGACTTTCTTTTTTTCTTTACTCTTCTTTCTTTCTTTTAAAGAAAAGGCCTTTTATGAAATTCAGATTGTAATCCTGTGCTTGCTTGCTTACTTTGGAATAAATCCCCATGTCCACAGCAGGATCTACTTCTTAAGACGATAGGAACACTGACTTTTTTATAATACAACTTCCCAAAACCGACTGCAAGCATGACCAATGACCTTGTTTGCTGTCAAATTCTGGGAAATATCATCTACATCCCTGCCTGTCACTGAGAAAACCTCTTACTCCTCTAAAGTGTCATCCAAGAATGCATATATGTGAGGGTATATAAAAAGTACTCACAGGCTAAGCACAGCTTGCATTGAGATGAATAGGGCTGGCACATTAAAAGTTTCAAAGAAAACTTCAGCTGCCCGTTCACGGTTCTTACGTGGATTCAGCGGAGCCTCTGTCAGGAGAACAGGATGCTGGCAGCAAGAAACACAGAAGACTCAGCTAGGCAGAACTCTTCAAGGATTCATGGGTATTTTCTCAGTCCTCCCACAAAAAACAAAAGCTATCTCCATGACTTTTACATAAAAAATATTAGCCAATGCATGCAAATCCCTCCATCCTTGATTGTGACTTTGGAAAATGAATAAAACAGAAAATGAATAAAGGCAAACTATTAAACCAAAGAAATGCCCATTAAATATCATGATAGAATAATCTTGTCAGAAGACTGATCTGAAATCACACAAGCAAAGTCTTGAGCACAGAAGCCACCTGTAGATCATATATAAGCCACTGAAGAAAAAGACATTATGGAACTGCGCTCCCCTGCCCAGTGCCTTTCCAGATGCATCAGTCTGAAATTTCTGTGCTGTCTTGGGCTGAGGATGTCTGCACTCCAACACATGTTTTGGCACAAGGTTTGAGAAAGGTGACATTCCAGTCCAAGTAGACTCATATGATTAGTTTTACATTCCTCCTCTCTGAGAAGGACCATCACAGCAGAAGGGAAGAGCAGTCTTGCACCAGCCAATGAACAAAAAATCAGCAGCTGTAAGGTGTTCACCAGGTGCCTCTATGACCTTGGAAGTGAGCTTTCACAGGCTTGGTGTTCCCCCCTGCCACCAAAAGGAGCAAGTGATGAGAGAGGGCACCACTCTACCTGTAAGTGAAGGCCTATGGAAAAGCTGCCCAAGCAAACCACCACTGGAATTTCCTGCTTTATGCTATGTAGAAAACAAAGGGAAACTAGTGAAATTAAGACTCACAATAAACTTCTAGAATTTGCACTTTCAGAAGGCAGAACCTGTTAGTGCAACATGCTTCTATCAAGTGCTCCCAGTGAAAAGTGGTAGCAGTCCAGCAAAACTGCTTGAAATACAGAGTGCAAAGGAGAATGACTTCTGTTCAAACACAGGGTTGCAAGCTAAGCAACTTCGCAGTTATTTTTGTTCAATTTGATTTGTTCAAAAGTTTTGATTCTGTGAACTGTCCCTCATGTGTGTCACTTGTTAACTGACAAGTGAGAGTAAACCAATTTGTATGTACAGCAGCAGAATGGGAGCTGAGTGTTCTATGGACTGCATGTGGCCAGGCAAGGCCTTTTGTGTGGCTTTCAGAGCCCCTGCCCCCCATCAAAGCAAAAAAAGCAAAGCGTGCTGCTTATATACCGCCCCATAGTGCTTAAAGCACTCTCTGGGCAGTTTACAAGTTAATTATGCAGACTACACATTGCCCCACCCCCAGCAAGATGGGTACTCATTTTACTAACCTTGGAAGGATAGAAGGCTGAGTCAACCTTGAGCCGGCTACCTGGGATAGAAACCCCAGTCTGTGAGCACAGTTTTGGCTGCAGTACAGCAGTTTAACTCCTGCGCCACGAGGCTCTTCTATAAGCAAAAGAAAGGCTGGCCCCAAATACAGAATCATGTCTGGGGGAGGGTAGTATTCTCAAAAAATAAAGCAAAATAAAATAGAACAAGGCATACCTCCCTTGCCCAAAAACAGCACTTTGGGAAAATGGGAAGTTACTCCCAGTCACTTCTGATTTCATTTGAAGGAGCAAAGCACAGCCTGCAGGAATCCAAAAAGGGGGAATGAGGGAGGTGCCACCACTTGACCCTTCACAGGTCTAGCCCCAACACAGGCAGGATGGTATGTAATAAAAAGGGTTTCTTGATGGAAGAAAAAAGGCATAAAGAACAACAAAGCCTACAAAGCAGGTACCCCAAATAGGGAAGCCTCTGTTGTTTTCTGTTTTGAGATTCAGGGCAGAGAGTCAGCTCACCTCTTCAGAAAAGGTCTGGAGCTGGTCTTTGGAGTACACATACTGCCAAATGCGTTCCATGTCATTCCAATCCTTTACGATGCCATGCTCCATAGGGTAGCGAATGGAAAGAAGACCCCTGTGTTCCTAGTCAAAGTCATTCAACAAGGTAGGAAGTTAAGGTAATGACAGCTTCCAGATAAGGCTTTTATCATGTGATTGCTCTGCCCCAATTCTGGGGCAGATAACAGTATCTTCCATCTGTCTTCCATTTGTAACTGCCCCATGTTTTTCCATTATTTTCATCATCCTTGATCTCTAGAAGCCCTCTGTTTGAATGCAGGGTGCATTTCTGTATGGATCCCAGAGATCAAGGTAGGATACAGAGGGTCTGTACCCTACCTTGATCCCTGGGAACCATACAGAAATCTTACATTCTTCATATAGAAGGGACACCTCCCTAGCCAGCAGGAGAAGAGGATTGTTGGCAGAGAAGGAAGATCCAGTTAATGACATATTCTTCTCTCCCAGTAGGAAACAATGAATCAAATATGCAAATAATCATCATTATAACCCTCCCTTTATTTTGACTACTCAAAGTTCAGAATGATAAAGCACTATGTAGAAAGATTCGGTCAGCATGCTGAAATGTATTAGGATTCATGATTTGTGCCCTAAAAGCAACTTTTTGCTGTAAATGCAGACCCAAGTAATTTATTTGTCCAGGTCTGGAATGTGGCAAACAAAAACATTCAGTGATTAATCTTAACATAATTCAATTTCTTGACTGATTGTCCAAACGTTACAGCAGGGGTGAGCAATGTGTAGCTTTTCATATAAGGATGGGCTGCAACTCCAACATCTTTCCTCACTGGTTATGCTGGCTAGAGCCACTAGTAGCTGCAGTCCAGTACCATCTGAAGGGCCACATGATTCTGAACCTGCCCTATACAGTGGAGCAATGGCCTTCCATTGAAAATTATACTAGTAGCAGAAATGAGGCACTATGTCCATCTAGAATAACTGGCAATTAAATAAGCATACACATACTGTGGGCATTTGGTCTGCATAAACAAGACATTCAGATTTGCTGAAAGCTCCCAAGAACTCAAAATCCTTGCAATATAATCCATATACTGTATCTAAGATAGTTGCTCAGTCCTGGTCTTGCTGTCCAAAATTATATATAAATAAGATGTGAGAATAAGCTTGAACTAGATAGAAAACATAGGCTTCCTATTCCTGATACCTTGAAGAAAACACATAGGATCCAAGTAAGATGGCAGCCTTACCTCTGCTTTCGGTCCAATGAAGATGTCACCTTCCAAAGCTCCAGCCATAACACGGACATGCTTTGGTCTGCCCACACTGGAAGAGATTGTGAAAAAAAAGGAGCTTTGCAGTCACAACACAAGGCACTGGTCAAATTGTTCCAAGCACTAGTGGTGACAGACAATTTAGAAGCTGCCTAGTAAGATCTAGTCCTTGAAAACTGGAACAATTAAGAGAAAATCTGCTTTTCTTTGTCATGAATTAAGTGAATGACAGAGGTGCAGTTTGCTTGCCATTTGAATAATACCCCAAATATTAAAAACAAACAAACAAAACATCTGCAAGAGAAATTGTTGAGGCCGTAATGTTGAGGGATTCTGTACTACCACATGCAAATTACTAGCCTAGTCAGAATGGTGATAAAAACATGTGGCTTCAAGTCTCAGACACAACATAGGTTGACAGACTACTGTTCCCCACATATAGACACTGTGATTCATGCACAATCTACACAGCATCAAAACCTCCGTCAGCATCAGCACTGTACAGTACTTACTAGTTTGGAAAACAATACTTGGGTATCTGATCACCTGCAAAGCCAGCTTTAATCATACCAGAACCCTGTGGAGAAAAGAATTGAAAATAATCATCTAACCAGCCAATATTGACCACAAGACACCTCAGTTCCCTGCACTATGCCTGTTAAAATACATTAAAACAGGAGTAGTAGCTTACCCTTAGCACAACTGATCTTATTTCTAACCATCCCATTAACCTCCAAACAACTGCACAAAATAAATCTCATAATAAAAAAAAATTGCTAGTAATGTCAGCACAAGAGTAAGGCCACTAGATGGAGCAAATCTCCTTTCACAATTTTCTCCTAAACTTTGCAGTTCCTAAGCAGAAGAGTTATTTCATGCACAACAAGCTTCTTCTCAAATCAAAACATTTGAGAAACTATGCTAGCCACTTAACAAGGCACACAAGGGGCTTTTCACCAAATACAAACAAGTTGCAGCACCTAAAGATACCAAGAAAGCAGATCATATTTCTTTGATATTTAAAAGAAAGAGGCTTGTTAATCCTTGTCAGAATTTAAACAAATACATGTTAAAGCAGTATTTTTTTAAAAAAAGCACAGAGCAAGGGCTTGTTCCTCCATTTTAAAAAATTTGTTACTCAATTCCTACTCCATTCTTCCTCTTGCAGTGCCAGAAGTGTACTGCCATTAAAGATAAATGAGGACATCACTGAAAAATGGTGCTCTCACATGTCTTGGCAATATTTATTTGTTCTACCTCACTTTTCTGGCAACATGGAGAGAATTTCCAGGTAACGTTTACTCATGCACTGGCCAAGTTTCACTGATGCTTAGGTTTAGCAAGGTTGATAGGTCCTTTACTTTCAAAATTATGCCCTACCTTACTGTTGTGTTATAAAGGCATTTCTGACTTATGGTAACTCTAGTAGAACATCTGAGGTCAGTGATATGTTTAAGGAGGTGCTTATCATACCCATGTACCCCCAGGGACTTGCCATGGCTGAGCAGAGATTTTACTCCACCCCCACCCCGGTCTCCTGAGTCCTCATCCAAAAGTCTCCAAAAGTCGCATCACACTGGCTTGTATTTTCATTTATTAGCTGACATATCCTGTTAGCAGGCATATCCTGTTTATGCCAGGGCTAATTTTCTCCCCTGAAGATCCAGAATGGAATATGCTAGCCCCCCTCCCCCATAAAATTAACTAAGAAAAAAGGAGGCAGAATAATTTAAAAGGAAGTAGCTGGATGTCCACTTCCAGGTTAGGGTTGTCAAGAAGCACTTGCAAAATTGCTACCCCTGGAGTAGTATAAGCAGCAAATGTACTGTATTCTGAAGCCAATATTTTTCCAGAGAGGATTTGGGCAACTTGGGTCTTCTAAAAACTTCAGGGGACCATAAGCTGCACTTTGTCTAGTCCGATTTTGAGGTTATTTGATTAGGGGGCACAGACCAGAGCACAGAGTGCTACTCCTGTCCTCTGAAGATGCCGGCCACAGAGACCGGCAAAATGCTAGGAAGAACAACCTTCAGAACACGGCCAAAGAGCCCGAAAAACCCAAAACAACTGTTAGATCCTGGTCGTGAAAGCCTTCGCAAATACAACAATAATTTTAATTGGCTTCCAAGCATGCTTTTGTAGTGAGGATGCAGGTGTACTGTTAACACAGAATAACAATAAGAAAAACAGCCCATTTCTTCCCAAAATTCTAGAACATCTTGAATGAGCTTCATCCATAGGTAAAGCCAACACGCTACCAAAAAGGTAATAAAAAGAAAAACTCTGTGTACTGCTAAAGACCAAATGGAGTAAACAGAAAAATAAGCATTCAGTCCATCTAGCACCTAAATCTGAGGCTGCAAAAGCATTTTAATCCTTTCCCAATTTAGCGCTCTAGCAATAGGATTGTGGGAACTATAACCCATTGCATTTGAAGACTATGAAATTAGGTACTAATGTACTGTAGACCCACTGAATCAATGAAAGTGTTGACATAGTTTTCTCACTGATTCAAAGGTTCTACAGTGGTGCCTCGCTAGACAGTTACCCCGCATGACAGTTTTTTCGCTATAGTGATTTGCAAAATAGTGATTCCTATGGGGGAGTTTTGCTGGACAATGTTTGGTCCCTGCTTTGCAAACCGATTTTCGCTAGACGATGATTTTGACAGCTCCCTCCGCGTTCACAAACAGGTGTTTTCGGGACCTAAGCTTCGCAAGACAGCGATTTAAACAGCTGATCGGCGGTTCGCAAAGCGGCTTTCCTATGGCCAATCTTCGCTAGACAACGACGATTCTTCCCCATTGGAACACATTAAACAGGTTTCAATGCATTCCAATGGGGAAATGCTTTTCGCTAGACAATGATTTTGCTAAACAGCGATTTCAGTGGAACGAATTATCATCGTCTAGCGAGGCACAACTGTATTACATTTGGGACTAATAACTGGATTTAGGCCAATACTGTAACAATATTATCCCATGTACCAACCAACTCAGTCTCTCTTAGTCATGGGACATAATGGCAGTGTCTTCGAAACAGATTTTAGACAACAAGTAAGTTCATATAAGAGGATATGGTTTTTCAGATATTTTGACCTCAAAGCATTTAAGGCTTTAGAGGTAGGAACCAGCACCTAGAAAAGAACTATGCCCAGAAACAAACTGCAAGGGAGTGCACTTGGTTGCCAGACCACACTAGTGAAATACTATCAACAAAGACAAAAAGCAATCTGGCTGCTGCTTTTTTGCAATACCCTCTTTCCCCTAAAATAAGACCTAACCTGAAAATAAACCCTCATTTGATTTTTCAGGATACTCATAATATAAGCCCTACCCCAAAAATAAGCCCCAGTTAAGTGAAACCCCGCCCTCCACCATTGTGCAGCAACCAGAAGATGACATAACTGTATGTGAATAAATGTAGATTATTGTGCATGAAAAAATAAAACATCCACTAAAAAGTAGACCTTTGGTTTAGATGGGCAGGGTAGAAATCCAATAAAATAAAATAAATAATAAATGAAATAAGCCCTAATGCTTTTTTTTGAGCAAAAATTAATTTAAGACCCTGTCTTATTTTCGGGGAAACAGGGTAGCTGTAGTTTTGGAGCCTATTCAAGGGCAGCTTCATATAGAGTGTTCTGCCAAAATCTGAATGGAAGGTGATTAAGATCTGGATAACTGTGGCTGGAAGAGGCACAACTGGGACACACTAAAAGCAGGGCAAAGGCACCTCCTTACTTACGGGAGGAGCAATGCTGGTTCTAGATGCACACCTAACAAGCAAACACAGGGAGTACACAGAGATGAAACTAAACTCAAAAGACCTGCACTCCAAGGCAACTCCACAGATGTCTTGCTGATTTTCTTCTCTAATCTGAATTCCCAGCTTGGACATCGGCAGGCTAGTCCATATGTGGTACTCTCTGCTGCCACTCAAATATTCCACTCACTTGGCAACACTGCAGGCTGGTCTACCTAGTTACTTTTCTGCAAGGGCAGTGGATATCTTCAAATCTGCAGACATCCTTGCAAGGCTAACCATCCTCCACCCTCAGTGAAGCACACTGGGTTTCATCCCATAAATATGGCATATTTGTGAAAGCTACAACTGTCCTAAATGGAGCTGTCTTGAATCTCACTGAAATTCACTAAGGTTCGGGGAGGGGGGGGGAAGGGTCTAACACTAGGCTTTACAAAGCTGGGACAAGGAACTAAACCCATGTACCCTACAACATAAGCGATCTATAAAGGACACATAACTTGTCAATTGTGTTATAAACCGCCCAGAGTGGCCTTTCAGCCAGATGGGTGGTATAATAGTCGAATAAATAATAATAATTAAACAATTGTATACCTGGAAATCTTTCCAGGTGCAATGTGCAAATTCATTTTGGAAAACGCGTGTAACATCCCAGAAGCAGAAGAGGACATTAGGCATGCAGTAGCAGCCTTTTTTATTACCGTTGCCTCACATGTAGGCAGAGTCATCGTGGTTGGCCTGCAACTACCAGCAGCCCGCGCCAGCACAGCCCCTAACGAGGAACCCTGGGAGCCGTCGCCCCAAAGCATGTGCCAGGAGGGGAAAGGAACTTCCACTCCCGGGATTATATAAAGGGCCACCAAACAGCTGCCGGGGGAAAAGTCGACCAAATATTGTTGACAAGGGGTTCAGGAAAGCACCCTGCGAAATGCAGAACAGCGCCTCATTCTGGGAAAGGGCGGGCAACGTCCCGCGGGGGCTTTTATGGAAAGAACTGCACGCCAAGAGAATAGGCAAGAAGCTATTGAGTCATCTCTAAGGCAGGCGGGGCACACAGAACCCGCAGCTACCCGGCGCAGACCGCGGAGACACACCTTCCCCCGCCTCTCCAAAAACAGCCAATCATGGCGAGCAACGCAAAAATTAAGGGTCAAGAAGACCCGACAACTAAGTTCAAGAGCCAATCATCGCCCACGAGTTTCACAAAGGCAGGCCAAACTAAATCGTGAAACGCAGTTAGCGAACGACCAATGAGTGGCAGCGGGAACACCCAATCGGGAAACGAAAGAGTTCGAGGTGTATACAATTCCCTCCACTGCGCTTTCCCCTGCGGCTGAGCGGCAAGCGATTCAGCCAATGAAAGCGCGGGGTGGGTGATCACGAAGGAGACAACAAAGACCAGGTTCGGGCAGCAGGTGGACGATGCACGAATGAAACGGGAAAGGGAAAAACCTCCCCGACTGTGACATTTATGGGCCAGTTTATGCACGGGATCAAAGGACCCCTAAGATATCAAAGCGACACTCCCCTTCCCCCACCCCCCCTCCTCACACGACCCACTCGGGGAGCCCCAGTCAAGGGCCGGACTCACGTTATCAATGACCACCGGCTGGTTCGCGATCACATCGTAAGACTCCATGGCGAGCGCCCGTGCGCCGCCTCCACCGCCTCAGTCACAGCCAGGCTAGCGACACGCTTAGGCTGCGGAGCGCATGCTTGAGGCGGAGAACGGGGCATGCCGGGAAAGCGAGTCTACGAGGGACAGACGAAACCCCGCCCAGTCGGTCCCCGGAGTTCCCGCTCCGAGAGGAAAAGAGGAAGGCGGCTATTGAATATATCGGAATACTGCACAGCATTTTGGGACTTCGATTGGAAAGTCCCTGGGAGGCAAGGAGGGGGGGGAGTGAGGATAGTGTATCGAAGCAAAAGACATAGGAATCATAGAATACAGTAATGGTGTGGGAAGGGGCCTATAAGGCCATCGAGTCGAGTCCCCTGCTTAATACAGGAATCCACACCAAAGGATATACTGTACGACGGGTGGCTGTCTAATTATCTCTTGAATGCTTCCAGCTTCAGAGTACCTGTCACCTCCCGAAGTAGTTGCCTTCTATAGTCATAGTGCTCTAACAGTTGAAGTTTTTCCTGATATTCAGCTTAAATCTGGCTTCCTGTAACTTGTGCCCATTATTCTGTGTTCTGCACTCTGGGGGTGACCGAGAACAGATCCAGCCCCTCCTCTGTATGAGAAGCTTTCAAGTGTTATATCTCCCCATAGTCTTCTTTTCTCAAGGCTAATCACACCCATTTCCTTCAGTCTTCATAGAGCTTGGTTTCCAGTCCCCTGATCATCCTTGTTGTCCTCTGAACTTTGTTGACATCCTTCTTATGAGGTTGTGTTCTTGCTAACTCAGTTCTGAGGAGCATTGTTTAGTTTTTCCACTCAAATTTCAATGCAAATACACTACCACTGCTGCCAACCCTGATCCCTACAGTGGAGGTTGGAAATCAGATTTTTTTTTAAATTGAAAGACAGCATACAAACTCACAATAACACATGTTAGAAATGTTACAAAGTATATCAAAATACAGCTCAGGTAATTATAATAAACACCAATAGATATTAACATTGTCAATCCAAAACAATTAAAATATTTAGAAATGAAAAAACAACCATTAAAACTACAAAAGATTTTTGCACAATTGTAAAGTTACAAAATAAAATTATCTTTAAAAACCCCATGGGGATCCAGGGCTTGGGAGATCTAGGGGAGATCAGTTTGATTCCACACTGTGCTTTATAGTAAATAGACCCAACATCTGTAGTCTTGGCCAAGCTGCACATCCCCAGAATGCTGCCAGAAGAAGGAAACATTGAACTACTTCTAAGTAATCTATAGCTAGAAAACCCTGGAAAGGATTGCTGGAAGTTTTAATTAACTTGACAGCATATAATTAATTAATTAATAACTGGGACCATTGTTCTTTTTTACTATTTCAGCATCTAGGCTATTCCTGATTATAGCTGCATTGTATGTTGGCAATTAGTTGACATAGCAGCACCCAGCAATTCCACAGTATTGCTTACTTTATACTTAACTGTATGTTGTTCACTTGTGGCCAGAAATAATTCTGTGTAAATAAATGAATTAGAAAAATTTGTACACTGTTTTTCAGTATATTATTAAAATGGTAGTTTTAAGACAATGTGGCTGAGATGCTGACTAACACCTCCTATCTCTCTCTCATCCACACATGGGAAATTATTTTCTATAGTTCCAGACACAGATGTATCGTAATCATGGTCTGTCAAGTCAATCCAAACTTATGGTGACATTTGCCAGGGTTTCCTAGCTGTAAGGCACACAGAATTGGTTTGCCGTTTCTTTCTTCCAGGGCTAAGTTGTGATTAGTTGTGATTCAGTGATGATGGATTCTCTGCATATGGCCAGTGGATATTTCATAGTCCAGTAATATTTTGTGACAAATTCTTCGTGTGCAACAATTTCAATAATAAAATATAATCAAGACAGTATCAGATGACTCAGCATCCTTTGCTTCCAAATCAGCAGTAAAGTCCCTACCCTTTAGTGATGCAGTAATAAACGTGGAAGTGCTGGCATTCATAATGACAGTACCCATACCTAGCTCCAACCCCATGAGCAGAGTCTAAAAATGCAGGCTCCTGGACCAGTTCTTCTTAACATATGAGGCCCATATTTTAAGTAAAATATATTGTAAAACTATTGAATTTTTATTGCCTATTCAAAACCAAACCATGTTCAAATGCTTCGTGTTACATCAGAGACAGCTTTCAACAAGCTGTTGAAAATTGTACTGTTACTGAAAATTGCAGCGAAGTTTAGAGAGAACGTGGGAGGCTCAAGCAGGCGACAGGTGATGTGATAGCACCTGCTATCCAAAAAGTCATGGGAGCTCTGGTTTCTCTGCAACACTGCTATGTCTAGTTCTCCACACTTGGAATATATCATGTATACTCCATCTATGCTCATCATCAGTTAGTTAATATTTTTCTGTTCAAATCCAGTTTTGAGATCACCTGCTTTCTTACTAAATGAGATAAACTAGGTGTTATGAGCAAAACTGAAAAATGTTTATTTTCAATTAATAAGGAAGAACATTCAGAGAATTTTCGAACTGGGGAGTTCAAGCTGTTATGACAATCAAAATCTAATTTTGGAGTTGACAAAAGTAGTAGAGTTACTGTATACGGGCCACCTTATTTTAATGACATTTTCCTGGAAACTTTCATTTAGACATGACCTAATATATTTTCTGGTTCAGATACCTCCACAGCATCTACAGTCCAAAAATTCCACAAAGCATTTGTTAGTCAATAACTCTGGTTGGTTTATTCTCAATTTAAAACGTTCCAAATAAACAAACGAACTAGCTTGATTTATGAAAATACGGTACTAAGATCTTTGGTTATAATTTACTCTTCTGAGCAGGCTGGATGCAGAAGGATAAATTATAATTGTGTTGTAACCTCTGGAGGGCCCCCTTTTTGGTAGTAAGGAGTTAGCATCAGAGTCAGCTTTTGGCAAGAGACGTTCGGGAGGCCGGTCTAACTTCATCCGCGGAGATGTTTTGCGGGGCAAATATTCGTATGTGGCGAGGAATCATGTCCGTATTAAATCATACATGTTTTCACCCTGGAACGACAGCTTTCACCACCCACCTCGTCATCTCTAATTTGTCAATAAGGTGCATAATATCCCGGACTTGAGATACCGCCAGTACACTCAGAAGCGGATGCACAGACGGAAAGTAGGCTTGAGGTTACCCGGAGCCTTTTTTTCAGCCAAGAGGAAGCTCCTCCTAATCGCTACCCTCCCGTCCCGGACAGAAAAAAAAGAGTTTATACACCGGCCGGGGGGGACGTCGCTAGGTGTCAGACGCGCGCCTCTCCAAAAGGGGTTAACGTGGTGAGGAGGCGAAGGAGGGCTCGTGCCAGTGCCCTCCTCCTCGGGATAGTGATTGGCGGAGTCGTCTGTCTGTCACGACGGGAAGGTCGGGGGCCGCTGCTGCTGCTGCTGCTGCCGCTTGGGCCGGGTCGGGGTCGTGCAGGGAGTTGGGAGTGACAATTTGGCCCGGGCGTGGGGGGGGGGGAGCCCGGGGCCGCCTCTTCCCGCCCCTCGCCCCACACTTTCCCTACCGCCCGTTAACTTCTCTTCTCTGCGGTCCCCCCAACTCCCCTCACCGCCTCCTTTATGGAGACCGCGGCCCCCGTTCCCGCTGGCCCCGCGGCGGGGCCATTTCCGCCACTCTTTCCCCCGGGGCTGCACGGGATCTATGGCGAGTGCCGGCGACTCTACCCGGAGCAACCCAACCCCTTGCAGGTCACCGCCATCCTAAAATACTGGTGAGTGGAAGGAAGGTGTGTGTGTGTGTGTGTGGGGGGAAATCAGCTCGCTCTGCTTTAGGAGCCTCTTGGCCATCGCCCAGCGCGGCCTCTGGGGTCCTGCAGGATTTGGGGCCTTGGGTGAGTTTCTTTGTGGGATGGATGGGGGGGGCGGTATTTGGACTTTGAACGGGGGCCGGAGAAAGCTGCTGGGCAAAAGAAGGGCGAGACCTCTAGCCTCCTTGACATGAACGGATGTGAGGTCGGGTGGCTCGAGTTATTTGCTTGTGGCACGGAGGGTCTGTTGAAAAAAACTAGGACTGGCTGGCCATGTGGTAGAAAACTTTTTGGGATGATCGGTGCTTTTGGCATTTAAATGGAGGGAGGGAGCTGCGGTTTTTTAGTCGGGTATGGGGAGCTGGTGGGTCTGAGGAGGACAGGGTTCTAGTAGCCCTTAAAGGCAGGGGTTGGCATCTTTCATGGATTTAAAGTGTACCACTCTGAAGGGAGAATTCTAGCTGTAGCATGCCTGAATTTAGATAGATTGGAACTTCGGCTTTGAGAGCTGGCTGTGTGTTGTGTAGGTGTGTATTGTGATCAGGTGGGGTTTGGTCTGCGGTGTGAGACAAATAGCAGGAGAGCCTTGCTTGCTAGGGAATAACCTGAACTACTGTATATGGAGAGTAGTTGTTATGGTGAAGTGTGCTGTTTGAGAGGAATTGAAAGAGCAATCACTTAAACTTTGCCAGAGGTAGTCTTGTTAACTATTTAAGTAAGTGTCCTTTCTAGTATATGCTCTTGTTATTGTTGTTGTTTAGTCATTAAGTTGTGCCAGACTCTTTGTGACCCCACGGACCAGAGCACACCAGACCCTCCTGTCTTCTACTGCCTTCCTGAGTTGGGTCAAATTTATGTTGGTAATTTAGATGGCCCCGTCCAACCATCTCGTCCTCTGTCATCCCCTTCTCCTCTTCCACTCACACTTTCCCAACATCAGGGTCTTTTCCAGAGAGTCTTCTCTTCTCATGGGATGGCCAAATTATTGGAGCCTCAGCTTCAGGATCTGTCCTTCCAGTGAGCACTCAGGGTTGGTTTCCTTCAAAATGGATAGGTTTGTTCTCCTTACAGTCCAGGGGACTCTCAAGAGTCTCCTCCAGCACCACAATTCAAAACCAACAATTCTTCGGCGGTCAGCTCTCTTTACAGTCCAGCTCTCACTTCCATACATCACTACTGGAAAAACCATGGCTTTGACTATGCAGACCTTTGTTGGCGAGGTGATGCCTCTGCTTTTTAAGATGCTGTCTATGTTTGTCATAGCTTTTTTCCCAAGAAGCAGGCATCTTTAGATTTAGAGTACAGTATATGCTCTAGGCAGAGGAAATACAGTAGCTGAAGGTCCTTCCTTTTATTAAGGGGAAAAAATAACAGCCTAAGAGCTGTTTCATTTACAAAAACTTGGCAATAAGTTCATGCATTGGCTTTGGCATCTCTTCTGTTTTGGGATTAAATCCTTTTAATTACTTTGTGACATGCTGTATAGTATCTCTTCTGAACAGGAGTATTCTTTGTCTCTGTTTCTTCCTATTCCGTTTCCAGATTTTTATTTCCCCCCCGCTTTATTTTAACAAGAAAAACAATTTGCTTCTGAAATCTACATTTATATGTATGCTCTCTCTGGTCTTCTTCCTCCTCCTAGTTATGCACTAAATACTGTATATAGTTGGTGACTGCATGTCAGTGTGAACCTACATCACACATACTTGCATGGATACGCTGTTTTCCTACTGGCTCACTGTTCTCGCTCTAGCACTGTCTCCTATTAGGTGGTTTTTCTTGCAACTAGTTTACTTTTCAAGCCAAGTGGTGGCTGCTGACCTTGCACACAGCCATGATTTGAGCTGGGGTCAGTTGCTCTACTGGTACTCACATGTTTGATGAAAAATAGGCAAAGAAGATCTTAGGCAAATTTGGTGTGGCTTATAGCAGTGGTTCTTAACCTTTTTGAAAGAAGCGCCCCCTTGAGCCATTGAGGAAATTATCATCGCCCCCCCTCCCCACGGTGATGATATCTTATTTATTTATTTATTTATTTATTTATTTATTTATTTATTTATTTACTTATTTATTTATTTATTTATTTATTTATTTATTTAAGACACTTAAATCCAATGACCCCTGAAAACAAAATTCAATTCCAAGAAAATGAAATGCCCCCAAAAGTAGTTGCAAGCGAATTTTAAGAAGCAAAAAGAAATATAAAAAGGGCATAAAAACAAACCACAATGCAGGAACTAAAAATTTCAAGACAAAAACTCTGAAACTAAATTAAGATTGGAGGAAAATATATATTCATGCACATTGTAAAAAGGCTGCAGCCCATCTTCACAGGTTTGGCTTGCTCCAGCTCCCCCTTACCGCCCCCTTCTGCTCCAGTGCCCCCACGCTGCCCCTTTTTGTTCTACCGCCCCCCTGAAAAATGAAATCGCCCCCTGGGGGGCATTATCGCCCACGTTAAGAACCACTGGCTTATAGGAATGCCTGTGAACTGATGCCTCTGAAACGGAAGGTTTGGCATATAAATCAGTACCGAGGGAAAACAGTTCATATGTGTGCTATATAACTGGGGAGGGGGGCACATTTTGATTATGCTTCCATTTCTAAGTCATTATTGAGGATTAGTCTGTACTCAGTGCATGTTTATTTAGGGAGTAAAATGTGAAGATAATATAAGCAATACACAGTTTGGATATCTATATCAGTTTGTCTATCTGTATTTTTGACAGCAATAAATATATAGATGTCAGACAGGATAGATATGCTCTACTGCATGCTTTGAAGGGAAAGTAAGGAGACTTTGACTTCCCTAGTAGTTGTCTGCATTTATGTATAGAGATGTGCTTCGGAAGTGGATAGTTGTCTGTATAAGAATGTGATGTGGGATTGGATGGGAAAGGAAAGAGAGTGTTAAGCTTTTGAGATGAAGTTTGGTTAAGGGATATCCATGAGTATTATTTATTCAGCGTACAGTGGAACCTCTACTTAAGAACTTAATCCGTTTTGGAATGGTGTTCTTAAGTTGAAACGTTCTTAAGTTGAAGCAAAATTTCCCATAGGAATGGACTGAAAACCAATTAATCCGTTCTGGCTGTTTTTTTTGTTATGTAGAGGTGCGTTCGTACATTGAAGCATTAGTTCCCATAGGAACTAATGCAAAGCTGGTTAATACGTACTCTACCACTAGGTTGAGAATTTTTTTTTAACCTAAGATGACCTAAGGTTAAAAAAAGAGCAGGAAAGGTTTTTTTTTTCCTGTTCTTATCTTGGATTTCTGTTCTCAAGTAGAAGCAAAATTTAGCAAATGGAGCTGTTCTTAAGTTGGATTGTTCTTAAGTAGGGACGTTCTTAAGTAGAGACCCCACTGTATTAAATTCTGACTTGTCAAGGATATGGTCCATTAGGCACTGTATTTGGAGTGGGGGAATAACAGAGTATTTTGATAAAGAAAGCAAATGGCCTCACATAGAACAGTAGTTTATGTACATATGCTAGCAATGTATCAAGTAAATAAATGTATTTTGCTCTTTTGTTTCTTAAAGTGAGTTAGATTTTAAACATTTTCAATGACAAAAATGATCTGTGCCTTTAAAAAAATAATAGTCCTATTATATTAAATATTTTGTAAAATGATAATAATTGTGTGCTGGCAACTCAGCTGTAACACTGTGAACACATTTGTATGTCCCCTGAGCAATGACAGCACCTAATGGCTGATTTTTTTCCACTCTAGAAGTACAATTGGTTTGTTTCTGACATAAATTGCATAAAGCAACTCAGGGTTTTCTAGGTATGTACTCAGAAGTGGTTTACTGATCCCTCCTTCTGATGACCTCTGGGACCTTTGAAAGTTACATTACTGGCAGTGTATGTGACTTTATCAGCCAAGCACACTCCGGGAGATCTTAGCTGTGGACCCTCTCCTGGAATGCACAGGAGAGATTTGAACTCCAGTTCACTGAGCTATGCATATATCCTTTCCGTTGAAACATAGTTGACATAATATTTATACAGTAGTGATTTATGATATTGAACTCCATCAAATGCTTTTTCAAAGTCTTGCCATGTATTCATGAACTTTTCTACTTAAAAAGAGAGACCCTTGCAGGGTGTGGGCAGCATATAAGACAAACAAACAAACAAATAAATAAATATTAAATTAAGGCATACCCATTCTTGACCTACTGTAAATCCAAACTGTGTATTGCTTATATTATCTTCACATTTTACTCTAATTCTTTTGCATATAATTTGAACAAATGTCTTTAAAACTTGACTCATTAAACTAGTTACGTATTCTATATCAGTTGCCCTTTTTGCATTAGTTTTTTCACGATTGTCACAAATATTTACTGCAATCATTCTGTAGGAATTTTTCCTCGATGATATACCAAGTTAACTTGTCAGCATTTTAATACAGTACAATTTTCTGCCATGGTGTGAAGGAAAGATAAAAGAAAATGAGCCGTGATAGAAGCTGTAATAGAGGAGGAAGAGGGTGGTGATTCGAAAATGCCTGAGGAAGAGAGCAATATATTAGGAGAGACAAAGAAGGTAGAAGAAGAAAAGGGGAATATTGAAATATGCTTGGTGGAGGAGGGAGAGAAGGGAAAAGGGGAGGAGCAAAAAGTGTCAATCTGGGAGGAGAGTATAAATGTTCAAGGAGAGCAATGGTTTGGGAGTAAGCTAGAAGGGGAGAAGATTAGAAGGAAGGAGGAAAGTATTCAGGAGGGTAGTTATAAAAAGACATGTGATCTGTTCAGAAATTTTCCAAACTTGAGTGTTGGAGGACTGTTACCGGACCCTGAGCCTAAGACAGAGAGAGCGAGAGTGAGAGCGAGCAGTAGTGAAAACCCAGGAGTGGACCATTATCATGTTTCCGCGCAGGCAAGGTCGAGGAAAGAAGGTAATCCATCCAGATTCCACTTACAATCAGCCACCAAAGGAAGGAGACTGGGTGAGACACCCATGTTGTGGGACAGTTTGTGCGGTGAGGAGCGTGCCCTTTTGGAAGCCCACCGACAAGGAACGTTTTGGCCCAGCATCCCAATAAGTTATTCAGACTTCAGACAAGAGTTTACGTCACCCAGTTATGGCCGGTTGCCAGAGTTGTCTTATTTTGACCCTATTGGAATAGTTACGGAAAAGTCTGAGACAAATAAAAAACCAGTCTTGTGTTCAGTGAATACGTCTCCGTCTTTATTTCCCGCCAAAAATGAGGAATTGCCAAAAGATTCAAACGAATCCGATCACACATGGTTTTTATAAACTTTATATTCATTTCATCTAGTGTAAGCGATTCATCTTCCTTTCTAGTTCTTTCTGCTTTTTCAATTTCCTGTGTTAAGATGTCTGTTCCTTCATTGTTGTCATTTGTATTATTTTAACTTGAGGTTGAATATCAGAAAACATTTCAGCTACATGGGATGTCAAGAGTTCTTTGTTTTTATCTGTAGTAAACAGTATTTTATTATGGCTATCTAATAACCACCATTCTATATTCATTGTTTTCAACTTTAAATATTGTCTTTTGTTTTTGTAAGCCGTCATGGGTCCCTTTCAAGGGGAAAGATGGGATAAAAATATTTCAAATAAAAAGTAAAGTTCCTGGGGGGAAAATTCTGTAATTTCAAGATATTTCCTTAATACATTATGCAATTGTGCTTATTTTACAAGTCGTTAATGTCTTATTTCTTAACAATTGTTTTAATACCTAGTACCAGGGAATTGCACATCTGTGATTCCCTAATTTTTAATCACCTCCTCAAACAAAAACCTCTGAATAAACAATTAAAACTTATCTTTTAAATAAGAAAAGGCTTTATCTTCTGTAGTCAACGGTCAAGGTTTAGGAAATAGAAATAAAGGAAGGTGGTAGTTTAAGTTCCTGCTGAAATTCACACCAACAAAAAGATAGCTTACTGCTGTGTTAAGGTTTTTGTATGTTTTCTGTATGTTACGATTGCTGATTTAGTGGCAGCGACTTTTAAAGATTATTTTTGTGGGCAGTAGTGCTTGGGTCAACATGGATCTTACAGAGAATGCTCTGCCCACCCCTGGTTTGCAGTGTGAGTAGTCCATCCATCTCTGCACATACTTGCCCTAAAAAGATTAAGAAAGCTCCCTATTTTTGTAACATTAACTTAAGCAGTCTAAGACTTAAAATAACATATGTTTTTAAAGAAGAATTTGTAATCCCATTCCTTCTGCAATATGTTTCTTTCTGTTGAACAGTACCAGACTTAAGGACACAGGCAAGGCCTCAGCTGGCTTGGTCCAACTACAGTATATGGAATAGCATGGTTCTTAGTTCCACAAAGTGCAATATAAACTAGACAATGCACTAAGCTTTTGCTGGTTGAAAGCCTGGATACATCTGCATATATTAGAACCAGGAGCTCTATTACAGCACAGACATCAGAGGTGCTGTAGCTACTTTGGCATGAACTGGCGTTTTCACTCCTTTGCAGGGTTAACTAAGCCATTTTTCCATTGAAAGAAATGCCTGAAAAATACCAATAGGGGTTCTTTTGCTGTAAGCAATGTATTTGTGAACAGGAGATGTGAGACTGACATTTGATGTCCTAGATATTCTTGCTCAAAACTCATTTAGAGGTCTTTGCCTTTTCAACCTTCCAATTGTGCATCTTTTGGAGTATTTGCATTGAACCTGTTTGCTCATTGAGCATTTGACTAGTTCCTAGCACTTACAGTATTTCAAAAGTTGTTTCTTGCATTTCCCCCTCAGAACAACTGTTTCCTTTGCCATGAAAACAAAAACAATGCTCATACAGCTGATATTTTGGGTCTGATAACTTAAGCCTGCCAGTATTCCATTGTTTCTTGTCTTCCTTATCTTCCTTCAGGAATTTAACCTGTACAGTATCTGGTTTTGCGGTAGGATCTGAGGCTTTTTGTCATTCCAAATACTTGCGGTAAAGTTGCACTGTATATTTTTTCTAGCATATATCTAAAAGAAATGGGTTTAGAGAAAGGAGAAAGACTACTAGATATGTATTTTCTTGGGGCCACTTCACTTCTAATACTTGCAGGTCTGTGAGAAAACCTTGAACTGTTGTTGCTTCCCAGTAGATCTGTCATGAATAGAATTGGGAAACCAGCACATGCAGTCAGTACTCTTTTCACTTTAGATTCAGATTGTATACTTTTTTCAACTTGATCATAAGGTGTCTTAACACTCAGAATGTAGGGATTGGGTTTAAGCAAATCTGCAAAGCTGACATGTCAGACTCATGGCTCACTTTTCAAACTTTACAGTTATGTCAATGAGATATATCCATGATTTGAGTCCTAAGCTATAACTGAATATGATAACATGGGGAAACATTTTTGCCCAAATCCCCAAGATGCTGCACAATTATTTTTTCATGTTTTCTGTCATCTGGAAAGAGACAGGAAGCCATTTCCTCAGTCCTGTTCCAGCTACCTCTTTGCCTTTTTCCTCTTCCTCTGTGAAATTTTGCATGACTAAAATGCAAGTTAGGTAATTTAATTTAAGACTGCCTTTATGTTCTTTTTCATATTTCCTCTGGCTGATCTTCCTGGCAGCAGTTGCCTAAGTAGGTTCCCTTCTGCCCCCTTGTAAGCCTGATCCGGTGAGTGAGCAGCCTTTCAGTCTGTGGTTTAAACAGAATGTGATTGAAAATTACACAGCATAGCATGCTCTGAGAGTGCTATAGGTAGTTGGGAGGAGATGACAATGGCGACAGCTAAATTTATTGCTACTGCTCTTTCTACCCATGAAGCAACTGGTTCTCATGACATTTGGGGAGAAGGAGGGGTCCAGTCATAACAGATGAAGCAGCAGGAACTAGAAGTGGTATTGCTGTTGGTAAAAAATTTGCTACATTAATTAATTAATTATGTGTTCCCTGTTTTTCAATCAAATAATCTTCCATTTTTTCCTTTGAAATTTAGATTTCCACACAGTATAAGCAGAAAATCCTGAGATTTTAAAAGCAGTAATATAGAAGAGTGTTACCTTCTGGAGACTCACAAGAGGCAGTGTGTGAACTCCAGCAAAACTTTACAAAAGTGAGAGAGGGAGGGAGAGAGGAATAGAAAAATAAACTCAGTGCAACAGGTATTGTATTGCTACCCTTATGATACTGACAGCTTCACATGAAATGTGAGGGAAAGGGTATTTTTGACTGATTTCCTTCATTTTGGAAATATAGGTGAAGTCTACGGAGAGTACCTTTGGCAGCAGGGAAGGGCCATAGCTCATAGGTAGAACTTAGGCTTTATCAGCAGAATGTTGCAGTTTCAGTTCTAGCTAAGGATTATTATTTATTTAGTTAATTTAAAATATGTTAACCCACTTTTCTTTTTATAAAAGAAGGTGATAATCTGAGCAATATACAGCTCCATACATCTTCCTTGGTAGCAGGAAGGTTTGAGGGAAATCTACTTTTTTCAGTTGAATTCAGACCTGCAATGTGTGTTGCTATCAATTCTGATCTGTATTGTGAGTGTCAGTAAGGTTCTTAAGACAAAATATGTGTTATTGAAAGACACTTTAAACATATAGTGCACATTCAGGTGTTCAATTTTCTTACCCAAATATTTGAAAGTAACTGATTCTCATATATACATTTTAATTCCTATTGTGAACATGTGGGATTTGTCTCATAAATCATGCTAGCATTTCTGCATGCTTTCCTTTTTGTTTTTGTTTAAATGATAAGAACAGTATGTGACATGTTGTGAAGATCAGTTCAAAATTGTAAAGTCTATGACAAAATATCATTGTAATGACACAGGGCAAATATTATTTCTTGCTAATCCAGAATGTTTTTGGAAACAGGTGGATTTAGTATTGAACTTAGTGGTGATGAATATATCTGTTTCACAGTAACTTGCAACTTATTTGCCTCTCTCTCTCTTTTTTAAACAGGTTAGGTGGACCTGATCCTCTGGACTATGTCAGTATGTATAGGAACTTGGGAAATCCAACACAAAATGTTCCTGAGCATTGGCACTATGTTAGCTTTGGATTAAGTGACTTGTATGGTGATAACAGAGTGCATGAGTAAGTCTTAGATTTTGATTATTCTGGGTAGTGTTGAAATTGCACATGAAATATGTGTATTCATAAAGTTTTGGGCAAAATAGCTTTGTAACTATTAATTGCTACAGTAAAGAAATTAAGGACTTGGGGAATTGGAAATACGGGATTCATTTTCTGGACTCATCTGTGTTTCTGTGAGGGTATGAGAACTTAATCACTTTATCAGAGATCAAATGAGAAACAGGCAGTTCACGTCTTCCACTTTCCTCTTGTATCTTCAAAGATGAAATGAGAGGAGCAGATACTTCCGTACTTATCTTCTGTCTTCTAACAAAAAAATAACATTTAACCTGAAGGGAGTCAGATCACTTCCTTTCCAGTGATGTATACAGATCTGGCAAGTTAGGAAAACTTTTGTCTTGTAGAACAGCAGTCCCCAACATTTTTGGGACCACGGCCTGGCTGAGTCTCTCGGGTGCATGCGCAAAGTGGTGGGGGAGTGCACGTGCACATGCCAGCACCAGCATGAGTGCTCCTCCATCCCTTCGCGCAGGCGCAGGAGCACCTACACGCCCTCACACGCGCATGCCCACCCCTTCATACGGGTGCTCGGGCGCATGCGTGAAGGGGGGAGCGCTGGCACGTGCATGCACAAAGCAGCTGTGGGGAGGGGAGTGTGTGTGGGGGAAGCAGGAAGTCTGTCTCCGTGGCCTGGTCCGGCTCAGGTCACAGACCGGCACTGGGCCGCGGACTGGAGGTTGACAACCTCTGTTGTAGAAGGATCAAAGAAAATTAAGAGCAATTACATATTAGTGTGTCAGAGGTGCAAAACGACTCATTTATTTATATAAAAATGGGAAATGGAAGACTCAACTTTTGAGCCTAGCATACCTCCGTGGAGATCATACTTTGCTTCCTGGCCACAGCATGACTTGTGAGGAGACTTGAATGTGCCATTTTATGAAGCTATGCCAGGGAATGCTTGGAATGTGCTCCTGAACTACTCCATCTCTCTGCTTAGATATGATAGGGTAGATTAGACTTTATTATTTTCTGGTGAATTTCTGTGTGGATGCTGTAATCCTATAATCACATTTGCTTCTGATTTTTGAGTAACCTTTCTTTGTAACTATGTAGAACTTGTATTCTTTTAAATTGTCCTCTCCCCACCCACCCCTTTTTTCTTTTAATAAAATACAAAAATCCCTTCAAGCAACTGTCTGGGTTTTTAGCTGAGAGGGACCATGGTGCTAAAGGCAGGTATAACCTCAACCATGCTACTGAATGTTTGATATTTTTATGGGAGTGCTGGCGAACTATTTCAGAAGCTTAGCACACTAGGTTTGCAAGCCAACCTTGTGAATCTTTGTTTTACATTAAGCTCTCTAGAAGTCACTTAGTCAAGTGGACTGGGGTGTGTGTTGGGAAGTGAAACATTCATAGTCAATACTCATAGCATCCCCTCATGTCTGCTCACTCTGAGTTCTTCCATTTCGGGATCAGTGGGAGGTGTGTGGCTGAGTGGATGGAAAGGGATCTTGATGGGGGAAGTGTGACATGGTATCACAGGGTTCCCCGGTTCCGTGACAGCTACCATTACTACTACCATTAGTCCAGAAAAAAACTTTAGAAGAATTCATTTTGAAATTGTCAAAGTAGAATTTATCAGCAGGTTAGTTTATTTAGGTCAGGGGCACACAGGCTGTGGACTACATGCTGTTTCCCAAGCTGTCTTTAGGCCCCTCCCATTATTGATGTGTGCAGGTGAGCAAAGGAGGGTGCTTCCCTCACCAAATCCTAGACTTGTATTTCCTTAGAATACAAGTTTTACATAAGTAATAAGTACAGTCACATCAAGAATCATGAATTATCATTAGCAAACTTTGCCTTCCCACCTCCTGAATTATTTCTGTGCACTCCTTTGCTCACCATAATGTCTGCCTGAATTCACTTCCAACACTGATTTCTCCACTGTTTTTTCTGTTCATGCGCTCAGTGATTTTGCTGTTTCCTGCCAGTTACTACCCCCTTCTCCAATTATGCCAGGCATCGATGCTCCTAGCTTCTGAGGGCTTCTCAGAGAACAGGTACCCCTATTGTCCTCTGGAAGACACTCTAGCAACCACTATTAGAGGGTTCTGCATCCTTCTGAGTCTTTTTTATGGTTGCCTCTGTTAATGGGAGCACAGAGCTTGGGAATGCTGACCCAAATCCCATTCTCTAGTTACAGTGGCATAGCACAAATTATGTAAAAAAATCTTGTGGTTGTTGTGGGTTTTTCGGGCTCTTCGGCCGTGTTCTGAAGGTTGTTCTTCCTCATGTTTCGCCAGCCTCTGTGGCCAGCGTCTTCAGAGGACAGGAGTAGCACTCTGTGCTACCACATACCACCATTAGATCCCGGCCATGAAAGCCTTCGCGAATGCATTAAAAATTCTTGGTTTGATATTTATGAGAAACCTTATGGGAATTCAAGATCGAGAGGGATTGCTATCATTATTTCTAAGAAATGTGAATTCAAACTGAATAAATTGACGAAAGTTGAAAGAGGTAGGCATATAATGTTACAAGGTGAGATGAAGATTAATCTTTATTCCCTGAATGATAACCATTCAGATTCTTTTAAAAAATGGTATATAATAATGGTAGATTTTAATATGGTAATGGGTAAAGAGAAAGACAAATCAAATCCTACTCATAAATAAAAAAGGAATACAGTGTGCCTCACTTAGCGATTGCTTCATTTAACGATGAAATCGCTTAGCGATGACTTTTGGAGCGATCTTGCGCTCCGTTTAACGATGGTTCCTATGGGCGATTTTCGCATAGCAATGTTTGGGACCATGCTTCGCATAGCGATGACAGTTTGGGTCCCCCTGTTTCGCTTAATGATGGTTTTGACAGCCTCATGTTGTCTGTTTTTTTTAATGTTTAAAAATGTTTAAAAATGTTTAGAATGCTTGAAATCATAAGTGCACTTAATAAACCCTTTGTTAAACTAATTTGACTTTGTTCCGACTCTTTAAATTTGTTGTAATTTTCCCCCCATTGAGATGCATTGAATAGGTTTCAATGCATTTCAATTGGGGAACTGTGTTTCGCTTAGCGATGTTTCCTATGGCGATTTTTGCTTAAGGACAGCAATCCGTCCCCATTGGAACGGATTATCCGGTTTTCAATGCATTTCTATGGGAAACCGTGTTTCGCTTAGCGATAATTGGGAACCAATTATCATCGTTAAGCGAGGCACCACTGTAATTCCAATTTTGGATAGAATGATAAAAAAATCCAATTTGAAAGATGTTGAAAGAAGACAATAAAAATGTTTCTTTCTAATCTTCAGTGCATAAAAGCTACAGGATAGATTATGTATTTGTATTCAATTTGGTTCCTAGAATGATTTATACTGATGTAGATATTATAAAGGTAACTGATAATGCTTTGTTGATTATGAATACGAAAATTAGATGTGGCAACGGCTTGGGCCCTGGATACCTGAAGGACCGCCTCCTTCCATATGAGCCTACCCGGCAGTTAAGATCTAGCCAGGGGGCCCTTTTGAAAGAGCCGTCCCTCAAGGAGGTAAGAGGGACGGCTTGTAGACAAAGGGCCTTTTCGGCAGCTGCCCCCAGACTATGGAATGTCCTCCCTACTGAGATTCATCTGGTGCCGACACTGATGACATTTCGGCGCCAGGTCAAAACCTTCCTGTTCCAGAAGGCTTTTAACTGAAATAATATTAGCTGTGGGTCCGATGGCAATTTTATATATATTTTAATTGTATTTTAATTGCTACATATCTTTATTGTATTTTAAATGCTGTAAACCGCCCAGAAACCTTTGGGTAGTGTGGGCGGCATATAAATTAAATAAATAAAATAAATAAATAGAGAAGATAAAATATGGAAGATAAAGTATTTTCCAACAAAAGGATTTGGTAGAATGGAGAAAGAAATGATGGAAATATGGAGGATTAACAATAGAGAAGGTTGCAGCGAGAGTATTGTGTGGGATACAACAAACGTAGTGCCAAGAGGATTAAGTACAGTATTTGAGAATTGTATAGCTTAGAAAGAAAAAAAAGGAAAAAACATGAAAAAGCTTGAAGAAGAAATAAGAGTGTTAGAGGGAGAATATATAAAAGATAGAGATATAAAAATGTAGCCAAAATACAAGCACAAAGAAAGAGTTGCAGAATATTGAAATGGAAAAAATTCAGAAGAATTTAATATATTTTAAAATAGATAATTTTGAATTCAGAATAAGAACTCGAGAATGTTGGCTAGAGCCACACAAATTAAAAAAATGCAAGAGCTTAATTGGGATAGTTAAATATGAAATGGACCAAAAGTGCAATTTGATGAAGGATAAATTGAATGTGTTTTGATTTTGTTCATATATTATATATGGGGGAAACTTTCTTTGGCTATATCAAGAAAAAGATATGTTAGAGATTCTATAGAACAAGACTGTTAAAGAAGAGATAAAGGATATTATTAATAAATTAAAGATAAAGACTCCAGGAATAGTTGGATTGGAACTTATAAAATTAAACAACCATTAGATCCCGGCCGTGAAAGCCTTCGCGAATACAGGCAACATCTCCCTTTATGAGCCTGCCCGGGTATTAAGATCATCAGGGGAGGCCTTTCTTTCAGTCCCACTACCCTCACAGGTATGTTTGTTGGGGATATATGAGAGGGCCTTCTCTGTTGCTGTTCCCAGACTCTGGAACCTCCCTCCCACAGAAGGCCATGCTGGCCTGATATTTGCTGTCCTTTCTTTTCAGGCAGGCGTTCCCTTAGTGATTGGTCATCTGAGAGGGATTTATTAATTGAGTGTTGTGCCTTGTTACTTTGAATCTGGCTTTGGTTGATTTTGTTTACCATTTTTAGTGTGGTTTTTGTATGATTTTTTTTAAAAAAATTTGTATATGTGTTGTTTTCAGCTTTAAATATTGTCTTTTAATGATGTAAGCCTCCTTGGGTCCTTTTTAAGGAAAAGGACAGAGTAAAAATGTTTTAAATAAAATAAAATAAATTTGCAAGGATGGCCTGTGCAGTTGTGGAATCAATCTTCTTTAAAATAGATTATTTGATTAAATTCTATGTATTTAAAAGCCTAAGAAGCCGCCTTTTAGGGTATGCCTTCCAATTATGGCATATAACAAAACTGAAAACTATAGAGTATAATAAAACAATAAAAGCAGTGGCAAAAACATTGACACAGGAAGAGGGGATTCATTTTGTTTTGTTTTGTTTTGTTTAGGACTAATGATAATACCCGCCTAGAGTGGTCCTGACACGACCAGATAGGCGGGATATAAATAAAATAAATAATAATAAAATAATAATAATGCACATATTCTTTTTGGTGGATGAAATCTAGAATGACCTTTTGTTTTATGATCCAGAATCCGTTATTCAGAGCATTCTCCCCTACTCTTTTTTCTGCCTCCTGTGTATGCATCTCTTTTCTTCTTAAGACAGGAAAGGGAGATTGTAAATATTTCCTGCTCTTTCCCCATTTGTTTAGGGTAGTTTGGGGCATCGGAAACATTTGGCCATATCTCATATATATCCTGCCTCTTTCATGCACAACATCAATGCCCTTTTTCATACTTCCTTTTCTCTGTTGGTGGCAGACCTCCCCTGAAGCCATGGCCACCTTGTGGATTTCTTTTTCTTTTTTCTTTTTTGGTCTAGTGTGTGTGTTTGGCTTTAAAATGTCATTTGTTTAAGGTAGTTAATGTAAGAGACAGGCCACCTACAGAGAGGCTCCCTTCTACTCCTTAAACTTACACACAATCTCTGGAACTAAAACACATCCTTATTGTTAGAGATTTTGAAATTAAAGACTTCTTTTTTGAAGCATGGAGGGAGGCTTGTTTTATGTTTATAGCACAGTAGTTGAACTTACAGGGAGGGCTGTTTTTAATAAAAGGAATGTAGCTAAATTTGGCTCAAGGCAAAGCTAGTCTGCAGCATAACTTAGTGAGATTCATTGGCGAATAAGCCTCTTTGCTTTCCAGTGTAAAATAGTTTCCAGTGTAGAATAATAGTGGTTGGGGTCTATTAAAAATAGGGAAGCTAGCAGCTTTCTGGATGGGTTCTCATTTCTTTTCTTTCAATGGTTAATATAAACTTTTGACAGTTTTGATACCTCCCAATCTCCTTGCTTCTGAATTAGACTTCTTTTGGTCTAATTGGTCTTACCAGTGTGAGACATATCAGCACTGCATTTCTTGAAGGACTGAAATATTCCTAGATTAGGCATGGGAATCCCAATTTCCCTTTCACAATGTTCTTTGAGGTCTTTGAGAGACCAAGCTCTCTTCCCAGATGCGAACTCCCATCCCATCATTATTATTCTTCTTTATTTGATTTATATACCATCCATCTGGCAGCCAGGGCCACTCTGCACAGTTTACAGCAGATAAACAAACAACAGAATAACAAAATAATATATTTACAACATAATAATACTTCAATTGGGGCATAAATCAAATATAAAGTGCAGTGAAGACAAATACAATACAATAAATTACAATTAAAAGCATAAAATATGAAAGACAAGAAGCATGATGGTGTGATGGATAATATTTTAGCAAACACTGTTGTATAATAAAATTGTTTGTTCATGGAAGGCCTGCTTAAATAGCCAGGTTTTAAACTTCTAACTTTTCTTAATTTTTGTGCCTCTGCATGTTTGTATTACTAACACTTAAGCCACTACCTACTATCTTTTCAACATTGTTCAGTATACTGAGCTTCCAAAACTTGAATTACTTGCCACATACTTATACATGCCTCTAGCTCCTATCTGGAATACAACATTGAGTCCACTGTCTGCAGCCACGCTCTCCTGTATAACCAGATTTGCTCAGAACCACAAGACAAACACCTCAGAACTATAGCAGGCATTCCTTAAATTATAATAACCACTCAGTATGAAAACATAACCAGCTAACATGAAAAATCGAGCTGAAGTAGCCAGACTGGTACCTGAGAATAACCTGCAAGACAGATCCAAAAAGAGAATGACAGAACACCATTAGTAATTATCTACAGATTCCAGCTGGAACCACTGAGACATGTCATCAATGAGCAGAAACCTGTTTTGCCTCTCCTAGGTTTTGGAGGGGATAGCCTTCCCATACAAACAACCTCCCAGGCCTAAATAACTGTTGATTCACAAGAGGCAACACAATAGGGGGACAGAGCATAGAAAAAAAAGACACTGTTACAAACCTAGATCCCAGTTATGTCACCGTATTTGCACTGACAGCACCATCAGGGGTTCCAACAAGGTCACCCACAACATCTAAGGCTTATTTATGTATCCTTGTGAGGGTTCGATCTTGGGATTAACGGTCTCCACAACAAAATCACGAGCTTCAATTTCAAACTAGGGGTTAGGTTTATTGGGGTGTTCAGCAAAAAGTCCTTATCAAGTACTGTACGTTATTCCATAATTTTTCTCCCATCGCGAATGGGTCGGATGGGGGTGCCCATTCTTCATTTTTAAACAGTGTAGAGTCCTCAACATTACCCCAGGGTACAGTCCAGAGGGGAACCTCATCTTCCCTCAGCAATTCCTTGGCTCTGTCATCCAGGAGTGGGGTGGCCTCATCCTCGTCCGGCTGGTCATCTCGGGCCTCTCTGGTCTCCCAAAAGGAGTTCCAGGGTCTTGTAGAAAACCTCTCCTCCTCACCTCCTCCACTTGACATCCTTTTCTTTCTCTCTCCTCCCATTCAACTCTTTCCTTTTTCTCCCGCAACCTTCTCCTCTACTCTCTTGCTTCCGAGTCACCCCAATACCAAGGCCTTTGAGGGATCCCCCTTTTTCTGCAATAATCAGCCTCCTCTCTCAGCATCCACACTCACTCCCATTTTCCGGAACATGAATCTTGTACCCAAACCATCTCCTAACCCCTAGGTATCGGATCTTCCCTCCTTTTTATTTCCGCCGAATCCGCCTCAATCTTCACCCTCCTGGTCCTTTGCATTCCCACCAACTCTGCCGGGCTTTGAACAGCAACGGTTATCCCTCGCATTTGTTCCTCCAAATCCTGGGTATCAGTTCCCTTTTGAATAGTCTCTTTTGGCGGGTCTGTCAGTGTGGTCTTTACCTCCCTCTCCACATGTGGAATGGACGCCACTCCGGTGAGAGCCTCTTTGCTCTCACCCTGGGTCTCACAATCCTCTAATGTAATCTATGCCATCTTCTGCCAATAGAAGCATTCTACATAGGACAATAAAGACAATTTTTGCACACATACAAAATTAGTGGACTCAAATCTCACCTTGGGAATAGAGAAATCACTTTCACAGCTCTTTAATGTCTCAGGGTGCTTTTTTATGGATCTCAAAGTGGCTGTTGTATTAAAAAAAGGAAACTCAAGAGGGAGACAGTGGAAATTGGCTACATAAATAAGTACTAGTGCATGCCTGTGCTTAAACAGAGATCAAGACTTCTTAGCATATTACATATATTAATAATGTAGGCATTTGTAATATCTTATGAGTAAAAAATAGTTGACAGACTCTAGCCTCTGTCCCAGAAACAATTCCTAGCATATTTTAGTACTACTTGTCTTTTCCATATATCAGAGTGGCATCTGTCCCCCCCCCATTTTTAATATTTTGTATTAAATGTATAAATGTATAAAGAGGCAGCTTACATAATTAAAAGGCAACATTAAAGCTAAGAATAAGTATACAATTCTTAGCTTTAATATTGCCCTTTAATTATGTAAGCTGCCTCTTTATACATACGTATTGTTCTTAGGTTTAAATATTGTCTTTTATTGATGTTAACCACCATTGTATACTCATTTTTAACTTTAAATATTGTCTTTCAATGTTTTAAGCCACCTTGGGTCCTTTTCAAGGAGAAAGGCAGGGTAAAAATATTTTAAATAAATACGTAATGTGATAGCCAAATCTATCTGGGATGTAACTTGCCACCACAAATAAACCCTTCAATCTTAAGTAATTAACAATTTGATACTCCTATTTCTGTACAGTAGGTCTCCCCTATTATTATTATTATTATTATTATTATTATTATTATTATTATTATTATTATTATTATTATTATTATTATTATTATTAGTATTAGTATTAGTATTAGTATTAGTATTAGTATTAGTATTAGTATTAGTATTAGTATTAGTAGTAGTAGTAGTAGTAGTAGTAGTAGTAGTAGTAGTATTAGTATTAGTATTAGTATTAGTATTAGTATTAGTATTAGTAGTATTAGTAGTATTAGTAGTATTAGTAGTATTAGTAGTATTAGTATTAGTAGTAGTAGTAGTAGTAGTAGTAGTAGCAGCAGCAGCAGCAGCAGCAGCAGCATAGCAGTAGCTGTAGTTGTAGTTGTAATAGTAGTTGTTGTATTAGTTTTATTAGTTTTATTTGTATGCCACATTTCTCCCAAGAAGGGACCCAAAGTGACTCACATCATTAAATTCACACAATTAAAATCACAATAAATTAAATATTAAAAGACAAAATAAACAATATATGATTTAGGACCACCTAGAGTGGTCCTGAGGGACTAGATAGGCGGGATATAAAATAAATGAATGAATGAATGAATGAATGAATGAATGAATAAATGAATAAATGAATGAAAGAATGAATGAATGAAATAAAAAACATGAAAACACAGAAAAATTAAAATTACCTGCTAAAACGGGGTACAGAGATTCAGTTTAATTGTTACATATCTGATGGGGATTGGTTCCAAGACCCCCATGGATACTGAAAGCCGTGGATAATAGCAAAAGACAGACAGACAGACAGACAGACAGACAGACAGACAGACAGACAGACAGACAGACAGACAGCATAGTAAAAGGGAAAAAAACTAGAAAAATTATTTCTGTAGAACTGACCAGGTCTTATGGCATCTTTGTTCTATACAAACTCTCCTGACATATAAAGATCATCCTAGTATGTTACTTCCCTGTGAGTGAGCTTGCCTATAGGTAACCAACAGATATTTCTGCAATTCATGTCAGTTATCCAACTTGCACGGATTGTTGGTAGGTGTTGATTACATATTTAACATGGCTCATGCTTGGTATCAGTGTTACTGCCTAAGTTCCAATCAAGGAATGTTGCTTATTCCTGATTCCCCCCTCCCCTTTCTCCAGAATCTCATCTTCCTGATCTGGAGAACAAAATAAAGCCCATTTTGTCTATTACTGTGTTTATTTTATCATTAAACAAGTACGGTGGCCTTTGTTCTTTGCTTTTGCTTTGCTAATGGTTCTGATGGGTTGTAGGCTGACAGGTTGCTTACCCAGAAATCTGTTTTATATTGTTCAGTGTTATCTGCTAGATTCTCTCTAATCAGTTGCTGCTGTTGTTCTGGTGGTGGTGGTTGTGCTTGTCCTTGTTACATACCATCAAATTGCCTCTGACTTATGGCAAACGTATGAAAGAGTGACCTGCAGAATGTCCTGTCTTCAACAGTCCTCCATGGTTCTTGTGAACTCCAGACTGTAGCTTCCTTAATGGAGTCAATCTAGCTCATATTTGGTTTTCCTTTTTTTTCCTGCCTTCAACTTTTACTAGCATTTTAAATATTTTCCATTGAGTGTTCTTGTCTTCTCATAATGTCCACAAAGTATTATAGCATCGGTTTTGTCATTTTTGTTTCCACAAAAAGTTCAGGATTGATTTGTTTGTCTTTCTGGTGGTCCAGGGTGTCTGCAAAATTCTCCTCTAGTATCTTATTTCAGACAAATCAATTTTTTCCCTCTCAGTTTATTTAACTGTTGAGCTTTCTCATGTATACTTGGTAATCGGGAATACAGTAGTGTGGCTGATCTTGGCCTTAGTCTCTAGTGACATGTCCTCACACTTGATCTTTTCTAGTTCTTTCATTGCTGCCCTTCCTTAGCTCAGTCTTCTTTTGATTTCATGGCTGTAGTCTCCATTTAGATCAAGGGTCTCAAACTCAATTTACCTGGGGACCGCTGGAAGCAGAGTCTGGGTGAGGCTGGGCCACATCAGATTTTCCACCAAGCGGAGCAAGAGCCCGAGGAAGCGTGCCTTGCTTCCTGGCTCTCCCCCAAGAAAGCGTCTCTTGCACCCTGCATCCGGAACCACAGACAGGCGGGCTGGCTGGCAGGCTGCAGTTCCGGATGAAGGGTGCAAGAGGCACTGTCTTGGGAGAGAGCCGGCAAGCGAGGCGAGGCTTTTTTTGACTCTTGACAGCAGAAGATGCGTGGGCGCTTCAGGGGGGGCAGGCAAGGTGGGGGCCGCAAACTATCATCCGGTGGGCCGCAAATGGCCCCCGGGTCACATGTTTGAGACCCCTGATTTAGATTGATGATTGAACAAAGATATATAAAATCTTTAACTACCGTATTTTTCGCTCCATAAGACACACCTTTCCATAAGACACACCAATTTTTTAGGAGAAGAAAACAGGAAAATATAATCTGTTTTCTTCGCTCCATAAGACGCACAGACTTTCCACCCCCCTGTTTTGTGGGGAAAAGTGCGTCTTATGGTGTGAAAAATACGGTATTTCAGTTTCTTCATTCTCACCGTTAAAGTTGTGTAATTCTTCTGTAGTCATAACTTTTGTTATCTTAATGTTCAATTGCAGTCCCTCATGAACTCCTTTTATTTTAAAAGTTGAATATGACTACAGTATATTCTTTGATCACTGAGGGAATATTTTCTCAAGTGCTGCTGAACTGTTTGGTCATTCAGGCTACTTTAGATTAAAGGGAGGTGAGCAGGAAATGGCTTGTACTCTATTTTGTGCTGGAGAAAGTTTGCTAAAATTCACTCCTTTCAGATACAAAGCTGCAGCTTTCGTGTTCCCCTCTCCCAGTAGACAGAGTTAATGAAATGGTGGTGGCAACAGTGCTCAAGAAACAAGCGTATCTCTGAGGGCTACTGAACTGTTATAGATTTCTTTGAAATTTTTCTTGTCATAGGTCCTGTAGTAGGTTAGTATTCTCTGTGATATCTAGGAAGGCATTTCTGTCTTTTCTTACACAATATCATTTTGCAGAGATTTCCTAGAACAAATACTAATCAAGTAACAAAACTAGTTGGTTATTTATACTGTACAGTATATAATATAACTTGAGTTTTATATGTGTCATGGATGCCAGTATAGTTTGTATAATGTGTATTATAAAACCAATATGATAAAATACTAAACATTCTTACTAGTTTAAGAAAAACTGAAGTACACTCTAATCTTGGACATTGTCCAGAAGGAAATTGTAACATGGGTGGTTTTGTATCAGCATTCAGGTTTCATGTGTGAGCTCACCGTTGCATCTGGTTTGTCAAAGCGCTCAGTTCAAGAAATATAGCAATGAAAATGAGTAATGCATATTACAGTATAAACCACAACACAGACTCAGCCCTAAAGCAATCATATAGACTCCCTTCAGAAGTTAATCTTTTTTTTCCCAGTCTTTCTGAGACCTTGAAAATAATACAAGAATATCAATGGATTAGAACCAGAGTCCATTTAGCATATTGATAGCCCAGTACTTCTAGAATGCGATCCCACCGCCGCTGCCTGGCTAGCTTTCCTACCTTTCCTACCTTCCTATCTTCTTTTCCTCTTGTTTTCTTTTATTTTCTTTTTGTTCTTTATTTGTTTGATTTTCTTTTTGCTCCTGGGGCGGTTGTTCTCCTCCCCATTTTGCGGCGCTGGGGGCTAACTCCGGAGAGGGCGCTGGGTCCTGGGCTTCGGACTGCAACTTTTGAGCCGAAGCGGACGGACCCGGCGCTGCCCGGACGCGAGGCTCGGCTGCGGACCGCCCGGTGGGGTCGAGGCTCGTGTTGCCTGCCTCTTGATCTGAGCTGGTGCGGAGCTGGTGCGGCTGAGCGGGACAGGAGTCGGGGCACAGGACGCGAGGCTCGGCTGCTGGCTGCCCGGTGGTGTCGGAGGCTGTTTGCTCGTTCCCCGCCTGTTCCCCAGCGGTCGCTCCGGCGGGGGCGGGGTGTTCGGACGGCGGAGGATCCGTGGCTGGTGTCCCGAGGCTGTTGGGGTCTCCGGCAGAGTGAGTGGCGGGGCGCGGAGATCGGAGGTGCCCGGGAGGCGCAGGGTCTTCGCGGGGAGCCGGAGGAGCTTGTGGGGGCTGTCGGAGCGCCTGAACGCCAGACGCCGGCGCCATGTTGGGAGATCTCTCCCCAGGTCTGCCTTTCCCTGCTTGCTTCCCATCTGCTGAGGATGGCCCCCTGACTGCTTTCTTGGGGCGAAGAATGGCAGGGTCTTTGGCCGGCCACCTGGTGCTTCTGACTCTGTTTAACTATAACTTTACGACCAAAAACTCCATCGCTGAATATCGTGACTCCTGGCCCTTTAAAGAACATTGTAAATCAGCGCCACTATTAACATCGTCAAGGCCAATTACATCAATACCAAGGCCAGGTGGAGGAGGAGGACAGTTCTGGGTGTTCTGTGGGGGCTAATCAGTTTGGGTTTTTGTAGTTAGATTTATTTATTATTATTGTTATCATTATTATTTTTAACTTTTACTTTGATATTATTATTAATTGTATTTAAGTTATGTTTACTTATTTTATGTATATTATTTTTATGCTTTGTTATATGATTAGTTTGTTATATGATTAGTTTTTTTTTTCTGTTATTTGATTTAGTTACATTATTTTAATTTTTCCTCTTCCCTCTTCCCTCCTTTGTTATTTCTTTCCCCCCCCTTCTTTCCTCTTTCCTTCCCTTCCCCCTTCTGACACGGAAATGATGGCCTGCCACCCCAGTGAGGGACCCCAAAATATCTCTGTGGTCACGGGTAGAGGGAAATATGGCGTGGCCACGATCCCTACTCGTGTAAGAAGAACGATGCACAGATGCCTGAAGGCTGTGCATTGTTCTGAGATCGTGACCAGCCCTCAATATCGAGGCAGCCAGTCCAGCCAGCCTTCCACTCTACGCCTGGTGTTGTTGAATGCCAGGTCTGCACCCAATAAGGCCCAGGTAATTCACGACCTCATCCTGGAGGAGGATGCAGACCTGGCATGCATAACCGAAACATGGATTGGCGGAGAGGGGGGTCCCCCCCTAGCACTCATCTGTCCGCCCGGTTATGCTGTCCAACACCAGGGTAGACTGGAAGGACGGGGGGGGGGAGTTGCCATTGTTTACAAATCCATCCTAGAGGTTACTAGGCGCTCCTCGGTGGTAAAGCCGGGTCTGGAGGCTCTCCACGTGTCGATAGGGGCCAGGGACGGTATTGGGATCTTGCTGGGTTACCGTGCTCCCCGCGACCCAGCCATTTCCCTACCGGAGCTGGTGGACTTTGTCTCTGCAGCACTGTTGGTCTCCCCAAGGCTGTTGGCTTTGGGGGACTTCAACGTGCATGCGGAGGCAGAGATCTCCGGTCCAGCTCTTGAGTTCTTGGAGACCATGGCCTTCTTGAACATGTCCCAACATGTCAACGGCCCCACCCACGTGGGTGGCCACACACTTGACCTGGTTTTTTCTACCAGTGGGAGCGAGAGTGGTCCGATGGTGACTGACCTTGAGTCGGTCCCTTTGTCATGGTCGGATCACCACCTAATAAAATGTAACCTCAACATGGCCCTCCCCCCTCGCAGGGAGCAGGGACCGATTGTCATGGTCCGCCCTCGAAGACTACTGGATCCGAATGGATTCCAGGATGCCATGAGAGGAGTTCCGACTGACCTGGCTGGCGCTCCTGCCGAGGCTCTGACCGTCAGCTGGTTCGCCGCTGCGGCTAGGGCTGTTGACACGATCGCACCTAAGCGCCCTCTCCAACGCAGAGCCCGCCCGGCTCCTTGGTTTAACCAGGACCTCCGGGCGCTGAAGCGGATAAGGAGACGGCTAGAGCGCAAATGGAGAAAGGACCCGACGGATCACAACTGGATTGCTGTTAAAGTCGCCACTAACCTTTACCTGTCCAAGGTAAAGGCTGCCAGTCGAGCATACTTCGCTAACCGGATAAGCGAAGCTTCCAACCAGCAGGCGGAATTATTCCGTATAGTGCGCGACTTATCCGGAATTGGTACGGGTGATGGGCCTCCCCCTAGTCTTACACCTGACCAATTTGCAGCATTTTTTAAATCAAAAGTGGAGGCCATCCGCCGGGACCTCTCTCCTTATTTGAACACAGTGAGTCGAGCTGAGATGTCCAGCGCTCCGTCTTGCCCGGTAACTTTTGATTCTTTTCAGCCAGTCACGCCTGACACTGTGGCCAGGGCGCTTGATCGCTGTCGTGCCACCACCTCCTCCCTTGACCCTTGCCCGGCCTGGCTAATCAAAGCAGCCAGGCCGATAACAACGGAATGGGCCACTGTAATAATAAATGGGTCCCTCCTTGAGGGCAGATTTCCATCTGCCCTCAAGGAGACACTCATTAGGCCCATTAGGAAGAAACCAAGTTTGGCGGCGGACGAGATTGGCAACTATAGGCCCGTCGCCAATGTTTCTTTCCTAAGCAAGGTGGTTGAGAGGGTGGTGGCCGACCAGCTTCAGGCGCACCTGGATGAAACAGATGCCCTGGATCCATTTCAGTCGGGCTTCAGGCCGCGCCATGGTACAGAAACGGCATTGGTCGCCCTGTGTGATGACCTATTGAGGGAGGCCGACAGGGGCAATGTGTCCCTGCTGGTCCTCCTCGATATCTCAGCGGCCTTTGATACCATTGACCACGGTATCCTCCTGGGGAGGCTCTCCGAGTTGGGAATTGGTGGCCTGGCATTGGCCTGGCTCCGTTCCTTCTTGGGGGACCGCCCCCAGAGAGTACAGCTTGGGGAGAATGTCTCGGCCCCGTGGAGTCTCAATTGTGGGGTTCCACAGGGGTCGATTATCTCCCCAATGCTATTTAACATCTATATGAGGCCGCTGGGTGGGGTCATCAGGGGATGTGGAGCTCGGTGTCATCAGTATGCTGATGATACTCAGCTGTACATCTCCTTTCCACCTACCACAGGAGATGCCGTTCTGTCCCTTCAGCGCTGCCTGGGGACCGTACTGCAATGGATGCAGGAGAACGGGTTGAGGCTGAACCCGGACAAGACGGAGGTACTGAGGGTGGGCGCTCCCACAGTCGGGTGTTTGGGAAACTTCCTCACTTTTGGGGGGGCGACCCTCCCCGCCAAGGATGGGGTCCGCAGCTTGGGGATCCATTTGGACCCGGCGCTCACCATGGAATCCCAGGTGGCGTCGGTTGTCCGAACGGCCTTTTACCACCTTAGGCGGATAGCCCAGCTGCGGCCCTATCTCGAGGTGGGGGCGCTCACTACGTTGGTGCATGCGCTCGTAATCTCAAGATTAGACCACTGTAATGCGCTCTACGTGGGGCTGCCTTTGAGGCTGCTGCGGAAATTACAGGTGGTGCAGAATGCGGCGGCCAGACTACTCAGTGGTGTGAAAAGGTACCAACATATTTCGCCCACCCTGGCCGCATTGCATTGGCTGCCCATCCGTTTCCGCATCGACTTCAAAGTGTTGATGCTTACTTATAAAGCCCTAAACGGCTTGGGGCCTCGATACTTGGCGGAACGCCTATTTCCACCAAGTTCTACCCGTGTCACTCGCGCGAGTCAGGAGGTGAGGCTGAGGAGCCTAACGCCGAGGGAGGCCCGGAAAGAAAAAACAAGAAATCGGGCCTTCTCGGCGGTGGCTCCTCGCCTCTGGAATAACCTTCCCCCTGACATTCGCGCGGCTCCCTCACTGGGTATTTTTAAAAAACAACTAAAAACTTTGATGTACCGGCAGGCTTTCCCGTTTATTAATTCCTGATCACCCTTCCTTTTTCTTCCTTAGCTTCCTCTCATCTTGTCGTAATTTTTCCTTTGTATGATTTATTTAACCGTATTGTTGTTGTTTATTGTTGTAAGCCGCCTAGAGTAATCTTGGTTGATTAGATAGGCGGGATATAAATAAAATAAATAAATAAATAAATAAATAAATGCTTGCTTATATGCAGCACATAAAGGCGTTAGCCATTCCCTGTTGTTGGTCCTTGGCAATCCATATTCAAAGATAAACTTCTACTAAAATAGGGCTGGGGGACATCTGGTGTTCCAGACATTTTGGACTGTGATTCCCCACAGCCCCTTAATACTGTATTGGGCATAATTAGAGTTGTTTAGAAATGAGGCCCCAAACATCTGAAAGGGCAAAAATTATTTTTGGATAGTTGCACTATTTCCCAGACTTGGATTGAGATAAAATTCTAACTTGTTTTTGTAGTAGCAAGAATTTCACAGCTAGGGAAGCCCCTAAAATATTTCAGAATGAACTAGGAAAATTTGTTTTCCCATTAAAGACTATGATACTCTTATTTTATTTTAGTCTGTCTAGCACAGTGTGCCTAAACGTCATTAATTTAACTGTTGCCTAACTTTGAAAAACAGGAGCTGGCTTGTCTCCTAAAAATAGTGAGACAGAATAACATCCACACATTTTGCCTGAAGGTTCTGGTTCTGCTGGGGAATTTGCTTTTAAAAATGAATGCTAGGCATTCAGGCCAGTTAATTGTGTAAATGGGTACTGGCTGTCCATGGCTGCAACTCAAATGGAACTCAGGCGAATGGGCAGTATTGTTGCTTTTCCTTCTGTTCCTTTTCCAGCTCAAAATCCTCCTTAATCAAGCTGATTCACTTAAGGGGAAGAAAGACAGTTTATCAGTACTTCAGTCTCATGGCTTAAAAAGCAGCATCCTGAAAGGATGATTATGAGCTGGGAAAGTTACAGAGAGGAAAGGCTCTTCTGCCTACCTCAGGAAAGTGTGGAGCATGTTGTTCTAGATTGAAGTAAACAAAACACCATGGAAGAAAATACTCAAAATACCATATAATGTCTAGTTCAGGAGTCTCAAATTCAATTTACCTGGGGGCCACTGGAGGGAGAGTCTGGGTGAGGCTGGGCCACATCAGATTTTCTGCCAAGTGGAGCAAGAGCCTGAGGAAGCCGCCCAGGAGTTTCCTTAGCCCGGCTGGGGCTCCAAGGAGGAGGAGGGTACGCGAGAGCCCTCATTGCCGGCCACGACCCCATCCGGCTCCTTCCCTACCATCACCAGCAAGACGAAGAAGCGGAGAAGGGAGGGAGTGCCAGGGACCGCCTAGCCGGGGGGGGGGGCACGACATAAACTTTTTTAAAACCCCTCACAGAATCGCCTTGCCAAAGGAGAAAAGCCCCAATCGGTACCTCCAAAATTAAACAGAACAGGGCGGCCTCCCACACAGGTGCTTGCGCGTGCACGCACGCACACATACAGAGAGAGAGAGAGAGATCCGGCAACCTTCTCTGAGGGCCCCCTTCAAAAAAAGGCGCACTCAGAAGCAGCAGCTACCCCCACCACGACAGAGGAGCAAACTTTGTGAGGCTAGCCCAGGCAGCCTCCACAGCCGAGGTGGCTGAAGCAGGATGAAGAGGAGGAGGAGGAAGCACTGCTGGGTGCTGAGGCAGCCGCTGGCCGGGCTGATGCTGGGAGTGCCGAGAGAGAAAGAGAGCCACAGAGGCAGCGGCAGCTCCTGTTGGCGCTGTTGGAGGCCCTCTTTGAGGACAGGCTGGGAGTGAGCTCCGCTGTCAGGCATCGCTCGGCGGCAGCTCAGGCACTCGGGGAAAAGGGCTGGCAGCCCGCCTCGCTCACCAGCTCTCTCCCAAGACAGCACCTCTTGCACCCTCCAACCAGAACTGCAGCCTGCCAGCGAGCAAACAGGGGAGCTAGCTGGCAGGCTGCAGTTCCGGACAGAGGGTGCAAGAGGCACTGTCTTGGGAGAGAGCCAGCGAGCAAGGCAAAGCTTTTTTTTTTAATTCTTGACAACAGAGGATGTGTGGGCACTTCAGGGGGAGCAGGCAAGGCGGGGGCCGCAAACTATCGTCTGGCGGGCCGCAAATGGCCCCCGGGCTGCCTGTTTGAGACCCCTGGTCTAGTTTGAGCACTGGGGGGAAATAGTGCAAATGAAATGTCTAAATTTACTAATTTCATACAGTATAATTTGGCAGTACAACAGGCATAGCATAATTTTAAAGGTCAGTATAGTAGCAGCATATTGTAAATTCTTACTTACTTTTTCCTAGCACTAAAAAAGTATTTTAATGTTTGTTTCTTCGTTCGTTCGTTCATTCACTCATTCATTCATTCATTTATTTATTTTTTTTATTCCCCGCCCATCTAGACCGAAGTCTGCTCTGGGTGGCTAACAATAATAGATGAAATAAAAACGATATAATAAAATAAAAAATAGCTACTGTGTTTTCCCGAAAATAAGACAGGGTCTTACATTAATTTTTGCTCCAAAAAAGTATTAGAGCTTATTTAAAGCGGATGTTTTATTTTTTTTTTCATGTACAAGAATCTACATTGATTCAAATACAGTTATGTCATCTTCTTCTGGTTGCTGCACAATGTGTCCCTGGTGGACGACAGGGTTTCACATAACTGGGGCTTATTCTTTGGGCAGGGCTTATATTATGAGCATCCTGAAAAATCACACTAGGGCTTATTTTCAGGTTAGGTCTTATTTTTGGGGAAACAGGGTAGTAATATAATTCACGATGGGAAAAATATTCAAATGACAGGAGGGAAAGCCTGCCTAAAGAGCCAGGTCTTAAGTTTGCTCTTAAAAGCACCCAGCGAGGGAGCCAGACAGATATCTGGGGGCAGACTGTTCCAAAGGCGAGGGGCCACTGCCGAGAAGGCCCGGTTTCTTGTTCTTTCTCTCCAGTCCTCCCTCCACGTTAGGCCCCTCAGCCGCCCTTCCTGGCTAGAATGAGTGATTCGGGTAGATTTAGGTGGGAGGAGGCGTTCCACTAATGTTGCTTTAAATAGGCCTAAAATGCCCCTTCCCCACCTTTAAATATTTACTCTGTTAATAATGTATTAAGCAAGAATGGCCTAATGTTCTTGCTTTCAATTACAAACCAGACACTGCTTAGTTATACAAGGTGACCAAGCTTAAAATTCTGATCCATTTTACAGGGGAGATTTCTGTAGTTGACCAGTATGTGAGGTTTTGTGAGCCACCCAGAGGAGACTATGTCTAAATGGGCGGCATATAAGTTTAATAAACAAACAAACAAACAAACAAACAAACAAACAAATAAACAAATAAATAAATAAATAAATAAATAAATAAATAAATAAATAAATAAATAAATAAATAAATAAATAAATAAATAAATAAAATAAGCCCAGCTGCAAACAATTACTGGAAAGGCTTCTTACTCAATTTTAGAAACATCACTAGTGTGTACATTGACATTGCATTAGCCTCTGAAAGTAAAGTTCAAATTCCTTGAAGTACTACTGGTACCTTAGTAATTTAAATAGTGTCAGAATCTCCAGTCATAGTCTTGTGGCACCTTGAAAACTAATAAAAAAGAACAATAGTTTTTTAAATATTTAAATTGTAATGTAAATGTACATTTTCATTGTTAAAATGCCTTTTTAAAGCACTACATGGTGATAGTTTAAATTTAAAATGTGTTATAACTCAAAGGTAATGGGACTATACTTTCTAAAAATAAAACCTGTATCTCTGAGTTGTGTGAAGTATGAGCATGAATGAAGGTTATAGCAAGGAAGAAGGTGTTCTTCTGGGGGAAGCAATTTCATGATAAAATAAATCTTTCTGAGTGATTACTTAAATTGAGATTTTAACCATGATGTTAGTCATTTGATTTAAATCAAATCCTTCCTTTTGGCATCAGCTTCATACATTGTAGACACCAGTTTTTCAAATGCATCAAATCCTTTCAAATACTTTAGGTGCACTTATAAAGACGTAGCCTCCAATCTGTGAAAGTTTATGTCATATTAAATAGTCTTAAAGTTGCCAGGGGACTCTTTGTTTTTGCTGTAACAGACTAGCAAGGTTGTTTCCTTGAAAACAATCTTTCCTCTGTGATCATATGTGTGAATATTTTATAAAAAAGAAGTATTTGTATGTAAATGTACAGCACACTTTTCTCTCAGTGCAGTGTGGAATCCCCTTTTCACATATTTCATTAATTGAGTCCCTTGCTTTGGTACTAAAAAGAAATTGCTGAGAAGTGAGAATGTATGTAATTTGGCAAAGGGCTTTGATTTTTTTTCTTCACCTAGAAAGCTCTGAAACCTGGAGACTAGTTAATGGAAAACACTGGCTTGGTGAATTTCATACAGTTATTTAGGGTGGGAATGCACTCTGTTTAAAAGGGCACTAGATGTTTCTGTTTTCCATATGGGGCTTTTGTAAAACATGAACTGGTGTTAGGGCTCCAGGAAACTGGCTGTTTTTTGTTTTTTTGTTTTTTTAAAGCGAAAGCAGTAACTACAACTTCGCCTCTTCAAAACAGAAACATACTGCTGCACAAATAAAGGGAATTCTTATTATGTTCTACAGTTGTATAATCTTGGTTTTCAGATTTGTTTGTGTAACGAAATAACATTAAGGATCAATTCAGGATTTAAGTTGGCAGATTCAAGGCTTCTATTGTTGCTTCTGTTGAAATATAAGACAGGCTGATTGATGTGTGGCATTCTTTCTCATCAGAAATTCCCCCATCCTTCCCCCATCAGTTTGTGTTTTAGAAGGGGAGAAATATAAACTGCTTTGAAATTAAAACTTTTAGAAAGAAAGCATGAACAAGAAGAGATGGAAGAATGAAATCTGTAAAATGTTGATTTCAGATGTGATTTTTAATGCCTCCCTGTTTCAGAAACACAGTTACTGATTTTGTGTTTTGCTTTGCAGTATGTATTAAAGACTGGGATATTACAAATCTTTAAAACATTGTTATCATGATTTACCCTCCTTGGATACTTTGCAGCTAAATTTGTTTCATTTTTAGCATCTGCAGTACACATTGCAGCACTAATAAGGTACAACCAAAATTATTTAGGTATGTTAATATAGGAAACTTCTAGCTTCTTATGTCCTTACTACAAGTTCCACTTGAATTTGGAATGTGAATCCTTAACATTGCTCTTTTAAGGGAGAAAATAAATGTATTGATGCTTGTGTTTGATATATGGCTTGATCTAAGTTGTTTGTTTATGCATTTTTATCCTGTGTTTTAGACCATCAAAAGCCCCTATGCAGTTCACAGCAGTGGTTCTTAACCTTTTTGAAAGAAATGCCCCCTTGAGCCATTGAGGAAGTTATCATCACCCCCCTCCCCACGGTGATGATATCTTATTTATTTATTTATTTATTTATTTATTTATTTATTTATTTATTTATTTATTTATTTATTTATTTATTTATTTATTTATTTATTTATTTATTTATTTATTTATTTATTTAAGACACTTAAATCCAATTACCCCTGAAAACAAAATTAAATTCCAAGAAAATGAAATGCCCCCCAAAAAGTAACATTTAATTATTTAGTTGCAAGTGAATTTTAAGATGCAAAAAGAAATATAAAAAGGGCTTAAAAAGAAATGCAGGAACTAAAAATTTCAAGACAAAAAGTCTGAAACTAAATTAAAATTGGAGGAAAATATATATTTATGCACACTGTAAAAAGGCTGCAGCCATCTTCACAGGTTTGGCTTGCTCCAGCTTCCCCTACCGCCCCCCTTCTGCTCCAGCGCCCCCACACCGCCCCTTTTCGTTCTACTGCCCCCCTGAAAAATGAAATCACCCCCTGGGGGGCATTATCGCCCACGTTAAGAACCACTGGTTCACAGGTATCCCTTTTGACCTGGGTAAATTATTCTATCTTGAAGGATCATCTTGCATAGTTTCACTATATAGCATGAGAAGTGTCTGGCCTGAGTCTCATGCAACTCACTTTCATTAGGTTACCCTTTGTTCTATCTTTGTGAAAAAGAAAAAGAACTTTCCCAGGTTATTTTCTTTGCATAACTATATACACTTCCATCATACCCCTCCATGCTTTATTTGACTTTTTGCCATATTAAACAGCCTCCAAAGTTGTAATCTCTTCTCAAAGGGATGTTGATCCACTCACTCCCTTAACCATCTTAGTTGCTGTTTTCTTTCTTTTTTCCATTTGAACTAGTGGTTCCCAACCTCAGGTGCCCAGATGTTCTTGGACTAAAGCTCTCAGAAGCTTTCACTACTAGTTGTTCTGGACAGATTTCTGGGAGTCGTAGACAAGAGCATTTGAGGACCCAGGATTAGGAACCAGTGATCCACACAGTATAACTTTTAGGTGTATTGCATATATCCCAAGAGTGGTCACACTATTTAAAATGTGTTTTTACTGCTGTTTTTATCTACTAGTTTTAATATTAATTTGTTTACTTCTTTTTTAAATATTGTAATAATTTATTATTTTAGCTTCTAACATTGTTTCTTTTAATATTATAGTCTGCCTTTGATCCTTTTTAAGAGAAAGGCAGCATATAAATATTTAAAATAAATAAATGTCAACATTATGACATTAGCAGTTTGAATTCTGCTTTCTTTCGCACTCATCCTCATAATGGAAATTGCCTTTTGTGCTGGTGCTGCATTTCGGGTCAATATTTTCATTCCACCCTAACAAGCAGATCCTTTTCCTAGTTGTGGTCAGATCATACTAGTCTATACAGTATGTGAATTTAGGATTTTGTCTCTGTAAGCATCATTTCACATGTGCTTGTCACATCCCATTGTAATGTGCATTCCTCCAGTTTGAAAATACCTATTTAGAGTTACTTGTAATCTATTTGCATTTATTCCTGTTCTCATCTTCCTTTCTTTTAATCAGTTGCCAATCCAAAAGAGATCTCTTAGCAGTCATAGGATAAAAGAAGAGGTCCTCTTCTGGGCTGGTTAAAGGTCAGGATGCAGAGAGTAGAAATAAATAAAGAGCTTTTGAAGCCTTGTACATGTCACCACAGAACTAAATCCTATTGAATTCAATGGATATTGCTCTCAAGTAAGTGCATGTGTGATTGTACAGTAAGACTATTAAGTTTTATTTTCATATTAATATTTGGCTTGTTTAAAATTGTTAGATACATTTGTGTTTCGCTTTATGCAGTGAGAAACCAGTTTTGTCCTCACATGTAAGGATGAGGAACATGTCCATATGTGATTTCAGCTTTAAACACTAGTAAAGCTCTAAAGTTGTGTCTCCATATTGATATTTGGTTGTGTTTTTTTTAATTGTTAGGTACATTTACGTACTGTACTGCTTTTCTTCTAGTGAGGGAAAATTTTTTTTCACATGTAAGGATGAGGAACTGCTACATTCCTTATCTCACCAATAAAGATTGTGAAATGTTTCCATATGCTCTCAAAACTATACTTAGAGCAATGGAAACAGTACTTTGTGCAGTTGATCAGTTACAGAATGGTATGAACTGCCTAATTTGCATTTCCATCAAAACAGAGAAAGCCTACACATTTCACCAACAAGCCCACACATTTTCAATACATTTTCACAGAATTTGGAATATCTTGAACTGATTGTGGAAAGGACAAGACAGAAGGAGGCACTAAGTTTGTAGAAGGGTTTGAAGGAAGGAAGTATACAGTAAATGGTTAGAGTGGCTTTGTGAGTTCTGGGAATGGGGAGCTTCTGTAAGAGTAAAATTTCTAAACCATCAAGGGATGTGTTGACTACGTGTTTGCTACCTTGTTTCCAGGCAGGGTATTCTTGGCAGTTAGTAGAGTAATTGGCAATGAGGCAGTGGACCTACTTCAGTCCAATGACTTTTCTACATTTTATACATGCAGCTTTCTTTGATGGGACGAGTGTAAAGAGTAAAAAAAAATCATGAAGGCTGGAAAAAATTGTGAAACTTGTGTTGGATCCATAACAGATATGGATATAATTGTATCAGTTTTTTTGAGGATTACTATCGGATTGGCTACCAGACTTTGGTTCTACCATTATAGCTACCACACACAGACAGACACACTCTTTCAGACATTCAGTGACAGTGAAGTCCTGTGTATGTTTAATTAGAAGTAAATCCTTGTGGCTGAAATCCAGCAGTAAGTTGCAGTTAAGAGTAGGCCCATTGAATCATTGGTGAGTCAGCTCCTCTGTAAATTCTTTTGATTGAGTGGGCCTAACATGTTGCAACTTAGTACCGGCTTACAGCTACTGTGTTCAGTAGGATGTGCTGACTGGAAACTGTGTTAAAGACTATTGACTAAATAAATATTGCCCTGTCTTCTGCTTACAGTGAAAAAAAATAACACACACACACCCCTTTTTAAAGCAATTGCTCTGTGTATTTCATTGCATACAATAGCTGGCAAAACCGGGAGTGAAAGTAAATATATTCTGCAAATATGAATAGGATAGGAAATATGGGCCTCAGTCTGGCTATTTTGTGCACCAAACATAGTTGTAGTTTGAACATGCTCAGCAAAAGAAGGATACCACTTCCTCCTGAGCAAAGTTTTAATAGATATACTAAAGCAAACACTACAATATCCTGTTGATAGTTTTCCTTTCACAAGGTAAATAAGGTTTCAGTTCTATATGTATTTACCTGTGAGTAAGTCTCATTGAACTCAGTGGCTGAAATCCTCTTGCCTTGGTATACATGGGCAAACAATGTTACATTTAGTTACTTCTGGTTGACAATTCACCTGTAACACACACACCAAGAATCCCACAGTGAAGGAATCTCAGCAGTAACGTCTTGATTGCCCGTTAGAAATGACTGGATGTTACATTCTTTGACTTCCACACGTAACAAAGCAGCAGAATTTCTGCCAATATGGTTACTTTTGAGCAGGCATGTATTTCTTTGTATTGTAAACAATGTAGTAGCATTTCAATTGTATTTGTTTCTGGTGCTTTGTTGTGATACTTTTCATGGTTAATTTCCTGTAGGTTTACTGGCCCAGATGGACCGAGTGGCTTTGGCTTTGAATTGACATTCAGACTTAAGCGTGAAACAGGGGAATCTGCACCACCAACATGGCCCGCAGAATTGATGCAAGGCTTAGCCAGATATGTCTTCCAATCAGGTACTGTTTAAATAGTTTGCTTTATGTTGGTGTGTGATGTGTGTGGAGAGCTTTCTTGCAGTTTTTTGTTTTAGGGGACAACATGTATGTTATGTGGCTGTGATTTTTAAAAGCGAGAATAAAAGAACTGGAAGTCACCTTCCATGTGATGAGATACATTCATCATAGTATTTTCTGCAGACTACTGTAATCTCCTCTGAGGGAGGCCCTAGAACGTACATTGGGCTGAAGTATGTTGGGATTTTTATAAATACATTTTGGATAGCGCTTCCAGCATTTCTTTTTATATAAATAAATATTAGATAGAGTTTCTGAGAGATGGTCTCTGACTTGATCACATTTTTAAAAGCAACAAGGTTGTTGACAGCTTGATTGACACTGACAAAATATTGGACACAATGCTTGTTTGGGGGTTTGGAATTAATCAGTTTGGAAAGGCCATATACATGCTGTCTGTCTGTCTGTCTGTCTGTCTGCCTTTTTACTCCAAATCCCAGAATTCTCCCAAAATTCCCCAGCCAGAAATCTGGGAGTTCCAGCCCACAAATACACACTTGCAGACACTTTTATTTCACTCATCTGGAGAAAGACAGGGGTCTGTTCTAGGCTTCTTCTTGACCTTATTTCCTGCCCCAAAGCTTCTAGGAGGTGGTAGTCTCACTGCTTTTTATAATGTATCAGAGGATCCCTCCTGAAGAGCTACCATATCCAGAAAGCATTGGAGTAACTTCCCACAAAGTATTGGGGCAGAATATGAGGCCTAGAAGAGTGAAATAGGTGAGTGAAATGAAGATGTCTGCAGGTTTGAGTTTGTAATTCTCTTGACACCTAAGCCAGACAGAGTCATTTGTCACGTTTTTTATTTATACTTGTTGCTTAAGAAATATATCTGTTTTTCATGCATGCTGGTTATGTTGCCGCACTGTATAATGATAACTGACCAAACTGTTAGAAATGTAGAAGAAAGTGAGAATTGTTCTAACTTTTCTGCATCAAATATACGGTACCCATTCCCACTGGGATAAAAGAGTCATCATATAGTATGATCTAGATATTAAAAACTTATAAACTGGTTCATCTGATTTTTATTAAATGCTATGTGTGACGAAGTGGTAAAATGAAATATATTAAATATAGTAAAACAAGATAAAGATGATATCGTAGATCCATGACTAAGGTTTGAAAAATGTAGCAACTAAGCCAACTTCTTTGGGAGAGGTATCCATATCTTTGCATCCTTAAAGCACTGATGCTAGCATGTCATATTTTTCTGGTATTAATTTACACACATGCACTAAACATTACCCACATTATGTAATCAAAAGCACATTTTAGAATGTTACATTTCCCATATGGATAATGACATTGGCTTCTCAGCTTTTTAGTACACTTAGTGAATTTGATTTTGTAAATAGTCATCAGAGTTTATGAGGATTTATTATTTATTTATTTATTTATTTATTTATTGGACTTATATACCGCCCCATAGCGCTACAAGCACTCTCCGGGCGGTTTACAATTTTAATTATACAGGCTACACATTGCCCCCCCAGCAAGCTGGGTACTCATTTTACCGACCTCGGAAGGATGGAAGGCTGAGTCAACCTTGAGCCGGCTACCTGGGATTTGAACCCGAGGTCGTGAGCACAGTTTTAGCTACAATACAGCATTTTAACCACTGCTTAAAAATGCAAAATCAGTTTGTCAAAGCTGCATATTATGATTTATTTTTATTGCAGGCCTTGCAGATTTTCATTTTATGGATTAGAACAATATAGTAGCTTAAGAACAGTACTTCATTTAGGGAGAGGATTTATATGACATGTTATTTTGTTTCTGCAACCTATGTTTGACCTTATGGGTGAGTTTGAACATGTTTATGAGTAATCTGATGAGAAAGGCCTTGCTTATGGGTTCAAATGTACGTTGTAGAGAAAATGTGAAATGTCCTAGAAATCCTCCCCCTAAAACTAGGAATTCTAGTAGTATACTTTCTGCAGCACAAAGTGATACATTCTGCAGCTATGGAGTGATATATTTTACAAAGTATCTGAATATTTTAGAAGAGCCTTATGTATGAATGGTGCTTGTCAGATATCTGGTGCTTGATTGCCAACTTGCTTAGCATTTTTTACACCAGCATCCATATCTATATGTGTTTACTCTTCCTATATAGGATTGGCTCTTTGAAGTTTAAACCTAATACAGTACATGGTTTTCATACTGCTTGTGTTTTTTGAAAACTTTCTGTTGTTAAAGATTTGAGCAGAGTGATATGCAAAGTATTGTTTGGGGAAGTACAACCTAAACATTATATGGCTGCTATTTCTCAGTGCTTTTTTTTTAAATCACAATTTTACTCCTTTAGCCTGTGACATTTACCTAAATGTTTTAGTTGATAATAGGGTTGCTTCGCTTTCCAAACTTCTGGGAAGAATGTAGCAGGAAGACCCATGTCTCTTCAACAATGGCAGGATCAATGTTCCTTTAGTGAGGTTTAAAATGGATTACAATAGTTTTCTTTATGGCATTAATTTAAACTCCAGTTAACTGTCTACATAGGAACATTTGTGTAGCCTGCTGGGGTTGAAAGACTAATTTATTTATTTAAGATATTTTTATCTTGCCTTCCTCCTTTATTTATTTATTTATTTATTTATTTATTTATTTATTTATTTATTTATTTATTTGATTGATTGATTGATTGATTGATTGATTGATTGATTGATTGATTGATTGATTGATTGATATCCCACTCATCTGGTAAATCTATACCACTCTGAGCAGCTAACAGGAACATGTATACAATTATAATAAAATAAATTAAAAATATCAATTAACAGAAAATGACAAAAATCATAAATAATCGTAAATAATAAATAGATAAGGAAGAGAAAAATAAATTAAGTTAGATTAGGTGCTGGCAGGAGGGAAGGCCTTGACATAGAGCCATGTTTTTAGTTGAGTTTTGAATGTACCCAGCGTAGGGGCCGCGCGAATCTCAGGAGGGAGATTGTTCCAAAGGCGAGGAGCCACCGCCGAGAAGGCCCGGTTTCGTGTCTTCTCCCTCCGGGCCTCCCTTGGCGTCAGGCTCCTCAGCCTCACCTCCTGGCTCGCGCGGGTGGTCCGGGTAGAACTTGGTGGGTGAAGGCATTCCGCCAAGTATCGAGGTCCTAAACCGTTTAGGGCCTTATAAGTGAGCATTAAAACTTTGAAGTCAATACGGAAACGAATGGGCAGCCAATGCAGTCTAGCCAGGATAGGAGAAATGTGATGGAATTTTCTCCCTCCGGTAAGGAGTCTGGCTGCTGCATTCTGCACCATCTGAAGTTTCCATATCAGCCTCAAAGGTAGCCCCACGTAGAGCGCGTTGCAGTGATCTAATCTTGAGATTACGAGCGCATGTACTAAGGTAGTGAGCGCCCCCGTGTCGAGATAGGGCCGCAGCCAAGCAATCCGCCAAAGGTGGAAATAGGCGGAGCAGACAACCGACGCCACCTTAAGAAGAACCCAAGGTGGCTTACCTCATTTAAAAATATTTAAAGCTGAAAACAGTAGGTATACAAGTATTTAAAAAGAATTTTAAACGTGTTATATTTAAAGCTGTAATTAAATCAATACTAAAACCATTTAAAATCCATTTAAAAAAACACTCTCAAAGCACCAGTTATAACGAGAAAGCCTGCCTGAAGAGAAAGGTCTTTGCCTGCTTGTGGGATGACAACAAAGATGGGGCCAGCCTAGCTTCCCATGGGAGGGAGTTCCAGAGCCTGGGAGCAGTAACAGAGAAGGCCCTCTCCCGTGTCCCCATCAAGTACACCTGTGAGCATGGGGCGACCAAGAGGAAGGCTTCCTCTTAAAGCAGGGGTCTCAAACTCAATTTATAAAATATATACTTTCCTTTCATGTCAGTATGACATAACTGCTCATACATAAACACAAGGAATACAGTAACAGGTTGCTACCTTCCTACTGTTAAGAGCTTGAGTTCTCTTAACAGTAGAGTTAAAAGAGACTACTTTTCAAAGCAATGTTAAACCTTTATTCCTTCAGCCCGCTGGTTGGGAACTTAAGTGATAGAAGGTACCATTCTGCACATGGTCTTTCACAGGAAACTAGCTTGATATCATTTCTATGGATGAGGAGCTTTTCGTCATGTGAATCCCAGTACCCATAATTTATGCATCCCACCCCATCCCCAATCTCACAACAATTCTGGAAAACTGAGGCTGAGGCATTTTAATATCAAGATCACTCAGTAAGCTTTGTTGCTTGAATGGAAATTTGTGCTTTAAGTATTAGTGAGACTTTTTTTTTTGCTTCTAGCATATTTTCCAATGTTGCACGTTAATAAGTGTGTTTTAATGCAGACACTGGAACATTCACCCTAAGCTTTTTGTCTTAATGGTAGTAGTTGAGGTTGTTGCTGCAGTGGCAACTATAACAATCTCTCTCTTCTACAGTGGGGTCTCTACTTAAGAACGTCCCTACTTAAGAACAATCCAACTTAAGAACAGCTCCATTTGCTAAATTTTGCTTCTACTTGAGAACAGAAATCCAAGATAAGAACAGGAAAAAAAACCTTTCCTGCTCTTTTTTTTAACCTTAGGTCATCTTAGGTTAAAAAAAAATTCTCCCCCTAGTGGTAGAGTACGTATTAACCAGCTTTGCATTAGTTCCTATGGGAACTAATGCTTCAATGTACGAACACACCTCTACATAACAAAAAAACAGCCAAAACGGATTAATTGGTTTTCAGTCCATTCCTATGGGAAATTTTGCTTCAACTTAAGAACGTTTCAACTTAAGAACACCATTCCAAAACGGATTAAGTTCTTAAGTAGAGGTTCCACTGTAGTTTCTATGGACGGAAAAGAGCAGATACGGATTAAATGGTTTTCAATGCATTCCTATGGGAAATGCAGATTCAACATAAGAACTTTTCAACTTGAGAACCACCTTCCAATACGGATTAAGTTCTTAAGTAGAGACCCCACTGTATATCTTCAAAAGAAGCCAGGCAGGAGTGATATGGTCATATGGTATATGGCACAAGAACTCTCCCTTTTCTCTCGCTTGTGTGTCAGCTGACTTGCACTCCTCCTGCTCTTGCTCCTGCATCTGGCCCCCAAACAAAATACCCTGACTGTATCAAAATCCATTAAACTTACTACATGCAGAGTCCCTGTTGCGTTCTACTTCCTGTATTGCTCCACAATATCCACAGCATTAGTCATAGGTTCAGAATTTGGTTAGTACTTTGGATTTTAAAGTTGCAAAGTGATATTTAGCTAGAACACATAGAAGAAGTGGTAATTTTGCTATCTTAATACCAGGGTATAATCCTGTGTCAGAGTTTTGTCCATAAACTCTGGTTTTGTGATAAAGAGTCCTATTGATTGTAATGTTGTATAAGTATTGTTAGAACCTTCACAGAAAAGTTGGTCTTCCGTGCAAGTGTATGGTTAGTCAAGGGCTGGCTTTCAAAGTTTAACACTAGATTTACTGGTTCTAAGGGATTTAAATTGGCCTTCATATCATTTTTCACATGGGTGGTTTTCTGTAGTTTAATTGAGCAGTCAATGTGAATTTTGTGGTTTGCATGAGGAAAAGAGACTTTTTAAAAATGGTCCCCACTCAAATAGGAACAAATAGGTGGATCTCCAGCAGAGATATTAGCATTTGAAAACTAGCTCCAAATGGCTGGGATTTCCCAGGAGAAGAAGCCTGAGCAGCTGAACACCAGGGATCGATCAGCATAGAATTGAGTGAGCATTTGACATGCAGAATATTGTGACAAAAAGACAGGCTTTGACCATAAGGGCCTTTGTGGCTTTGTTCCATTCTGGGCAACTGTGACTGTGTGGCTTGCATCATTAAAACATTTAGTTAATAATCAGAAACATAGGTGATTGTCTGTCTGACCAAGGAGGTACTGGGATTTGAAATTGTGGGGAATTCTGTGGAGGAGCTTTCCCTCTAAAATCCTTTCCCTCTAAAATCCTTAAATACGTATGAAGTCTGCACAGGTTGGTAAAGGCTTGTTATCTCTCTCCTCCTACAGCTGATTAGACTAAACAGTTCATATTATACAGTGTTAACCAATTCTTATCTGATAATTTTATTTCCCACATCTGCTTGTCTAACTAAAAGAGATTTCCTTTACTTATGCCAGCACTTCTGTTCCTCACACCCAACCCTCTGGCAAAGTTGCTTTAGCTTGGTTATTATAAAATGAGAGGCTGCCATTGAACACTATGGAGGATTTCCAGAAGAAAAGAGAATGCATCTCCGATATTCTGTAGATGTAACTTAACGTATACTTGGAAAGCCAGTGTCATCAAGTTATTCCCATGCCAATGGTTCACTGTGCAAAGTAGATAAAAGACATAGGATGTCTTTTGTGGATGTTAATGAGTGCAGCATTGCTTTTTGTATGTGCATTTTCTCTTCTCAAGATTGTAAACCTTTAAAGCATTCTCTAGACCTATGTGCTCTGTATCTGACTGCTCCCATACATCACTATTCTATTTTTTGTTCTAGACCTATGAACAAGAAACAAGTACCTCAAAGCAAAATGAATAAAAATCAATTATTTTTTTAAATATATATATTTTTAATAATCAGATTTACCTATTTAAATTTGTTTGCTTCTTTATTTTTTGTGGTGTGCTTTTGTGCTGCCTTTCTCCCAACAGTGGGACTCACAATGGCTCACAAATCATTAAAATGGAGAAGAATTTAAAACAACATACAATTCATATTTGTTGTTAAAATGCTTTTAAAAAATCTTTTGTGATTATTATTGCTTCCTGCTGGTGTTTGAAATACAGAAATGCTTTGGTGATTGCACTGTTATTTTTCCTGATATGATAACTGTTTTTAAAATGACCTCTGCAATTAACTTAGACTCTGGATTACTCCCCATTTTAAAAAACTGGATCAAATCACAGAGGGCCCTGCTCCCAAAGAATGAGGTAGATTTGTGAGCCAGAATATATATATTTTTAAATTGAAGGTGCCTGCATAATTTCCAGGAGGTGTGCATGCGTGCTCCCAGACCTGTGGAACTTATTTAACCCTGCTTCAAGACCTATATTGACCAAAACTGTTATGACAAATCTCAGCTTGGAAATCTATGTTTTAGATTTTTGAATGGCTTTGGCAAGCATCATTTTCATTTTTAATGAGTTGTGCACTTTTCTTAGTTAATATGCAGTTGGGTAGCGACGATGGTCTTTTAACAGCTGCAGTTGATTCTTCCTGCTGTACTGGCTTTTTAGAAGCATGTGGAAATATATGGTAGTTCTGCTTCAAAATTTTCTTTATTCACCTTCTGTTTCCCCCTCAACAGAAAATACATTTTGTAGTGGTGACCATGTATCGTGGCACAGTCCATTGGACAACAGTGAATCTAGGATCCAGCATATGTTGCTGACTGAAGATCCACAAATGCAGCCTGTTCAAACACCATTTGGGGTCATTACTTTTCTTCAGGTATAGTAAAAAAAAAAACTATACAGGTATTATTCTTCAAATGGTCGTAACTTGCAACATTTGCTCAAATCAAAAGTAACTTTATATTCCATGCTTTCAGATATTTCAAAATGGTTGGATTGACATATTTTTCTTTAAAATGACAGTAACTTAAAGGCGGCACAAGTTTGCTATAAATAAAAATGTGGAATAGATTTATAAAATCAAGTATCAGCGGCTTAGTACAAGATTTCTGTTCTGTTGAAGCATAGTGTATGCTATAGTCTACTGAAGGCTCCCCCCTCCCCGCCATAATTTAAATAGCTGCTTATTTTCTGGTATTTATACATTTCTTTTAGGACTTCTCAAGTTATTTCTGTGTGGAAATTATTGTAAAAATACATAAAAACACAAAACAAGTTTCAACATAAATACTTACTTCACAGTTCTTAGAGAAATTTCAACCTTCTTAAAGAAATTATGTACCCATCCAGTAACATAATGTTTCTCTCCAGCAGGCATACTGTAGAGACAGAGGGATGGCACAATTTGCATGAATTAGTTCATTTAGAAGTCTTGGCTAACCAAGTTAATCAGGTAAAGGCACAACTGCAAGACAGGTGGTGTTTACTGATCTGGCCTAGCTTGGCATTTTCCTGTTGCATTGTGTTAGAAATAGAGATGGGGGTATTCGTGTAGGAATACAAATATCCCCGCACAGTGGAAATAACAACTGTCCACTCACGATTTCGCCGCTGACTCCGCAGAGCCTTCCTATTGTGCTGTTCTCCACAGTGGATTAGCTACTCTGCGACCTAGCAGAGAGGCTTGTCATCCCGCCTCCTGCCAGGAGTGGGTAATCAATTGCGGATGACGGTGCAATAGGAAGGATCTGCAGAGCTGACAGTGACAGCGAAACCGTGAGTGGACACGTTATTTCCACCTGTGCGGGAATATTCGTATATGAACACCCCCATCTCTAGTTAGAAACTTACTTAACTTCAAAATGATGTATTGACTTTCATTGCACCAATAAATGCATCACTCAGTACACAATTGGATATTATTCCAAACAAGATAATCTGTTCACTGAATTGAGGGAGAGGTTTGCAGGTGCCAGAGTGTTGCTTCATCCCTTTGGTTCTGTTGTGAAGCTCAACCTGTCAAAACAAATGAGTAGGATTTGTGTAACTGCCCTTGTCATTATTAGTCATCTCAGCAGGTAGTAACATATACAAGTGCTGACTAGAAGACCAGGTATATGCCAGTGACTCTCTCACATTTCTTCCTTTCCTTTCTCTCCTCTGTTCCTGGTTTTTCTTTGCCTATAGTTGCCATGACATCCAAATAAAGAAAGATGTGCTTCATGACTAACTTCCAAACCTCGACATGCAATCCCACTTCAAACTCTTAATATCAATTCTATGTTTTGAAGGTTTGTCCAAATCCATTAAGACATGGTAACAGAACTTAGGAATGAAGAAAAGAATAGCCATGTAAGAGGAGGTGAAGAAGAAACGAAGGCAGGAGCCAGAGTCACATTCTGATCATGCAAAGCCTTTTCAGTGGCTCAGGTGTTAGTGTTAAATCATGGTTTAGCATTAGGTGAACAGCAGGCTTACAGTCATGTGCTTTCCTTCCTTCCCCACAAGTTCCACATGTGGCAAAACCCTATACCCTAAGCAATAGTTTACCTTTTTGTCTCAGTTGTTTAATTTCTTTTTTCTACTTTCCCTTGCCCAGTAGAATTTTCCAATCCAGTGTTGGAGGGCAAAAACAACATGTTGCCCATTAATTTAAACAAAACAACAAATTACAGTGTGCCTACAGCCAGTATCAGAGGCAGAGAAACACCGTCTGTGAGAAAATTGTAGAAGGGTATGTGCACTAGTCAGCATTCCAAAAGGTTGTGCATGAAAACTGCATCATCCCTGTCTCCACAGTATGTCTGTTCTAGAGAGATATGTTTTTGGCGGGTTATACATGAGCAGTAGGCTGAAATTTCTTTAAGAACTGTGAATGAGATGTTTTTGTAGAGTAGCCAGGTTTGAGGTATTTATTCATTCCTGTCTGCAGCAGACTCAATGAACCTGAGGGTGTGGGGCCACATTTCATCCATTGGTATCCAATATGGCCTACATCGTCCTCTCCTGAGAAAACTAAAAGTGATCTAAAGTCCATTTCTAATTTTTAAAAAATCCTGTTTTTTTCCTTCATACTACACACTGTTATTTGAAGATAAATTAAACTTCCTGGAAAATTGTGAGAGATTAATTCTTCATTTTTATGTAGATCTTTTTCAGGGGGTTGGAGGTATCAAGAGCTACACAAACAGGGAACATATAAGGGCTGATTCCAGTTTCTGATGTACCCACCCCTAGTTCATTGTCAACATAGTCTCCAGTGTAGGACTTTATCCTAACACATTTTATATGTGGCTGCTGGACCCTTTTCCTCTCTTTCTCCAGATTGTTGGGGTCTGCACAGAAGAGCTTCATGCTGCACAGCAGTGGAATGGACAGGGTATATTAGAACTGCTTCGGACAGTTCCTGTGTAAGTACAGCCTCTCTAGCTGACTTGGAAACAGGGTAGTAAGCACTGAAGAAAAAATATCTGATAAATGCAGACATTGTTTTAATGCTCCCAAATTCTACAACATGAATAAATTATAAAATTGCTGCTCCAGTTGGGCAATGGGAATAACATCACCACCACCAGCAGCTTGCTGCCAATTAAAGAGTACCCTTTTCACCTTTGAGCGCACACAATTCACATGCAATAATGTGAAGTCACATACACCCTAAAATCACAAAAGGAACTCTTTAATCAGCTGTAGTCCACAGTGTAGCTGGAGCTACAGAACTAGATACTGGGTTATCTGTGTGGCTTATTCTGATTTCACAATGTATTCCTTGGATTTACAATGTTTGGGTCAAAGTTTATCAAAAAGTAGTGTTGCTAAAAATCTTCAAAGGGAGAGCTGAGTAAAACCAGTCTTCAAGGCATTTTAGGACCATGATAAAGATTATTCTCCTGCACTATGAATCTGCCTGCTTGGTACAGACATGCATGCATTTTTCCCTGTGAGCTGTGGTTGGCACACCTATTCCGATGTGATTCAAGACTGTGGAACTCGTGCCTCGGGTGGTTTGTTTCTCTCTTACTTTACCAGTGTTCCACACAGAGCCTTGAAAAGTCAGATTTTTGGAATCCAGATCCCAGAATCCTCCAGCCATGTGGACACTAACCATGCTAGGGGAGGGGTTTGGGGAGGTGATAACCTCCCCCAAAACCATCTTTCCCAAGGTGTATTTCTACTGTTGATGAAGGCCTTTGCTTTCCATTTATTTTCTCTTAATTAATTTTTGACTCCTCTGATTCTGTATTGTTTTATCTACTTTTGATATATTTTAATTGATTTGGTTTTTAAGTATTTGTTACAAAAGCTACCTTGCCAGGTTCAGTATTGTCCCAAGAAAGACTGTATAAATAAACCAAGATATTTATTTATTTATTTATTTATTTTATTTTATTTTATTTTATTTTATTTATATATTTTATATATTTTATTTATATATATTTAATTCTGTCAGCAACAGTATCAGAGAAATATTTTAACACATCAACAACAAATAGGAAAATTGTGAGAACTTTAAAATATCCCTGTATCTCTCAATATAGAAGTATACATTTAAACTTTTATAATGTAGAAATGCAGTCTGATGTAAACATGATCTGGCCAGTTTTAGCTTCTGTACTTAAAATTAAACCACTGGTCCTAGAAACCTACTTGTTAATAAACCCTCACTCCAGTACAGTAGTAATTGCAAGTTCTTGCTGCTATATAGGGATTAAAAATATGAGAAGAAATTCTTTGTGAGGATTATCTGAGGGAGAATGGCCCTTTAGTTTGCACATGATAGCCTGCCATGGTAGTTGGTTGGATTATATGGCTGTTGAGGGTCCTTCCTATTCTCTAAACCAAAGGTTGGCAAAGTGCAATTAAGAGTCTAGCCATTTGAACAGGTGTATCAGATATAGAATACGATATCTACATTTGTACACAAAAATTCTTTGTGAATTATACTTTGTTGATTCTTAAAAGGAGGAAAAACGCAAGTTTAGAAAATACAGGTTCAGGCTATTAAGGCTGATAGGCTCTAGTTTTGTTTCTTGATGTTACTAATTTTTCTGTTTCCTTGTTCTAAGCTGCAATTTACCTCTCAGACATGTGAAATATTGGATGTATGTAATATATTCATTGTAATGTACAAAAACAAACCGTATAGTCATTCTGCAATAAAATGTCATTTTTCTATACCTGAACTCTTGGGTCTTGAGTACACAGGCAAATATTCTCATCATTCCTTGATAATCCCAAATTTCGTTCTCCTTTGTGGGCCTTATTGCATCTGTACTAAAACCTTTGGAAACCTAGACATCTGGGAGCTGTGGTAATCAATGCTAACTTTTGTTTTATTTTGTTGTTTTGGTGCGTTTATAGAGCAGGAGGCCCATGGCTAATAACGGATATGCGACGTGGAGAGACAATATTTGAAATAGATCCACATCTGCAAGTATGTATTTAACTGCACAACCATTAGACTATACAATAACTAGTGGCTGTTCGTGCCTGAATACATTAGTCTTACTATCTGAATATTTTCCAAAGAGTAATAAGCTTGTAGGTCACTGTTAGGAATTGTCAGGTCTTGAACTGTGTATCTTTGGGTTCCTGTTGTTTAGGGGCTGTGTTTTTAAGCTGCTGATGGCCCTGTTAGATGTATGATTAGTTTTACAACTTACATTAATCAACTGTGCCATAGATATTTCTTAAGTGTAGTCACAAGGATTTATGAGTTTGTGTTTATATGTATTAAAAGGAGAGCCTGTTTTCGCGTTTAACAATTAAATTAGCCCTTTCTCCCTGAATTGAAATGCTTGAGATTTAGCTTAACAGCATCATCTGGTGGTGGATGTTAAAAGTGAAAAAAAGTAGTTTTTTCTGTTTGCCTGCATTAGAATTGGTAGCTTGTTTCTAAGGAAAGTGTTACATTTTGATTTAAGCTTGCAAAGTCTGGAAAATTACAATGCATCAGTTTGTTTTCTAAATCTCCCAGCTGGGTGATTATGAAATGATGATAGCGGGAAGATGAATTGTTGAAGATACATAAATACCTACCTTTAAAAAATCTAGCTTTGAATTAAAAGTTGTGACTGAGATCTATAGCACACAGTAAAAAATACTGACAATCTAACCCTATACATTCCTGCCTGGAATGTCATTCTCACATTCAGTGGGATAAGATTCCAGACTACAGTATAAAAATGCATTTCTTTTGGTACAGTGTAGAGAAAACAGTATATGTTTTTTATTTATCAAGTTCTGACTATTAATAAAATCTGGAAAACCAAAAAAGTTGGCTGTTGTTGATACTCCTGGACCTCTCAGCGGCTTCCGACACCATTGACCATGGTGTCCTTCTGGATATGCTGGCTGGGTTGGGAATTCAGGGCACTGTTTTACGGTGGTTCTGCTCCTTCCTGGCTGACCGTGTCCAGAGGGTGGTGCTGGGGGATGAATGGCATTTATGTCATGGGGTTCCTCAGGGCTTGATACTGTCCCCCATGCTGTTTAACATCTACATGAAACTGCTAGGAGAGGTCATCAGGAGGTTTGGGCTGAGGAGTCAGCAATATGCTGATGACACTCAGCTCTACCTCTCATTTTCCACCAATCCAGGTGATGCGGTTTCTGTGCTGAACTCGTGTCTGGACCTGATAATGGACTGGATGAGGATTAATAAATTGAAACTCAATCCAGACAAGACGGAAGTGTTGTTAGTGTGTGCTTCGCTGGACAGGCTGGAGGGCCATTTCCCTGCCCTGAATGGGGTTACACTCCCCCTAAGGGACAGGGTCCACAGCCTGAGGGTGCTCCTGGACCCCAGTCTAACTCTGGAAGCCCAGGTGGACTCGGTGGCCAGGGGCGCCTTCCTTCAGCTGCGGAAATTGTACCAGCTACAACCCTACCTGGACGAGCGGATTCTCATGACAGTTACACACGCACTGGTAACATCTCATATAGATTATTGCAATGTGCTCTACGTGGGGCTGCCTCTGTAGACAGTCCAGCGACTGCAACTGGTCCAGAATTGAGCTGCGCGGCTGGTGAGTGGTGGGGCCACTAGAGAACACATCAAGCCGATTCTGTTTAAGTTACATTGGTTACCAGTCGCTGCCCGGGCCCAGTTCAAAGTACTTGTTTTAACATATAAAACCCTAAATGGCTTGGGCCCTGGATACTTGAAGGACCGCCTCCTTCCATATGAGCCTACCCGGCAGTTAAGATGTAGCCAGGGGGCCCTTTTGAAAGAGCCGTCCCTCAAGGAGGTGAGAGGGATGGCTTGTAGACAAAGGGCCTTTTCAGCAGCTGCCCCCAGACTATGGAATGCCCTCCTGACTGAAATTCGTCTGGCGCCGACGTTGATGACATTTCGGTGCCAGGTCAAAACCTTCCTGTTCCAGAAGGCTTTTAATTGAATTAACATCAACTGTGGGTCCTGATAGCAATTTTAATTGTATTTTAATCATTTTATCTTTTATTGTATTGTATTTTAATTTAATTTTAATTTGTTGTAAGCCGCCCAGAGACCTTTGGGTAGAGTGGGCAGCATATAAGTTAAATAAATAAATAAATATTTTTAAGCAGGACAGAGTTGATAAAGGAATTGAAACAGATGGCTCAAACCTGAGTGGTGTCAGCGCTAAATGTGCCTGGGATGACCTTAGCCGGCCTCCAGAAGATGATGAAGACAGTAGAAGTATATGCATTGGCACACATCCCCGACGATTGTCTGGGAAAGGTAAGAGAGAACTTGGTGAAGCAACAAGAGGTTTGTTTTCTGGGCATAAAAGCTAAGTTTATGCAGCAATAAGAACGATCTCTCAAGAGACTGTCAACTTTATATTTTAGGCTTGAAGTACATTGTAGGCTACAGCCTGAATATGTTCACTCTAAACCATTTATTATTCCAGATAAAAAATGTATGTAGAAGATAGACCTTTCCTATATGCATTCCACTGCTTGGGAAACATCTAATGTCAGATTTTTGAAAAATGTGCTAGCATATTAGATACAAAACAAAACAAAATGGATCCAAAACAATATCAATCAAGGATTCTTATGTCATCATAACCAAGTGTGAAATCCTACATTAATTCCCATAGTTTGCTATTTGTATCAACAATGTGGTTTTTACCTTGTGGACTGATAATTGAAATTATTTTTAAATTAATGTCATTTCAGATACAGAACAAATCCGAGAGACTCTGCGAAGGGGACTTGAGATTAATAGCAAGCCAATTCTGCCACCAATTAACACTCAGAGACAGAATGGGCTGAATAATGACAGAGCACCGTAAGTGTAGCCTTTTTTGTGGTGTTTGTAAGGCAGCAGAGGATGAGTGACAGTAAACACTCTTGTAATATTTCAAGAGTAATAATAATTAATATTACAATGCTTCAAATATTTGCATAACTTTAATAAAGACACATTCTTTGTGGCAGCTCAAAGTCTAAAAGAGACAGAAATTAGGAAGGGGAATGTAGAGCATATGTGAGACTTGGCTCAGAATTTCTAGCTGCTGATCAAAACTTAATACACTACAAACTGGGGATACTGAACTCATCTAGGGCATTATCCTATCTAATAACTGAATTTCAAGCCAGGTAGGGACATGATTTTCAGTTTCTTAGATCAGGCATTGACCAGTTTCTTTGGGGAGGCATTGTCATCCAGGATTCCACTGGAAGTCTGTGTACCTCTGACATTGCCATAAAATCTGTTGTCATCATCCAAGTTCATCCGAATTCAGCATTTCTTCTGAGAAGCATAGCATATTGGATCTGTGTAGTTTGCACCCAATAGCATTTAGCCTCCAGTAACCCACTGGAAACAGGATTCTGTAAAACAGAAGTTGTTGTTGTTTAGACATTAAGTTGTGTCCGACTTTTCGTGACCCCATGGACCAGAGCACGCCAGGGCCTCCTCTCTTCCACTGCCTCCCGGAGTTTGGTCAAATTCATGTTGGTTGCTTCGATGACACTGTCCAACCATCTCGTCCTCTGTCGTCCCCTTCTCCTCTTGCCTTCACACTTTCCCAACATCAGGGTCTTTTCCAGGGAGTCTTCTCTTCTCATGCAATGGCCAAAGTATTGGAGCCTCAGCTTCAGGATTTGTCCTTCCAGTGAGCACTCAGGGTTGATTTTCTGTATAGAATACACTATGTTTCTATAATAGAATTGTTGCCATTTAGGAGCTGGATCCACATGTAGAAATTGCAAGGCCACCTCTTGTTCATCTTTTGGTTAGAAACTTGAGACTCTATTGGAATAATGATAGAAATTTTAGCCAGTGAGCAGGGCATCACAAAATGCTAGCGGTACTGTGGAAGAAAGAAAGTGAGTAAATTTGGGATCTGCCACTCTTCCAGTAATTAATGTTACTTGGTGAGTATTACGTTTTTCCTGCTTACCTAGTTAAATACATGAGGTTGTATCAACTTGGATTTAAACCCTCCTGGTGCCGCTGAATATGGAATGCATAATGTCATGTTTCCATAAAGCTTTTTTTTTTTTTTTTTGCCTTCACATGCAAAATGGAGTGGAGACCCTTTATGACCTGTGTCTTTGTAGAAAGAAATGTAGTCTTGTTCTCTGCAGCCCAGTCGTTTAGCTGTTAAACAGAACAGTTTGCCTCCTCTTGCTCTCTTTTTGTGACTGATAATTACTTCTGGTACTATTGGGTTAAATTCCTTCCTGAAAGTGGTTCTTGACATCTGCTGACACAGTGTCAGATTCTGCTATCTGTAAACACCTCAAAGGAGTGGTTTTTTAAGAATGCATCTTTTTGGAGGCAACATCCTATTTTCTGATAAGCACGATTGTAGTTTTAACATCCAGCAGAGGATCCTGGGAGGAAAGCTTTAATGTCTACACCCTGTTCAATCACTCCTGAAGACCAGTTGACTCACTTCTGGTATGAAAACCCACGACTTGAACTGCTAAGTCCATTGAATTTGCACTGGTTACTTTTATAGTTTCCTTATGATTTCATCTGTCCTACCAGGAGGCATGCCAGTTCAAGAATTAACAGTAACTCTTTCTCCTGAAAATGTCTGGAACACATCTGTTCAGAGTGAGTGAACCAGTTCCCCACAGTGAGCTGAGCAAGGGATTGTTCTTAACAACTTCACAGCCCACATGCCTGCTTGACCTCCAGTACTTGGATCCCTTTGATAATTTTCTTAAATGTTATCTAGCCGACCGTGTAGTCCTCCAACCGAGGTAGGATGGAACTGTAGAAATGTCCACGTCTTTAGTTGTGTGATTGATGGACTCCTTGTAACTAGTTGCTAGTCTTTCATATATAGAACTGCATTCAATTTATGAAGAAAACACATCTGCCAACCTATTTTGGTCTGAAGTACATTCTACCCATTATCTTCATTGTTAGGAATTTAACTCGTATTGATTTGAACCCTAGCTACTCAGTTGAAGGAACTAGATGAGGAACCACTGCTTCTTATTATGTGCCACTAAACAGGTGCGGGGAAGATAAGAGGTAAAAACTGCAGGTGCTATGCCATATGTGTGACTGAACAATAGCTTATGATACTAGGTTTTCAGTTTCCCAAAGTGTACTTAGTTTGCCCTCTACTGCATGATCAGTGAAATACAGTGTACTCTGATGAAAATGTTTAGCTTGAATGCATGAATGAGTGCTGCATGGAGACCTTCCTTTGTATTACTTTGTTTATTTCCATATGCCTTGTGTTGTTTTTGCTTTGTTTTTGACTACCCAGTTGGCGTATGTCACTGTTCAAAGTGTTTCATACACATTATCAGAGTAATCTTTGCAACAGCCCTATAGGATCTCCGGAAGTTGAGTTATGGCAACCGGGCTTCTTTCTTGCTAGGTTGAAACATTTCACTACTCATCCAAGCAGCTTCTTCAGTATGAGGAGAGTTGGTAAGAGATCCCTGATATATCCTCCACATTGGTTTCACTTCCCCCCCGGTCTGAATAGGATCTCCTACCAACTCTCCTCAGACTGAAGAAACTATTTTGTTGAGTGGCAAAACGTTTCAACCTAATAAGGAAGAAGTCCAGTTGCCATGACTCAACTTCCAGAAAACCACACCTGGATGACTGAGAATCTTCACAGATATAACCCTATAGGATCAGTGTTACCAGTTGATGGGGGCTGCAGAATAGTGGCTTGCTTGAAGCTGTTCAGGAAGTTCTTGACTGAATTGACTTACTTTACACTTGCTGGAAGCAGCTTCTGTGAGGAGAAAAAGGTGGAAAGACATTTAGAGAAATCAAGGGGGCTCATAAGGAGCTTTTAGATGAGCCAAGATTTAAAAAGGGTTTGTATAAGAAATATAGGGGCAACTCACAAAGGAAGAATACAGACAAATAGCCAATAATTGCAGGGAAAAAAGGAAGGGTAAAGCTCTAAATGAGTTCAGACTTGCAAGAGAGGTTAAAAATAATAAAAGGGAATTTTGCTCGAGGAAGAGGATAAAGAAGGAAATGGTAGGTCCTTTGTATGAAGGGAATGGAGGAATACTGATGGGCAAAAGAGAGAAACCAGAAGTGCTGAACGCCTACTTTGCTTCTGTCTTCCCAAAGGAAAACAGTAGTGATGGCAGAATAAAAGAGGAAGGGAAGGAGCTGCTATCAAATATAGAGAACATCTATCTACTTTAAATCAGTTCAGGTTTCTTCATCCAGTTGAACTGCGTCCAACAGTGTTAAAGATGTAATTTCACAGCCTCTGTCTGTAATCCTTAAGAATTATTGGGGAATAGGTGAGGTCGCTGAAGACTGGAGGTGAGCAAAGAAAACATCATATTCAGAAGTGGAGGGAAAAGAAGATTGATGCAACTATTAGTGGTCAACTTGGCAAAAGTTGTAGAACAGATTATTAGTCTGTGAGCACATAGAAAACTGTGATTTTTAAGATGCAGCATAGATTTTTCAAAAACAAATCATGCCAAACTACTCTTATCTCATTTTTAATAGGGTCTCATGCCTGGTAGGGGAGGGATATGCTGCTGATACAGAGTGGCTTGGTCACAGGAAGGCTTTTGACAAAGTCTCTCATAATATTTTTGCTACCAAGCTGCTAAAAACAATGCTAGTTTTGGTGGCGTTGTAGCTGGTTGATGGGCCCTACTCTGAAAATACTTATCAATGGTTCGTTGTCATCCTGGAGAGAAGTGACAGGTGTGGTGTCACACATTCTTTCCTTAGCTCTGTGGTGTTCAACATCTTTATAAATGAATTGGATTAAAACATGGAGGGGATGCTTACCAAATAGATAATACTTCGGAACACAGAATCAAATTTAAGATGTCCTGAACAGATAGGAGAACTGGATCAAAATGAACAAAATTAGTTTTGACAGGGAAAAATGTAGGGTTTTGGATTTAGGCAGGAAAAAACAGATACACAAATGTAAAATGGGTGACAGTTGGCTCAGCACTAGTACATTTGAGAAGATTCTAGAGACCTTAATAAACAACAACCTAAGCATAAGTCAGCAGTGTGATGCAGTGGTAAAAGAAGCAAATGCAGTATTTGGTTGCATGAACAGAAGTACAACTCAAAGAAATAAGGATCAGTGTGCACGGTGTGCACAAGTAGAATCTTTTAAGCCCCAAAAGGACAAACAGGTGCATACACATGCAGGTTTTGGCAAGGTTTAAGCATACTCAGTCACCAAAAAATGAAGAGTACTTATGTGGCAGTGGTGGAGAAAAGAAAACAATGATGTAAAAGTAGGCTAATCTTCTTGGGGGTGATAGCTGGAACTCTGAACTGAACAATTCATTCAGAGAATACAGTGCAATATTTTGTACATTCCAGTTTTGGCCTCAAAATGTTCCATATCCAAATGAAGTGACAAATAACCCATCTCTGTTCTTAGCTTGTTGCTGCTGGTGGCAGACTGCACAGGAGGGATCAGTTTCCTCTGCTGCTTCCTCTTCATCCATGGCAATCAGTGATGGAAATCTGTTTCTGTATTTGGCTTCCTTTTGTGCATAATACCCAGCACAAGCTTCAAAAGCTGTCATTTCCCATTTTGGGGGATGGAGCCCAGGTTGATAGTTATATGAGCAAAATAGCTGCTCCCCTTCTTCCCTAGAATTTAGGAGCCTCCATTTTGCAAACTACTGTACTTGATGTCCTTTAAAAAAAAAGAAAAGAAAGATTGTTACATGTGAATATGTGGCCCTTCAGATATTGTTGAGTTCTGTTTCCAATTGACCTGAGCTAGTTGGGCTAGTAGTGGAAGATTAAGAAGACTGCAGTTTTGCTACTTATGGTGTCCCTGTGATCATTATCTTTAAAGTAGTGTTTTAACACTAACACAAGATGTCTGGCTGATAGTAGTTACCATTTCAGTTTATCTCAAAGGAAGTTATTCAACTAGTTTCTCTATACTTTCTTTCTGAGTAAATAAACTTCTAATAGTCTCATTTGTTTTCTTTTTTTAAAGAAGGATTTCCTTCCTGCTGCTTTTAATGCAGTTGATCTGAAGCATCTGGCAACAGCCATAGAAATTACTGTTCTGGATTGGACCCTGGTTTGGCCACGCTTAACAGCACAGTATTAAGTCTACATATATAAGCTAACCACAGGAGCGCCATCAGAGAAACATGTTGTGCATCCTGTGTGGTCCTAAACCATTGAAAAGCAAGTTAAAAGAGAGTTATTGCCTCTGCGTCTGGTGTGGTTTCCTTTCTTATTAGCCTAATAACCAGAGGCACTGCCTAGGGACAGATTCCCCATATTATATTTATGTTCGTAGCTCCTATTGGCTTGATACTTTTACCTAAGGACAAAGGTTATGGCTAACTGAAATGCAAAAACTAAGGTAGATTTGATTGTGTAGTATTTGTTAGCTTTTAAACTGTGTTTTATTAAGCTCTGAAATAACTTGACCCCAAGTTCAGTAACAGGTATGTGTTTTCAGATAGCGCCAATGGCCTAGTGCAAGTTGCTGTTACAAAACAGGCGCTGATCTTTAGAATCAGTGAGTTGTTAAGAGGGAAAGGAAATTATTTAGTGTATCCATCGTAACTAGAACATACGGCTTGATGAATCATGCTGACGGAGAGAGAAGAAGAACGCACACAAGCCTGGGACTCTTATGTGATACTAAACCATGGTTTGAAGCTGTTTCTAAATGAGTTGTAAAAATACAAGGTAGCTAAATTATTGGTGAAAGTCCATGGGGATGAAGAGTTTTAGGAGTGGAAATAAAAGTCAAAAGGTCTGCCTGAACTTTTTCCTGTATATCCCAGAAAACTATAGAAGTGTTTCAAGGCATTCTAAGTGAATAGTAATTACTGTAAATATAGCTCTTCAGGAGTGGGGGACCCATAAAAACCCTAAGAGCAGGTGGTTAAACTCTGTGTAGTAAGCAGCTGTTGCATTCTCTACAGCAGCCCTAAGGATTGATCATTATTGCAGTTTTTAATATGGCAAGAGAACAGAAGGTGTGTTTGGCCATGGCATGCTTTGTCCTGGGGCCAGGTCAGGCCATTCACTTACAGTAAATGTAGATGGGTTTAGATTTTGCTGCAGGCTACCAGTGTGACCAGTATGCTACCCAAACTGGGCCTTTAAAGTCTAATATGGCTGCAGCTAACAGCACTGCAGCTAACAGCACTGTTCTTCATCTCAATTCACAAGATTTAGAAACCAATTGAGGCTGTTGGTAAGAACAGAAGATGAAGGAAGAAATAGTTGAAAGTCAGCAAAAGTCACCTTGGTAACTGCCGCATTATACTTGCTCAAAATGAAGAGACTTCAAACATGACTACAAACAGCTTTAAAGAAACAAAAAGAATTTAATCATCTAAAGAATTAATCTGACAACTGCCCACACTTACACCTCCCACAATCCTTCAATCACTTGGGAATGAGCTTTAATCTCAGATTCCCCTCCAGTTCCATAAAATGCTAGATATGCAGTCTTCAAACTGGGGCATTTTCGGCACATTGCTTTTCATTCAAATGCTCTCCCTCTCATGAACACAGCAGAGCAGTGCTGGCTTTTGTCACTGGTTTCCACTACTATCCCTTTTTTCCTGGATGCAAACTGAGAATCATGAATTATTTGTATTGACTGGATGAAGCATTCAATCTGGTGGAGACATTTACTGTATTTTTACATGCAAGTTTTAAAAAAAGAAAAACTTGTACCACTTTTTAGCTGAACACCTCTACTTGAGTAGGTGTCATGATTAATGGCTATAAAATTGAGAATAACAAATATTACAAACAAAATGTTTGGTGAATTGTCTTTTTTAAAAGCTGTAATTTGCAGACAAAATGAGATACATTAATGAGTTCTCCACCCCTCCTTTAAAAAAAATATGTTGTTAGAAGGCCAGGAATTCCATCACTCCCTTGTCTGGCTTGTCCTCCTTCCCAAGGGCCAGGCATGGATTTTCATTCATGCTAAAAGAACGTAAAATCTGTGGCATACTTGGTTTTTTATTCAGCTTAGCATATGTTATTGCAAATCTAATATGTGGGTGGCCCTGTCAGTATCCTCCCATTCTTAAGGGCTAGCAAACCAAAGAGTAGGGCCTTCATTTCAGAGACAAAGTAGATGAAGAACTCTTAATCTTCCAGGATCACACAGTAAGGAAAATCTCTTGGTGTCAAGAGCCAGATGTAGCAGGTCTCTATCTAATATGGATTTACAGGAGCTTCCTTCACAGTTTTTACATAATCTGTTTTGGAGAAGTTCAACAGGATGTGGTCAAGTCAGGAAACAAGGCAGGATGAACTTCAGGGCAAAGGAACAGACTCCTAGAATATTGGAGCTGGCAAAATGTGAAACATGCAAAAAAAAATCTGGGACAGACTCATATAGGATTCATAAGGATTCATATACTTTTAATTTGGAATTGTTCTGCTTATTTATTTATTTATTTATTTATTTATTTATTTATTTATTTATTTATTTATTTATTTATTTATTTATGCCCCGCCTATCTGGACTACTCGTCCACTCTAGGCGACTTACAATATAGGATAAAACAATAAACACAAGAATGTGCATAGTCGTTCAATAACAATTCTAATAAAGTAGAAGAAAAAAATAAAGGAAAATAGAAAGAAATCAGGTATTGACTGGAGGGAAGGCCTGGATGCATAACCATGTTTTTAATTGGGTTTTAAAGATTCCCAGTGTAGGTGCTGTGCGAATCTCCGGAGGGAGGTTGTTCCATAGGCAAGGAGCCACTGCTGAGAAGGCCCGGTTTCGTGTCTTCTCCTTCCGGGCCTCTCTCGGCATCAGGCTCCTCAGCCTCACCCTCCTGACTCACACGGGTGATCCGGGTAGACCTTGGTGGGAGCAGGCGTTCCGCCAAATATTGAGGTCCTAAACCGTTTATGGCTTTATAAGTAAGCATTAAGACTTTGAAGTCGACACGGAAACGAATGGGCAGCCAATGCAGTGCGGCCAGATTTGGCGAAATGTGTTGCTATTTTCTCACTCCAGTAAGGAGTCTGGCCGTCGCATTCTGCACCACCTGAAGTTTCCGCATCAGCCTCAAAGGCAGCCCCACGTAGAGCACGTTACAGTGGTCTAATCTTGCGATTACTAGTGCATGCACCAAGGTAGTGAGTGCCCCTGTGTCTAGATAGGGCCGCAGCTGAGCAATCCGCCATAGGTGGAAAAAGGCGGTGCGGACTACCGACGCCACCTGCTTTTCCATGGTGAGTGTCAGGTCCAAATATATGCCCAAGCTGCGGACCCCACTCTTCGTGGCCAGGGTCACCCCCCCCAAACGTGAGAGAATCACCCAAGCCGCCAGCCACGGGGCCTCCCACCCTCAGAACTTACATCTTGTCCGGGTTCAGCCTCAGCCCATTCTCCTGCATCCATTGCAGTACGGCCCCCAGGTAGCGCTGAAGGGACAGAACGGCATCACCTGCAGTTGGTGAAAAGGAGATGTAGAGTTGGGTGTCATCGGCATATTGTTCTGAATAGAATTTTAAGAAATTGTTTTTGTGGATTAAGAAGCCCAGTATGCCCCACCCACAATGGACAGAGGACTCAGGGACCTGTGACCAAGTTAACTTTTAATTCTAAAGAAGTGTGAATATAAATATGCCTCATTATTCTAATGACCTTTTTTGTGGAGGTTCAGAATTAACATTGACATATAAATATACTTGTAGGTCTTAGCCAAACACAAAACACAACAGCTGGCTGTACTGTTGCCAAGAACAGGTACAGTACTAGTTTTAATGAAGCAGCAAAGGCACCTTTATCCATTAATAGTACACAATCACTTTTATAGCATTCTATGAATCCCCAGCTACAAGAAATCAGTTTGTTGCTCAGGAAAAAAACCTGTGTAATATGCTCTTTGTCAGTAAGGTTGTGGATAGTGATTAGGATCATGTGGTGGGGAGGTCAATGCTGTCACACAATCAGTTTTAACAGTGATTTAGCCTGGAGTATTTGGGAAGCAGCAGAAATATCCTAGAATGCTCAGCTGAGTAAATTTGACTGTAAATGGGCGGTTTCATTATGGTTTGAAGCTTAGGAATGAATTGGCCGCCTAGAGTAGTCCACCACGACTAGATAGGCGGGATATAAATTAAATAAATAAATAAATAAATAAATAATAAACATTGGATCCCATGCAAAAACATAGAAGATTGAAGACCATTGCTAAGAGTTTGCAGTTCTCTTGGCATGTGCTTTAAAAATGCTTACTACAATAACATTCCATTTTCATTACCATTGCTTTAACACAAGTGTTTCTTGTAACAAGTGGCCAGTTGAATATTTATCATTTGGTTAAAATGGCTAAACTGCAAAATGCATTCTTTGGACTTTCCCTCCTGTTTTAATTTTGTCTGAGGATTTCTGCCACCTACACAACATCACACGTGATATCCTATCTAGATGGAAGACATTTGAGAGGAATCAGAACTGCAGCTGGAGTCTGATTTTTGGGGGGAGAAAGTATTGGCCTGAATTGTACTATGACCAGTATAACAGCAATTCTATCACAGCGGGCTGGAACGAATCATGTTACAACAAAAATTGCAAAATGATTTTGAAATTCTTTGCAAATAAGAAGTTGCAAAGAATTTTGGGAGGAAATCAGTCTGTGCTTTATAGATTATAATAAAACCTTTTACTGTGGATCATGAAGAGCAATGGATCATTTTAAAATAAATGGTTTGTGCCTTAGCATTTGATTGTCCTGATGCACAACCTGTATTTAGAAAAAGAAGCTATCACTAAAACAGTAAATAGAAACAGTATGGTTCCTGATTGGCAAAGGTGTCAAAAAGAAATCTATTTTATCTCCCCATCTGTTCAGTCTGTATGTAGAAATTTCATACAGAAATCTGGATTAAGATTCAGATGAAGAAGAACTGAAAACTGGTAGAAGAAATGTCCATTAATTATATTATGCAGATGGCACCATATTACTGACAGAAAGCAGCAGTGGCTTCAAACAATAAAGGTGAAAGAAGAAAGTGCAACAGTAGGACTGAAGTTGAATATTGAGAAAACAAAAGTCTTGTCTACAAAAGAATCACATAATTTTAATGTTGACAATGAAGAAATAAAAAATGTTAAAAGATATTTATATATCTCATTTCAACCATCAATCCAAATAATGCAACAAAGAAATCAGGGGACTGAAACTCGAGAGGTCAGCTATAAGGGAACTAGATAATGTCCTCAAGTGAGTTTCTCTGGAGACCAAGATGAAAATCATCCTGTGCTATGTTATTTGAAGTAACTATGTACAGATGTGAAAGGCAAGAAAGCTGATTGGCAAAAAATTACTGTATTCCAGTTTTGGTGATGCAATTCTGTAAACATTTACTTGTTTCTCATCCTGAATATAGTAGGCGTTATCTATTAGATCTGTGTGAGAGTTTTTGCCAAATGATTTGCAGATATGCTGACAGGTCCATCTTCAGTGTATAGCTGAAAATATGTAAGGTAAATGTTGTGACACCTACGCTCCTGCAGTACCTGCATTAGACATCTGCAATGCTGTTTAACTAATTATATGTGGAGTGCATTATATAGTATTCTGCATACATCCTGATAGATCACTATTAAATCTCTTGAAAACTTCCAGGAATGTGGAAAAAACATTCCCTCACGTTAGAAAATGGAGACAAGATCCTTAAATTGGATGAGATTAAAAATAGAAAAAATAATTGTTTATAAATCAGTATTACTGGATCAGAGTTAAGTGTGATATGGTGGAATATGAAATTGAAGGATGAAAAATGCTGTACTCTTGGTAAGTACGGCAATATACAGCCATGCAGTTTTTGTGCTTGTGAAGGGCCTGTTACTTTTTGCTATGATAGAGTGGTTGAAATCGAATAGTAAGTCACAACTAGAGTAGATCCATTGAATCAGTGGGGATTTGGTGAGTCACCCAGACCATAAATTCCATAGATTCTGTTAGTTTTAACTATGCTGAATTTTAGCCAGTATTTTGTTCTTCCACTCTAAACCACAATATTCTTTTCACAGAACTAGTGTAAATAAGTTACTGTACTGTTTGAGCTCTAAAGACCTATAGTTGTCTTTCCTTAGGAGTCGCAAGGACAGCTTAGAAAGTGATAGCTCAGCAGCAATTATTCCCCATGAGCTGATTCGCACAAGACAGCTTGAAAGTGTTCACCTAAAATTCAACAAGGAGTCGGGAGCATTAATTCCACTTTGTTTAAGGTAAGTGGAACTTTAGCCTTCTTGTAGGATTGTACAGTTGGCAATGTTGCATCATGTAAATGATCACCATACTCAAAAGCTATGATGAATATATTTAACAAGACATGTGCACGAGTGATATGTCACACTTTTGAATGTACATTTTAATAGTTGCACAGTAAGATGTGAGACATACAAATACAGTGGTGCCTTGCAAGACGATTGCCTCGCAGGACGAAAAACCTGCAAGACGATTGTTTTTTGCAATTGCTATGGTGCCTTGCAAGATGGTTTTTTTCTATGACCATGCTTTGCAAGACTTTTTTCCGAGACCAATGCCTCGCAAGACAAATAAAGTTCATTCGTCCTGCGAGGTTCCCATAGACGATTTTTTTCGCTAACAGCGCTTCTCGCGGAACGAATTTTAATCGTCTTGCGAGGCACCACTGTACACTAAAATATGTATGTATGGAAAAATTGGGACATAGAAGTTGGATTTTAAAGTGTTCCATTCTTCAAAGATAACAGCTAGTATATCTTTTAAGGCAGGGATCCTCAAACCCCGGTCCATGGCCCAGTGTCGGTCTATGGCCTCAGCTGGACTGGGCCGCAGAGACAGATCTCCCTCCCCCGCACAGCCCATGCATGTGAGTGCCTTCGCCCCTTCGTGCATGCGTGTGAGCATCCCTTCACATATGCACGTGAGCATGGGGGAGTGCCCCACCTTCCCCACATACGAACCCCATCCTCCCCCAACCTGTCTGCGGTGTCAAAAAGGTTGGGAACCACTGTTTTAAGGAGCCTTGTAGAGCAGTGGTTAAACTGCAGTACTGCAGTCAAAGACTCTGTTCACAACTTAAGTTCAATCCCAGGTTCAGTTAGTCGGATTGAGGTTTGCTAAGTCTTCCATCTTTCCAAGGTCGCTAAACTGAGTACCCAGCTCACCAGGGGGCGGGGGGGTGATGTGTAGCTTGCCTTATTAAATTGTAAACCACCCAGCGAGTGTTTTAAGCGTTATGGGGCGGTTGATAAGCAGCACACTTTCTAAGGATGTTTTTGGCAAAAGTAATTTTAGATGCTTGTGGTCCATTATACAGTAGAAGATAAACTACAGTAACAGATATCCTGTTTCCCTGAAAATAAGACCAGGGTCTTATATTAATTTTTGCTCCAAAAATGCATTAGGGCTTATTTTCAGGGGATGTTTTTTTTTTTTTCATGTACAACGATCTACATTTATCCAAATACAGTCGTGTCATCTTCTTGTTGCTGCACAATGGTGGAGGGCGGGGTTTCACTTGACTGGGGCTTATTTTTGGAGTAGGGCTTATATTACGAGCATCCTGAAAAATCATACTAGGGCTTATTTTCAGGTTAGGTCTTATTATAGGGGAAACAGGGTATCCTCCTAACTTCAGGTGTATTCAAGGCATTTTATTACCTTTTGCAGGAGCTGTCATATCATACCAACCTTTGATTACATTGTTTCTCATTGTCACAATTCTAGGCCATTATATAGTCTTGCACTGGTATAATCCAATATTTTCTTCAGAAACTTTTACTTATCTAAATCAGTGGTTCCCAACCTTGGGTCCCCATATGTTCTAGGCTTAAGAGCCCCAAGGCCATCATGAACTGTGTTGGCCAGGATTTCTGTGAATTGTAGTCCAAGAACATCTGGGGACCCAAGGTTGGGAACCACTGATCTAAATGTTCCATATGCCTTTGATTAATCTGCCTGATTATATTGTATTTTTCCTAGTATTAGTTGTTTGGCAAGCAAAAACGTGCCTTGAGGCCTCTGAAAATGTTCTAGCCTACACACATCATGTTGATCTACTACTCAAAGAGATCAGGTTCATGGAAGACCAGTTACAGTGGGGTCTTGACTTGCGAACTTAATCCATATTGGAAGGCAGTTTGCAAGTAAAAAAGTTCGCAGGTCAAAATCTGCATTCCCATAGGAATGCATTGAAAACCATTTGATACGTATCTGCTCTCCATAGGGCGGCGCGGGACCCTGAGGAAGGGAAGGGAAGGGGTGCCGTCAGTCAGGGCATTGATTACCTCAGGTCCCGCCGGCGGCCCACAGGTCCCGGCAGTGGTGGCGGCCTTGGCGGGAGGAGAAGGGGAGGCACCGGAGAACATCTGCCCTCGCACGGGGAAGCCGAGCCGCTCCCGCTCCCGTGGCCCTCGGCAGCCCCGAAGGAAAGCGGGCAGGGGGCGGGTTGGCAGGCAGCCCGGACCTCGGTGCAAGGGCAGATCGTGCATGGCGTGGAGCCTGCCGGTGCTCTCCCGCGCCCGGGCCCTGCGCCCCGGACGCTCCTCGGCAGCCCCAGCCGGGGCTCCCGCCTCCTTGCTCCCGCGCCGGAACAGAGTTTGGCCGGTGGAGGCACTGGAAGCCGGGAGCCCCCAGGGGCTGGGCAGATACTGCGGGGATCCTTCCTCACCGCTTCTGGGAGGGCAAGGGCCGGCTCCTCCGGGCACCCTTTGCCAGGCAGGATCGCCGCCCTTCCTCGCGTGGGCTGAGCGGCGACCTCCTGCCTCACTCCCGGCTCCTCCCCAGCGACCGGCCGGCCATCCAGCAGGGTGGCCCTCGGAAGAAGGCGGCGGGGAGCAGGAGCGGCGGCGGCAAGCGCAGCCGAGCTCTCTTCCGGCGCGGGAGCAAGGAGGCAGGAGCCCCGGCTGGGGCTGCCGAGGAGCGTCCGGGCTGCCCGCCAACCAGTGGGGTCTTGACTTGCGAATTTCCCGCGTTTTTCCCCCTAAACTTTTTGGTACGTACCTCAAGTCTCCGTCCGCAAGTCAAAATGGATTTTTGCGGACGGAGAGGTACGTAGCTCAAAAAGTTCGCAAGTCAAGCCGTTCGCAAGTCAAGACCCCACTGTAATAAGAAAAAAGAAAACTAAGCAAACAAAGAATAGAAGTGTAGGCCAAGTATAAATTGCTTTTGTTTAGCATCCTGCCTACCCATGTACATCCAGTCATATGGTGTAGCACTGCTTTCCTCATTCTGAGTTCATGAGGCTGCACTATTGGATCTTAAGTGTTTAGTGGGTTGGATCAGTTCCTTCCTTTTAAACTAAGGACACAGTAAAGCCTTGGTCAGGTATGATCTTGGTCAAATTATGTTTGCCCTGTGCCTTTATTTCTAAATCTGTGAACTTTGAGTTATATACTTAAATATTATGTGGTTTGAGGAAGTTCGTTTTTGTGAATACAATGTGTATCACATTTATTTACGTTTCTGTTTACTCTTGTAGGGGCAGACTATTACATGGACGGCACTTTACGTACAAAAGTATTACAGGGGATACGGCAATCACTTTTGTATCAACAGGAGTTGAAGGGGCATTTGCTACAGAGGAGCATCCCTATGCAGCACATGGCCCTTGGTTGCAAGTAAGAGCCCACTCTTTTCCTCTTCGCTGTTGTTACTCTTTCCTTTTAGGTCTTCCAAAAAATATATATTTTGCATGGTTTTGCTGTAGTATTTTTAGGCCAGGGAAACCTTTGCATTCCTTTCCAATTTCCTTTGAAATGTTTAGGGAAGGGAATTTTAAGCCAAGAAGTAATGGCAGTTTCTAATACTCTTCTGTGTAAATAGCAATTTTCTCTTTTCCAGAGTCCCAGAACATTTTTCATTCTCTGCATCCTCTAATTCTTTCTCTCCCCGCTGCAATGCAGTTACCATTGTAGTCACTGTTGGTTTTGAATAATACACTGCAGCCTTGAAGACAGGGTTACAATACTTGAACCCATGAAAACTCAAAAGGAAAACCAGATCTACAGAAGTAGAAGCCTTGTAGAATAATTTTAGCCTAAGACTCTGTGGTGAAGAGGCCTGGCTTTTGAGGAGAGAGCTATGGAATTCCTTCTTCTCCCCGTAAGAAAAAAATTACAATAAACTTCTGATTTTTACAGACTTTGAGGACACTTCTCAAGTAACTGTTTGCCATGGTCTTATACTGTTAGCATAAGTTGCTAATTAGCTTTGAAGCATTTTGTCTACATTTTCACTTTATGAATTCCTAGGCATCCCTGCTCACTATGTTGGTCCAATTTTCCTAAAACTTTAGCTGTCATAACTGCATACGTACTTTAGGATGACGCAACTGGGGAAGGAAATATAATTAAAATACAGAGTAACTCTTCAAAAGGAATTGAGAGAGCCAACAAAAAGTCAGAGGAGTAACTATTTGAAGCAGCTGAATAAAATGCCTACAAGGGATAGAATCCTACATTGCATATGTGTGTCCTAAGAATTTATAGTAAAATAGGATCTCTCCTTTAGAAACCATTTTAAAGGCAGCAGTATATTTACAACTCCTAATACAGAGTCATGAACCTTAAATTTTTCAGCCATTTTCTCACTATCTCATTTTTTATGGCAGTTATTCCTACAGGTTCTTCTGCTCTTTGCTCCTCTAGGTGTCACAGTTGGGCTGGGTACAGACATGGTTATCATGTCATTTTTTTACGTTTTATTTAACTATTTTCAGAATAGTTTAAAATACTGGATCGTAGAAAGGCCTTGTCAGCTTGTTTTTGAGAAATTGACTACATTTTCCAACTCTGAGAAGTGATTTAGGTTAGACACTTGAAAGATCAAATCTATGTCCTTGTTCTTACATCATCCTCTAACCATATGAGTATTGGCTTCAGATGTACTGTAGCTGTAAAGATTCATAAATGTGTGGAAATGTGTTTGAAGAGAACTGCATAGTTTCTAGAATAATGCTTATGCAGCATTTCAGAATTTGCTGTTGAGCAGAGAGAGCAAACAAAGAATAGTATATGTTTTTAGTTGTGAGTGTGGCATTCTTGGAAACACCCAATTTTATTTATCTCTGGCCATCATTCTTGCTTTTGCCTACCCTATCATTAAAGCACAGCTGGCAGAAGTAGGCAGGTTAGATTGAGTAACTAGGGCCTTGAAGAAAACAGGGAATTGGACCTGTGATTGCAGAGTGAAAACATAGCATTTTGACAGGTGATTACAGCACACATTTTGGAGAGAGAGAGAGAGAAAAGAAAAAGAGAACAAAATCCTAAAAGCAGATCTATCCATAGCAGCTATTCTGTGTAATCTGTCAAAAACAAAACAAAACAACCAGCCACATTCTAACAAGAATGCCCCAACCACTTGTATTTTTTCATCTGATACTTGTTCACATCCCAGTTCAATAGATCAGTATCGTCTTTACATATAACAGGTCTTCTCTTCAGCCTGTTCTCCTGCATTCTTGTCTAGCAATGGCATAACATTATGAAAGTTTTAAACTATAGCCTTCAAATTGCATTTTATCATAATATTTTTGTTATATGCTTTAAAGTTTCTTTTGGCAAACCTAATATGATTTTCAAGACATGTGAGATGTTCATAGAGTTGTTTATCACTGCTATCACGACTACCTCTAGTGAATTTCCATGGCCAGGCAGTGATTTGGACCCAGATCTCCTGAATTCTAGTCTAACACTCCTACCCACTGCACCACACTGGCTGTCCCTTAGTATTTTATGCCTTATTAAAATTCTGGAGGTATTTGGTGCTAAAAGTCTTGGTTTTTCTCAACACTTCAAATATTCCTAACAGTGACACTGGGCGTGAATTGCATGGAATCGAATATTCTACTTCATATAATAGCTCCACTGCTATAAAACATATGCCAACAGAGTAAAACATATTTCAGCTTGAAAGCTAAAATATTATGAGAAACGTGTACTTGTATATATAAATAGTCAAGAGAGAGAGAGAGAGACTTTATATATATATATGTTTGTGTGTGCTTAATCGTTAAATAAGATTCATCTGAATAAGGAGAAAAAAAGATTATGAATGAACTGAGGAAAAGTCTAGACAAAGTGTGTTAGGCTTCTCTTGACTCTGACTATGCTGAACTGAAAATGCAAAGCCACAGATTGAATAGATCTACTTGAATTATTACAAAAAGGCTCCTGGCTCTGTAAAGTTACAATCAGCAAGCCTTGTATTGTCAAGCCATGGGGTCTCTGAATCCTAACACAGAAGCCAAACCGGTCTTTCATGTGCCGTTCTTTTGGAATAAAACACTCCTGTTTCCAAAGAGCCTTCTCCATCTTGGCATTCTATTAACCTGCAGCACAACAAAAACTACCAAAAACCCTTTAGGGTGCTGCAAATGCTACAGGAACAAGCCAGTGTTTATTGACAACCAGGGGTCTCAAACTCAAACTCAGTTTACCTGGGGGCCGCTGGAGGCAGAGTCTGGGTGAGGCTGGGCTGCATCAGATTTCCTGGCAAGCGGAGCAAGAGCCCAAGGAAACCGCCCAGGAGTTTCCTTAGCCCGGCTGGGGTTCCGAGTACAGTAGTAGTGGTAGGGGCATGTGAGCCCTCGTCGCTGGCCACTACCCCCTCCAGCTCCTTCTTCCCTACCACCACCACCAGCAGGACGAAGAAGCGGAGAAGGGAGGGAGCGCCAGCGACCGCCTAGTTGGGGGGGGAGGAGGGCACGACATAAATTTTTTGAAAAAAAACCCTCACAAAATCACCTTGCCAAAGGAGAAAAGCCCCCATTGGTAAACACGAAATTTAACAGAATGGGCTGCCCCCCCTCCACAGGTGCTTGCGGACGCGCCACACACAAAAACACACACACACACACGGAGGTCCATCAACCTTCCTCTGAGGGCCCACCTCAAAAAAAGGCGCACTCAGCAGCAGCAGCTACCCCCACCACGACAGAGGAGCAAACTTTGTGAGGCGAGCCCAGGCAGCCTCCAGAGCTGAGGTGGCTGAAGCAGGACGAAGAGGATGATGAGGATGAGGATGAGGAAGCACCACCAGGCGCTGAGGCGGCCATTGGCCTGGGTGGTGCTGGGGGTGCCAAGAGAGAAAGAGAGCCAGAGAGCCACTTCCCTGGAAGAGGTGGTGGTGGCGGCAGCTGCTGTTGGCGGCGCTGTTGGAGGCACTCTTTGAGGACATGCTGGGAGCGAGCTCTGCTCTCAGGCGCTCGGGGAAAAGGGCTGGCTGTGCACCTCGCTCGCCGGCTCTCCCCCAGGACAGCGCCTCTTGCACCCTCCATCCGGAACTGCAGCCTGCCAGCCCGCTGGTCTGCCAGGTGGCAGGCTGCAGTTCCGGATGGAGGGTGCAAGAGGCGCTGTCTTGGGAGAGAGCCGTCGAGCGAGGCAAAGCCTTTTTTTTTACTCTTGACAGCATAGGACGCGTGTGCGCTTTGGGGGGGGCAAGCAAGGCTGGGGCCGCAAACTATCATCCAGTGGGCCACAAATGGCCCCCGGGCCGCATGTTTGAGACCCCTGTTGATAGCAGACTAGATCCTGCTTAACTGCTAACCTAGTTAAGGTGAAGACTGGTTTAAACTGAGCAAGAAAGACCAGCCTCTTTCCTTCATGTAGAACAAGCACGAGCTGAATGAGCAAGAGGTACCTCTCCACAGTAACAGCTCTAATTAGATTGGTCAAATCACCTCCTAAGTGTTGCCCCATTAACAAGATGAATATAAACCCAGTTGGCTATAGTACCTCATTTTTAAGGCAATGGTTCTTAAGATAGCTTTTTAAAAAATCAAACCCACCCTCCATTTGCCACCCACCTAACTCACAAAAGCATGGCAACAAAAGTGAAAGATTCTGGTGGTTTTAATTGGTTGGTCAGCATATTTATTCAGGGTAAGGCAATCCCTCATCAGGTTGCAATATCTTAAATTAAAAAAAGGTATTGTGAAGCTGGAAAAAGATGTAGAAAGGAAATGGTCAGACTGACACAGCTCCTTTGTGAGTTACAACATGTGAAACTTTTTATTTTAACAAAACAGGAAATAAGGGGATATGAGAGAGATGTATAGATTTTGTATGCTGTGAAGAAGGTGAATAGGTAGAAGTTTTTCTATCTGTCGAATAGTAATGGAACCCACAGTCATCCAGTGAAACTGCAGGGAAGGAAATTCAGGAGAGAGAGAAAAAGTCCTCATACATACTGTAGTTAAACAATGAGATTCACTGCTACAAGATATAGCAATGACCAATTCTTTAAACAGTTTCAAAAGGGTAAACAAATTAATGTAGGACAAGGGTATAAATGGCTGCTGGTCATGAGGGCAATATGCCACCTCTAGGATCTGAGGCACCATGAATTCCAGTTGCTCAGAGACAGCAAAAGAATAGGCTGTCCTATTTTGTGGTTTTCCCACAGACTTCTAAATGGCCATTGTGGAAAACAGAATGCTGGATTAGAATAGACCTTTTATCTGGTCTGCCAGAGGTACTTCTACTTTAAATACCCTGATTTTAGAGTGTTTAAAGCTTTAAAAGTAAAAAATAGCATTTTTTAAAACCTGGAAATTCCTAACAAAATGAAATCCAGTGTCAGATGATACTTGAAAAATCTTGAGGCATCTAGGGAGGTCACTGGCTAGAAGATGGACCTCATTTCCCTAGGCTAAAACAACTCAAGTTTGTTGAAGTGCTTATGACCAGATAGGGTTGTAGAAGGACTCAGCATCTGTAATACGTCTGAAGAGTAATCCAGAACTGACATAAGCCATTTTGTCCACAAAATCCTGACTAGATAAGTAATAACTGACTACTGGGACTGAAAATGACTATCCTAGAAAGCAGGATGAACAAGATTGTTTGCTATTTAGAAAGTTATGCGGTATGGTGGTCTACCAATGTGGTGGTGGTGATGGTGGTGGTAAAGACTTTCAAATGGACAATAGGCACTCTTCTGGTTTTCTTTGAAAAGTATTCTGTTTGTCCTAGTTGTTGTCCCAACAAGAAGTAGTGCACACATACCCCATTGGCATAGCCCTCTAAAAACTGTGTGACTTTTCCAGGCTCTTTTGAACTGCCCCTCCACATGATTGGAGTATTGAATTTTGCCAGGTAGTGAGCTATCGATGACAGAAGAATGATTGCTGGCTTTCCACCTCCAGATTATTATTGTGCCCAAACCAAAAAGAAATGTTGAGTCCTGCAGCAGATGAGGCTTTGCCTGAGTTTTTGATCATCTGTGATTGTCCCATGATTATGATGACAGCCATGGACCCCTGAGTTGCTCCAGTTAGAGGTGCCTCAGTGTGAAAGGTCAAGCCCACCTCTTCCCAAGAATTAAAAGCTTCAGAGTCCTTAACAAGCCCTTGAGATGACTGGTTATAACCTCTGGGCATTTGAAAGGCGAACTAACAGAATTCTTAATCTGTCCTATCAGAAACATAGTTCAGTGCCAAAACTTTCTAGCATCATTTTTTATAATTCAGCTTTAGTGTTCCAGCAGTCACATTTTCATACATGCTCCCAAAATGTGTCTTCAGTACCTGCTGATCTGTTACACAAAGCTAGAACATCCAATATTCTTTGTGTCAGCCTAGCTTAATTTCTTAACACCTTTCACTGTCTCTGGTATTATTCAGTAAGAAAATCACTTTGAGCTACAAAGGTGCAAACGTAAGCAAAAAGTCCCATTTGTTAGCACTAAGCTTCTGTTTGTATGTTAGTAACTGTGGCAGTGTCTCTGATGTGTAACACTCATACTAATGCGGTACATGATCAAAGGCTTCCAGCAACAGATTCACCTCCTCTATAATAATGGTTGCCAAAAGCATCAGCAGTTCTTTATGAAGATAATGCTAAAACAAATCTCTTTCTGTGACCAAGTGAATGCCTCAGGTGAACATGAAAACTTCCATGCTAGGTCAGGCAAATTACTTACCTGGCACAATGGACTCTCTCCTACAAAGTGACCATATCTGGATATTTTTAAAATAGCAGTGGAGCTATTATATGAAGTAGAATATTCAATTCCATGCAATTCACGTCCAGTGTCAGTGTTAGGAATATTTGTTGAGAAGCTCAGAGACTTTGAATTGAGATTTTTCCTTCACTGAAATCACTGAAGGACTGTTTCTCATATTATATGGCAACACATATGTATTTGCTAATGCATTTAGTGAAGGAAGGAACTGGACTGCTCTGGGCTCCCTAGTGTGTTTATCTGTATAATACAGACACTTGCAAATGTAGGCATTGATTGCCTATATTGATGTTTTAAATGCATATACCCTGTTTTCCCCAAAATAAGACCTAACCTGAAAATAAGCCCTAGTATGATTTTTCAGGATGCTCATAATATAAGCCCTACCCAAAAAATAAGCCCCAGTTAAGTGAAACCCTCCCTCCACCATTGTGCAGCAACCAGAAGAAGATGACATGACTGTATTTGAATAAATGCAGATTGTTGTACATGAAAAAAATAAACATCCCCTCAAAATAAGCCCTAATGCGTTTTCTGGAGCAAAAATTAATATAAGACCCTGTCTTATTTGCGGGGAAACACAGTATCTAAGAGTGGAATATGTAACCCTTACTCAATGTTGCAGAATGTTTGATCCTCCAAATCTTTTTGACTTCAGTTCTCAGAAATCTTGACCATCACATCCAGTAGTAAAGGATTATAGGAACTGTAGTCCATAGCATCTGGAGGACCAAAGGTTTCTCACTTCTGCTACTATAAGAACATGTTACACAGTGGTGCTTCGCATTACGATGTTAATTCGTTCCAGCGAAATCGCTGTAGAATGAAAACATCGTAATGCGATTTTAAAAAGCCCATAGAAACACATTAAAACCAGATTAATGCATTCCTAGGGGCTTGAAACTCACAGTCCAGCGAAGATCCTCCATAGCGCGGCCATTTTCGCTGCCTGTGCAGCAAGGAATCCGTGCGAAAACACAGCGGGCAGCCATTTTTTTTACCCGGCAGCCATTTTGAAACTGCCGATCAGCTGTTAAAAAATCATCGCTTTGCGATGATCCGTTCCCGAAGCAAGGAACCAATCATCGCAGAGCAAAATTCCCCCATAGGGAACATCGTTTTGCGATTGCAAAAACATCAATGTCAAGCGATTTCATCGTCAAATGGAGCGCCCATCTTGCGTGGCACCACTGTAGTTTATTCTGGAACTGTGGCACAGACAGTTGTTTTGTGGTGAGTACATGGAGAAGTTCCTGTGCTGAGCCTGGCGTTGTCCATGTCTTTGGCGAAAACTGACTTAGGAAGGCACCCTTTATTATTTCTTATATCGTAACATGTGTAGCCCTTTCTGTAACACAGTTGTGCTATTGGTCATTATTGTTCTACTGATTAGAAGAACTAGCTGAGAACCCAACTAGATGTGACAGTAGGCCACTATTTTTTAAACAGTCTTACCAATAGCAATATCTTACTTCCTCCAAACTAACCACAATACAAAGGGGAGAGGATTAATCCCCCCCCAGCTTGCAAAGATAATATACGTATAGAATATCCACGTGTTCTGACCTACAGGGCAGTTAGTATTGTTGGTGGGTGAATGTTTAGCTCCATTCCCTGCTGCTATGGTCCTGATTAGATTCCTTCTTATCTCCATCCCCACTGCTATTAAACTGTCTAAAAACAGTGCGGCCGATTGCCCTGTGCCATTTGAGCAGTGTAAAAAAAACCCTCTTTTCAGAGTTTCTGTATCTCTTGGGTGCCTTCTACATCTGGATTTATCTAATAGAGAAAACAAACTTTACCTCCAGCTTTTAAGGTGCCCGTATTTTAGTTGATGCTAGTACTTGGTCCCATTTCTAAGTTGCTGAGTGTTTATGTTCCATTCAACTGGATAGGTTTTTTTTAATCTCTCTCCTCCAGTTTTTTTGCTTCTCTGAAATCTTTTAGTTTATATCCATACCCTTTTGGCCTGTTCAAGAGTGTTAATGAGTTGGTATCTGTTGTGCCCATTCATTTCCGAATAAAGCTGAAACATCACCTTTATCATGGATGATTGGTTTGTCAACACCTCAGTGCTGTAGTGATCATATGAAATCTTCATTTTGAGAGGTGATGTACCATTGGATACTGCTGGGTGAGAACAACAACATTTTACTCCTCCTTTTACTACTTGAATGCCTCATGACTGCTGGAAGATTCAACTTTATTTAGCAAGGCTAATCCTGTGTTTTTTGTCTTGGTTAGAACTGTAACATATTCAGCTAGCCAAAATTAGTGAAACACCTTAAAATAATAGTAGTAGATAACTAATCCTAAACTCAGCATTACTTTAAAGGCCTGCTCTGGGTTTCTGTATGTGGCCTTAATTAACATACCAGAAAAGAGATTGTACATGATCATACTAGCTCCAACCTATTTCCTCTACCATTCACAGCATCCTCTATATGTTAAAGTTTACCTTCAGCAAAAGAAAGGATTTAGTCAGGCTTCTAAGTTATGCAAGGAATCTCAGTGGTTAGAAATGGTCCTCTGCTATGGAGAATAATGCTCTGCTCTTATAGAATTGTGCATGGATGATGATAAGAACAATGATATAAGCAAGGATAGTGAACATGTCCGTACTCACTTTCTTCATGTATTAAAACCATACATCCAGCACCTAAATAAGGTTTAAATGCAGTTGGATATATGTGAAAATTGTTTCGGAAGAGCTTCCTTTATGGTCATATAAGAAATTGCTGCCATGGATCTAGGCTTCGTCATTAGACCAGCAGCTGTTCAGAGAGCATTGAGAATTGTTTTGGAAACATCCCATAACAAATAGGGTGGAAAGAGAAGGTCCTCAAAATGTCATTGGACTGCTGCTAACTGATATTTCCTGATTGGCTATGTTAGTTGGGGCTAATGAGAGCTGGAGTCAAGCGACCTAGCAGGTGGATAGGTTCTCCATTGGGTGAGGGTGGGGAATGAAATGTTCCATTGTGCACATGAACCTCATTGCCAAGTGATCACAATTTTTACTTGAGTCTTGTAATTTCATTGATCACTCCTGTCAAGTTCTTTTCATATTTTCACTTAGCTACATTTAAATAATGTGTCTACCACACATTAGTCAACCAATGCTGGTGGTATTGCTTGGGACATTCCACTATTCACCACACACTTTGAAAACAGTTTAGTGATACTTTAATAATTAAGAAAAGAGTTGTTGTTTATATGAGCTGGCTGGATAGCTCAGTGAGTTAGGTATGGTTTTGAGACCTTGGGCAAGCTGCAGAGTCTTGGGGTATGCCCAGAAGAAGGAAATGGTACCGTTCTGAGTGTTCTCTACCTAGAAAACCCTGGAAAGGGTCACCATAAGTCGAAATTGACTTGATGGCACACAGTTATTATTAATCATATGATTTTGAAATACAGTGGTGCCTCGCACAACGAGCGCCCCGTAGAGCGATGAATTCGCTCTACGAGGATGTTTTTTCAATCACTAATGCGATCGCAGAGCGATGGCCTCTATGGCCGAAAATCGCACAGCGAAGGTCGGTAAGCTGTTCGGCGGGTCCAAAATGGCCACCAGAAGCCCCAAAATGGCCGCGCGCAGCATTTTCGCGCCCTCTTTAAGCAAGGGGAGGGTGCGAAAATGGCTGCCGGCCATTGGAAAAGCATCGCTGTACGGTGAGTAAAGCTGCTATTGGAACACATTAAACTAAGTTTAATGCATTCCACTGGCTTTTTCCTTCCCGTACAGCGATGCTTTCACACAGCGAGGGTTAATCCGGTACGTATTAACCTCGCTGTGCGAGGCACCACTGTATATTATATAAACTGGATCCAAGGCCTAGATATGTGGCAAGGAGGCTACACTTTGCCAGAACCTGGACATATGGGGCATACTGCAGTCCCATTACCATGAAGAAGACTAAAGGTAAAGATTGTGCTTGTAAATATATATAATAACATATATCGTAGTATCTATTTTTTAGCCAGTTCTTGTTAGATGTGCAAGAAAATTGCAAGCAGTGCTAGAACAAAACAAAATATATTCTGAGCTGTTTTAGATCCTTCTCTAGAACAGTGTTTAGAACAGGCTTAAAGTGGAAAGACAGAAATATTTGTTTGAATACATACAGTATCATGCTCTCTAGAAGCACCGGTCACAGAGTTCCTTGTACATAGACAGGAGAACAGGACAGTTAGTGAGAGAAATAAAACACCTGAATAATTATTGGCGGGGTTCCTAGAGACAATGCAATCCTGTTCTATTGATAGGATTTGTGCATATGTTATATGCCATCAATTCGTGTCCAACTTATCACAACCCTAACAGGATTTTCAAAGTAAGTGAGATATTTAACAAGTGGTTTTAGTAGTGCCACTGTTTTTGTGGCTTTCCATGGCTGAGGGTGGATTTGAACCCAGGTTCCATGAATCTAGCCTGTCACTTTGTCCACTATAGGAAACTTAAGTGGGCTCAAGCCCACAAACTTTCAGTTAAGCACCAAACACACAAACCAGTTATGCCCACAATACAACTGATACCTTTGAGATTGAAATAATTTATAGGCTCCCAAATATATGTGAGTCTCTCTCTCTCTCTCTCTCTCTCTCTCTCTCTCACACACACACACACACACACACACACACACACACACACACACACACACACACACACACACACACACACACACACCAGAAAGAACTCAGAAAGATGAAAAAGATTTGAATCTAAAGATTATGAAACTGATGATTAAAAAGTCAAATGCATCATTTACCTCCAGTCTCATACATCCAAAATATATTTATGGAATAATACCACTAAAATACCCATATTAAATTTAAAAAAAAAACATTTTCAAATAATGCCTTTATTACAAGCGTGGGCAAGCTGAGGCAGGTTTGGGGCCAAATCTGTGCCCCAGTCTATTCTACAGGGCCACACAGAGCCTTACAATGACCTTTCTAGCAATATGCGTGTGAAAACTGCTGCTTCTGGAGATTTCTAGCAGCAGAAAACTCAATTCTGGTTTAAAAGGGGTAGGGAGCTCTGAGTCCTTGGGGAATTACTTCCTTTAAGATAATGGAAGTGGACTGTTCTCTGAAAGAGTTTGACCTTCTCAGAGCATTTCATAGTACAATCAGGGTTTTTTTAAATGCAGCTTTAAAAATCCTGATTATTTCTTTGTTTTGTTTTATGAAAAGTAGAGGTGTTTCATAAAAAGTTCCTAAGGGTGTGTGCATAATAGATGCTAAAGATTTGTGGAATGGGATGTGTTGAGCCTGTTGTGTCATTGCATCAAATCTCCTTTGAATAAGTTGACCTTACTGGGAAAATACAGTCATAATGATGAATGTATTTCACCCCTACAGTTACCACCAACCACGACAGACCCCTTTTGTTTTTACTTAAGTAAACGTAAGAGAGCTGACTTAACACTTTGTACAGCGTGCCAGTTCCAGTAAGGATATGTGCAGGTGAACCTTTAACAGTTTATGGCTTTCCTAGGATTTGGGAGTGCAAAGAATCCTCCAGTACTGAAAGCAATAGTGCATTGTCCTTTGATAGACATTGAGACTGACTATTAAATCATGTTGATCTTATAGAATCCAGTCTAAACTTTAAAAACTATTTACAGCAGCTCATTTTTTAGCAAAAGGAGAAACAGCAGGCCCTTAAATTTGTACTTATTTGCACCATTGATTTTCTTATCTGCTCCTTGCACTTGATTGATTTTCTTTGTGTGTGTACATATACCTGTAGACATAAGGAAGAAAGGGGATAGGAATAGCTTTCTAACAAGGAGTACAAAGGTATTCAGAGCTTTTTAGTTTAGGTATTCAGAGGGGTACATGATAGCATAGCACTAAAACTGAGGAGCAACAAATAATAGATTTAGAATAGACAAAACAGATGTCACACAACACATAGCTATAATTTGGTGTCATAAGATTTGATGGTACCCCACCATCCTCATTCAGTGCTTGGGGGGGGGGGATAGAAGCCTCAACTGCAGTGACTTCCATAGGCTCAGGGCTCCAGATATAGTTCAAAGAAGACTTTATTGACAAACCAGATACTTCCCACACAGGGTTCATTTCACCCTTCCTGGTCCATCCTTGGGCTCTGTTACAGTCACTAGCCTGGAGCCTTTCCTGTTGCCCTGAAAAATCTCTAGTTAACTCTGTCAGGATTGGCCTAGTTCAAAGTCTTGTGGTCCAACTGAAATGAGTCACACCTCTCAGGTACTATCAGGCAACACTTGTGCTAAGGCTCCCCTGGAGGTGGCATTGCCTTTCTTTCTGGCGCTTGTGCCTCCAGGCCCTCTTTTTCATTAGAATACAGATTGGGTGTTCAGTGGGCTTTTATTCTTCCAGCAGCACCAGGCACTGGGTTGAGGCTGGCAGAAGATCAACTCATACCCCTTCCTTGACCCCTTCCATGTGGGAACCAGAATTCAACAAGAACTGGTCCAGGATTCTTCGACAAGGGCATAATTGTAGATGCTTTTCCCAAGCAAAGCCTCTTCTAGCTTCTCCACCACATTTCCCCAGGTGCCCTCATTCTTTAACCTAGCCAAGCCTGATCCTGACCCCTCGTCTCCAGATGCCTCTGACTCCTTCACGCCATTGCCCTCATGTTCTTTGCACTCTACCTTTATCCCTGCCAGCTGGTCACAGATCTCCACCTTCCACTTCCATGCCCAGGTTGCTCTCATCACCCAGCTTTTCCTCCTACTCCTGGACTGTCTGACTGGCCTCAGTGCCGACCCAAGGCCTGGCAGAAGGCAGCTCCAGTGGGACAGGGCTAAAGCGGATGGCCTGCCAAGGCAACCCCCTCACAGATGGCCACAGACTTGGTTTGTCAGATTTATGGAACTTGCCATGACACCTGAGCAGAACATCCAGATTCAGAGGCATTTTTCCTTAAATACCAGTTACCATCCAGCAAACAACAGTGGTAGATTGTTTTCATGTTTTTTGGGAGCATATTTTACTATGTTTTGGCCAAACTTCCAGAAGTCTTGATTCACAAGTTCTTTTACATGTTTTGCTAACAATGTAAAAGACTTTTCCAGGCACTTATGCTCAAATAAGAAATAGCAAGATGTATAGGAGACTCAGGAAGCACATATGGCACTGGCTCCATCCTCCCATGTGCCCTGAATTTCTCTGTCCCTAATCTTCCTGAGCTGAACAGGAAGGTATTGTTTATACATCCTTTTGAACTGAAAGCAGATAGAAGCCTCTATTTAACTGGGAACCTTCATAGGGGTTGTTTTGCTTAGTAACAATATTTTTTTGCTGGGTAGATTAAATAATAAATAAAAACCTAAAGTATAACACAGTATAATATAATCTGAAAAAGAAACAGCACAGGAAAATATACCCCTCAAAAGTTAACGTCTTCCTTGCATGGCTTCTGTGCTCATTTGAGCAAACACTTAGGCTCAACACTGAGAGGTCAGGCTAGAAAGGGACTGGAATTTCAGGAACAACATGCCCAGCCCTGTGCTTTCTACATCCTTTGCCATTGTCTGTTCAGGCACAATTCCCAAACAGTGCTGTATGTAAGACATTGAATATCCTGTCAAAGTAGCTAGAACTTGTGAAGTTTCATCAGTTTGTCAGGAGTATAACCATGTGAAAATCCTAGATGCAGATTTCATTCATAGGTTTTTAAAGGTGGAATATCCTTGTAGTGTGTGCAAATTTCCCTCTAAGGTGCACCCCTGTGTGCGCGCACGCAACTCTGCCCAGCATTCATCATCCCCCACGGACCTATAGCGATTGTTCTCTGCCCTTTTGGTTCCAGTTACAGTGGACCCCGCATTGGGGACAGAGTTGTTCATGCAAGGGGCAGAGCCCCACCCAGTGGGGATGAAAATTAGAGGGAATGTTGAGTAAAACGTGCTGCTTATATACCGCCCCATAGTGCTTTCAAGCACTCTCTGGGCGGTTTACAAGTTAATTATGCAGGCTACACATTGCCCCCCCCAGCAAGCTGGGTACTCATTTTACTGACCTCGGAAGGATAGAAGGCTGAGTCAACCTTGAGCTGGCTACCTGGGATTGAACCCCAGGTCGTGAGCACAATTTTTGCTGCAGTACAGCAGTTTAACCACTGCGCCATGAGGCTCACTGTGTGTGTATATTTGTGTGTGCTTTGTAAGTAGTCTTCATACAGAGTCAGAAACACATCATAGCATGAGAAACCAGTTACAGCACACTGGTGGAGTGAGAACAGTTTGAGTAATCCTGCCAGAATTGTGGAAATGTGGCACTTCCAAAGCCCCATAGCAAATGCCATCTGATACTCTAGGGTCTGTCTGCTGTCTTAGTTGCAGCTGAAAATTTCCTCAGAGAGCAGTCCTCCTGGATTAGGGTTTTGAATGTGCATGAAAGAATTCATCTTGGCCTCTATGTATCACAGCCTTTCTTCATTGTTTCCTCAGATATTTTCCCCCTAGGGGAATAAATGTGCTACTCTTCTTCTATAGTGTCCTGTTGATAGGAGCTCTTAAACATTCTCTAAAGATGGTGCTCAGTTCAAGCTGAAATTTTTCAAAGAACAGGGCCTATTTGTTCAATTTCAGCTTCTAAGCTTCTAAGTCCCAGAAGAAATTAAATGAGGCGCCTAGAGCTATGACAGACTGTGATGTTGATTTGCTGCAGATGTCACCTTTTAATATCATGCACATCAAATGTATGTAATTTCTAATGTACTGTGGTGCCGTTATTGCAGGAGCAGTACTGAATTTAGAGAGTACTGTGAACAAGATACAATGGTTAATTGCTAACGTTTAGTTTTGTTAAACCATGCTATGGGAACTCTAAACACCGGATTAAGGGTGAACACTCTTGAGGCCTGGGGGCTTGATCTGAGCTTGGGACAGGTTTAGGTCCAGCTTTTGTTTCTGAATTCCCATCAGTGCTGCATGGTCATAGTTTAAAAAAGAATTTCTATGAAAGTTATATTGTTCAACCTATTTGGCAAGGAAGGAATTTTCAAACTAGAAATAACAGCCCCTCTTCCTCCTGTTTCTTCATTGAGGCCTAAGGCTAGCTTTTGGAATGTCAGGCAAAAAAACCACAAAAACTCACCCACCCTTTTTCCTACTGCGTGCCTCCTCAGATAATTTGATCTCTACACATTTCTGAGCTTCTATTCCCCCTCGAATCAAAGCCTTTAGTTTTTGACACAGCAAGATAATTGACGATACAATGAGATTCTGTAATAATTGCAGCATTTTGCAGGTATTATAAGGGAAGCAAACTGACCTTCAAGGTCTTTGTGAATTGCCGAATGAACAACACAATACATTTTCTCCTCTGTGGGCTAGTAAGGAGTGTGTTGCTTGGCAATTAGGTGAAGCTTGGAGCGAAAAAGAATAAAACTACTGTTTCTCCTGCTTGCAGATCTTGCTGACTGAAGAATTTGTGGAAAGAATGCTGGAAGATTTAGAAGATCTGAATTCTCCAGAGGAAGTGAGTCTGCTTAACTCTCATACCCAAAGGGACTCTTTTTTACATTCAGTTGCTTGACTAGTTTAAGTTGTTGGTGTGGCCTGGTTTCTTGGAACTTAAATTCAGAATTTGAGTTTTCTTTGCTGCTGCTGTCCTATCCCTAGAAATCCCTCCTGTGAATTAGGGTAGCCCAAGATTCCACACCAGCAGAATGAGGAGTAGGCAGAGGCAACATTAAAGGTAAAGTGGGCAGGGGGAGCCCAAGGGCAAAATATTGTGCCACTTTAAAAACTAACAAATTTACTTCACTTTGATCAAAATCTATTTTTCCAGATACTAAGACAGACAAGAGGTTTTTTTTTCTCTAGCAAGGCAACTATGCTAGCTGCTCCCAGGAAACTTTGGGAGTTGATCCCCCTCATATGCTAGTGAAAGTATATATAGTATAAAAGTTTCATCTGCTCAGTTGGCAACTTCTGCAGCCTTCACTACAGAAGTGTTACATTGTTGTAACAGATTCTGTTTATTATATGACCCCACCGCAGGGGTTACTAATGTTTTTCATCTGCACCCTGTAAGATTATTCCATTTACATTCTTCCACAACATGGAGAATCTCTAATCTCATTCTTATAACTCCTGTTGACCTGCTCGTGATCTGCTCGTGAAATCATCCTCTGCACTTCTACTGCCCAAATAGTCCTTTTACTTTAAGAATTTAATGCTGTTTATTGCTGAAAAGATGTGGTTTCTGAACTAGAAAACCAGGTTATCATGGAATTATGGTAGGAATCTTCTTATGAATGAGTAATGTTTTAGTGGCTATCAGCTCTAAATTTGTTTAAACCCCTTTTAGAGCCATCTAACTAGTAGTCCTTACTGAGGGAACTTCCACAAAGCAGCTACACATTGCCTGTAGAAGAACTTTCTGGTCTGTATCTTTAAATAAATAAATAAGTATGTCCTGAATCTACATCCATTCAACTTAATCAGGTGACTTTGATCTTCAGTGTTACACAAACAGACATAATACTGTGTCCACTTTCTCTTCACCCTACATGGCTTTGTGAATGGCTATTATGTTCCCTCTTAGCCACCTATTTCGAAACTTTTAAAAAATCCCCACAGTTGCCTTTTCTCATTTTAAAAAGTGCTCCAACCCCTTGATAGTGTAATTTTTCGAACATTAAACTTAAGTGGCCTGAAATTTCCCAGCCCCCACTTTGGACCCCTTTATAAGGAACAGACATGGTGCACAGACTGTCTTTCATGCCCTTGTAAAGCAATTGAACTTGTTTAAGGTTAATTTGTCAAGTTTATTTCAATACACAGTAAGTGCAACTAACTTATTATGGGTCAAACCTCTCATCCCTGCACATGCTATGAAAAGGTTTAAAATCCACTAAATGTGTTCATTCAATCCTTTTTAAACAAGCAAAAATAACATGGGTGGGTTTGGTGGACAAAGAAAAAGTAAGTTAGCTAAGGAATATGATGTGCAGGTGAGGGGTGAAAACAGGAACAATACTTGACCATGTAGTCAAATGAACATGGTGGAAAACATGTCCTTATTTGCCAAACTGAAGCCTTGGATTTTATTAATTCCCAACTGTTTCCTTTTGCTTGCTTTGGGTAGTTTAGATCATAATATGGTCTGTTTATTGTTAACTAATTTATCTGTGTTTTAGTTCAAACTTCCAAAGGAATATAGCTGGCCAGAAAAGAAACTGAAAGTCTCCATCTTGCCTGACACCGCATTTGAGAACCCACTCCATTAAAGCCAACTGACACCTGCAGGCATCAATGTACTGTATGCCACCCAATGACTCATGGGGTAATTTAGGACAGTAGAAGCTCTTCCTGCAGATAATGTTATGTTTCTACATAACCACTGCAAGCAGAGGAGGCATTACTCAACAGCAGTCCAGCCAGAACTGAACTCTGCTAAGACACCTGGCTTTCTTCTCTTTCATCGTGGCTGAATTTGGAACATCCTACATATGAATGAGTATATAAATGAAACAGAGACAGACAAGTGTTTGACTTTGACTAATCCTTGTAAGAATTTTTCTCCTATTTTAACTGGCTCCAGAATTCCCTTCTGCCATAGCTCAGGATTTATGTGATTTTTCTGCCTTTCTTTAAATACCCTTTTCAGGTGTATTTACACAAGATCTGCTAATCTGATGTGTTTTCTATAACTCAAACATTATTTTGATAGCCAGTCTATGTGAGTCCTTATTAGTTCAGAAAGCATATGATGTATAACTTTATCCCCTCATGTCAGCTGAGGAAGTACTAGTGTGCTGTGATATCTAAGGATTGAGTTGGCCAGGGATTCATGATCCCTTTGACTGAACTGCAGCTGCAGTGGAGTGGGGGTTGGGGGAATTACTTTTTGAAAAAACCAAGATATTTTCAATAGACATGGGCACTTCATAATCATTTTCTTGGGGAAACTAATACAAACTAGGGCACCATAGGTGCCATGGTGGGCCAATCCTACCCCCTAGAACTGGACTGGGCCACTTACTGAGCCCTGCACGACACTCGGCTCCACCTTGTTGTTGCACCAGTTGCAGAAGCAGCTCGGCCAGCCCTTCCCCACCTCCCCATGCTGCCAGCCACTCATTGGATGAGCGGGGAGATGCCACAGCAGGTTGGCTACGGTGGGAGGCAGGGAAGGGCTGGCCAGGCTCCTTCTGCGCTTGGCATGATGGAGCGAAGTGCTGTGCGGAGTCTGGTAAGTGGCCCGGCCAGTTCTGGGGAAACGATACAAAGTGCCCATGTCTAATGTTCAATAATATCAGTGTAAATGCCTCTTGTTGGTTATTAAGAAGAAACAAACAAACAAAAAGGAGCAATTAGATTTGCACGTTTTTTCCCTTGAACTTATTGAATTACACACTGTCTGAATTCAAAACTATATGCTTCCCTGCTGTAGCTTTTCCAACTCTGTGTACTCCCTTTCATTGCATCAAAGTCATGGGAACTATGGGATAGTAAGAGGATGTCTTTAATTACCACTGCCAGGTAGGTTTATTTTCTTTCTTGGTACAGCTACCTTTTCTGATTTAAATCCTGGTAATCCATCATTCTTGATTTTTCTTATAGATTTCCAACAAACATCCTTGTTTCTGATTGCATAATTTGTGCAGTTATGTTTTTCAGTTGTAGCAAAAACAACCTTAAACACAAACATGTTTTAATTTGACATAAGCTTTGTGGGCTTCAGCTCACAATCTTGTGAAGAAATGGACTGCTAAGGTGAGCTTTGTTGTTCACATTACAGAGAAATAGGAAGTGTTTCATGAGTTGAGAAATGTCTATTGCCATGAGTTTAAATCAGCTTAAGAAACAATGCTTTCCACATTTCTGCTGCATATTTTTACTTTTTATGTACATTTTGGGAAGGTCTTATTCTAACAGATATTGTAATGGATATTATGTCAAACCATCCCAGAATGGTTCAGAAAACCTGTAGTTCTATGAACACAGAATTTAATTTAAAGAGTTTTGGCCTTTTTTTGTAACAGGCACACTATATTTCTATGAGTTTCCGTTAAAGAGTATAACAGTATGCTTATTAACAATGGGATTAACTTCCAAGAACCCCGAAGTGGCTGTATCTCACTCACTCACCACTACAGAAAGTGAACTTCATCACTGCTAAAGCAGAAACCTATACAATACTCCCCATATCCTCAGGTGATCCATTCCAAGAGATACCGTAGATACCTGAAACCATCAGGGAACCTGTTAAAAAGAGGAGGAGGAGGAGGATATAAGTGCACATGTGCACTGTGAGCTGGGATGCAGCAGTGGTGACCGCAGGTAACTGAAACCTGCTGATACTGAATCTGTAGATACATGGGTCGTACTGTGTTCTGGAATAAATTGAATTCATTTCTGAATAGATATGTATTGATTCTCCCCAATCCCTTAAACGGGAAGAAAGTTCTCTTCAACTAAGTTGTCATTCTAAATACCATGTCCTTTTGACACACTGATCAAGATAAATTTTGAGATGAGCTAAGGAGAGTCATACTGGGGTGTGTGAGGGTGTGAGAAATCCCCCGTACAGACCTTCTGGATCGAAAACTTTAACTGAAAATCAAATCTGTATTTTTGCTTTTCAATGCAATGAGCCATTCTGTACTCCCAGTGTTCTACCTTTTTGATCTGAATCTACATGCTTCAAAAGAAAACAACCATGGAATGATGGAGAAGGCGACATCTCATGTAAATAGTACTTGGATGGCGGACATGACAGTAATCCCAAGATATTGTTTTTTCCTGTTTCTCACAGCTGCCAGTGGAGCCCTTAGGACTCTTACCTTTTGCATTAAGATACGAGATTGCATGGGTCCTAATTTGTTTTGGTATTGAAGAATTACAAAGCAAAAACAACCTTTGGAGTCATGTAGTTGAGAGCATTTGGGGAGGTTAAACTGTGCTGTCATGAGCACAGCCAACTGCTGATATAAGCAGAATTTACTAACAACTAATGCCAAATTGACTAAGCACAGAACATTGCAGAGCTGAAGCAAAGCAACCCATAGGGTGCCCTCATGGAAACAGACAAGAATTCCTTGTTTATCACTGCATTCATTTGGTATGCTATCTTTCACACTTTACTGCCACATACCTTGTATTTTTTTCCTTGCAAAATTACAGAGCTAGTTCTCAAGCAGCAGCTGAGATGGTCAGCCTATTCCTTAACCTGGCTGCTAATAATTGAATCCCACATGACTACTCTGTACAAGGGTAGGGGAGCTTTGCAATAGAAACCTGTTAAACCAGGAGGAAAATTAGGTTATAGATCATCTTCCCTGATGTCTAATTTCCTATGTGCAGCTTTTAGAGATGGGGGTATTCGTATTTGAATATCCCCGCACAAGTGGTGATAATGAGGGTCCATGGGGCCGGATGGTCCACTTACTGATCTGCCAGTACTGCGGATGCTGCAGTTCTTCCAATGGCTCTGCACATCACAGTCGGCTAGCCACTCCTGGTAGGAGGCAGGAGGACAAGCCTCACTGCAAGGTTGAAGAGTGGCTCACAGATCGCAATCTGCAGAGCCATTGGAAGAAACGTGGCATCCACGGCAGTGGCGGATCAGTGAGTGGACCGTCCGGCCCCATGGGGCTGAACCCTCGTTATCGCCACCTGTGTGGGGATATTTGTATACGAATACCCCCATCTCTAGTAGATTTTTTTAAAAAAATGTATGTCAGAATGTTATATAAGAAAGTAAGAGTCATGCTTTGTCAGATCAAAGACCTATCTAGTCCAGCATTCTGGTCTCGCAGCAATCAACCAGATACCTCTGAGCAGCCCATAAGCAGGACATGAGTACTACAGCACATGACTGCAGCAAGACATGTTCCCTAGGAAATAGTATTCAGAGTCATACTACCTCTTTTGTTTTAAGCAATATGTAGCCATCATGACTATCACAATCATTCATTTGAACCTGTAAGAGGAGCTTCCGAACTTCCTAGCATACCCAAAGTTGTCCTTGGAAGTCTGTTATTACACAGTGTGAATTACTACAGTGAGGCTTTGCACAGCTACACTGTCCCATTCATTCTTCTCTATGGTGGACCTATCAGTCTATTTTCTCTGTTGACAGAATGAAAAATTTAGGAGTTTCTGAATGAAATGAGCTGTGCATAAATAGATAGAATACTGTGAAATGCTAAACTGGAATTTTAATAACCTAGAATTGATTTTTCAGGAAGGATCTGTGAGCTTGACTCAATGTTTTGTCCTCCGCAAGCATTCCTTTGGAGTAGAAAATTGGCCCAAGATGTCTTTAGCTATTTAACTCTTAAATAGGTTTATTTTATGTGACTTGAAGAGAGACGATTCAGATTTCGTATATGGCTGAAAGTACCCACAGATTGTTGCCATAGCAAATCAAAGGTAAGTTGCTCAGATGTATATTTGTTTAATCAGTAACAGTTTATGGTTGTTACTGCTGCGAGTTCTTCTTGTCAGATCCCAGAAGTCTTATGGAAATGAAACTTGGCTTCTCCAAAGGGGTGTATATTAGTAGCTTTTCAGGGACAAACCGTCACATTAGGGCCACCATGGACCCACACATACCACCCAAAAGAGGCAGGAACAATTTGCTTTGCACTCTGCTTGCTACTTAGTGAAGTGGTTTACAGGAAACTGGAGCTTTGGCTGCTCTTCAGTTGATTTGCACCTGCTGCTTAATCCCTCCAGCACCTGGAGCTGTAAACACCCTTCCTCCATTGGTGCAACAATTATTAACTTTCACTGCAGCTGTTGTACCAAGTCATGTGCCAAGATAGTACTAACCTGGCCATCAGAACAAATGGTAACAAAAGGCCCATTCTGGAGAGTTTGCTGTCGAAATAGAAAGCAGACAAGTCAACAATAAAGAGGGGTGATAGAAGTTTGAGCAAAAGCCCTATTCACGCGCAGGGTGAGCTGTCAGTACAAGAACAAAGGCTTGTTCTGCTGCAACTATCTACCAGAATACGCTGCTGTGCTCAGGAGCTTAGTCCCATAAAAGCAGTTTTTTAAAAATTGTATCAGAAGAAGCTCCAGTGTCACCCTTTCATGCTTCTTCACTTTTCCCACAATGGTCCTAAAATAATGGAGTCTCTAGATGAATAAGAAATAGAGATGGGGATATTCGTAAATAAATATGAATATCCCCATCCCAGGTGTGCTGAATGCGGGTCTGGCTCTCAGAACTGGCCCATCCAGTCATGCTTTGCCGCGCCACCAGCCTCCTGCTCTTCCTGCCAATCACGGCAGTAGCTCTGCCATTTCCCTGCTCAGCTGGCAGGGAGACTTGTCCTCCCACCCCCTGCCAGGAGTGGCCAGCCAGGGGGCGATCAGACAAGGAGGCAAAGCAGGGAAGCCCATGCTCTTGCTGGAGACTGGTCAAACAGCCAAAGAGGAGGAGGAGATTGTGCAATGGCTGGTGAGTGGGGGATCCAGACGGGGAGGTGGGGGACGAGTACACACAGTACCTGTGGTACCATGCGTACGTACTGGCATGAACCTCCAAACCAAGGTTCGTGCCCATCTCTAACAGAGATCCCTCTAGAAGCAGACCAGCTACAAAATCATGTTCATGACAACTATATACATCCTATATACACAATATATATTTCTTCCAGATTTGAGCTCAGCCGTTTAAGACAGTAATTGGGCAGAGCTGCCATAAAGCACTTCTGTAGCAAATGAAAGCATGAGTTTCAAATCTGCATAGGAGTTCTGACAAGTGGTGCTCCATCATTCTCATCACACTCAGGCTTTTCCAGCATCAGAAGGAAAACTATGGTGGGCTTAATAGGGGGGAAAAAAAGACAATTTATGCATGAGCCATATGCATAAAAGGAAGGGAAGTAGCATTTAGGGAGCAGAATAGTTTTAACAGCTTGTGGTAAAATATACTGTACTAATTAATGCTGCTCCCTACTACTACCACTATTGTGATATGTAGCAAAACGAAAGATGCCTGCGTATTTTGGAAGTCCTGTCTTAATAAGGTGTTTCCTTCACATCTTTCCTGCGTCTGTGTTTTTTGAATCCTTCTTTGCTGGGCATTCAAAATGTCAAAAAGAAAATGAGCCTGCAGCTGAAGTGGGTCTTAAAAGGATCTGTAGGCTGACCTACCTCTCAGGCAATTAACCTATGGGCATTAGGCACTTTGCTGCTTTTTCATTTCATATACAATTCTACTTTTCTTTCTCAAATTGCTTACAGACCATAAAGTCATAGTAAGTGGTACATTAGCTTTATAGTGTCATTCCAAAGCTGTCATAAAGGTGTGTCTTTCCCATTTTCAGCCAGCCAGCTAATAAGGAGGTTAGGTAAGTATTTTGAAAAACCCTTGCCATCTACCAACTTTATGATTCATTTCTAAAAGGGGTAGTCTCTGAGAACACAATGACCTAATGAATGGAGGGTGGGGAGTTTGAAGGGCTTCATCAAATGCATTTTAATTTCAGAAAGCTAATTTGTTTAAAAGCTCGGACAGGAATTTCCTTGCTAGCTTACTGTGGTGGTTTTGTAAACATTTCTTCACCTACCTACCTCTGCCTGATGTTTCCCTTGTTTGTTTCCTAGTTAAGGTTGAAAACCAACATGACAACTTTTGTTTTCATCCCTGGGGGGTCTTGAAGGCAAAAAGCTGTATGTATCACGGTGTTTATACAATGGAGGGTAGAGGAGAGATTATAGTGGTGTGAGTCCTACAATAACTCTGGGTAGCCTCTGCCCTGCTCTAGTTAATGTTCTGAGGAAACACAGGAGAATTGGAGGGTCCTTTCAACCAGATTGTCTTCCATTCTGGATAGAATATCTGAGCTGTGCTTTTTTGGAGCAGCGTAACAACATGGACACAGCCATTGTGGGAGCAGGGGGTGGGTGTACCTGAGCGCCACAAGTTTCATGGCTCACTCCACATTCTTAGGACTACTCCATATCCTAGATGGGGAGTTTAAGAGCATATCTTTCATGTTCAGTTATAGCAGTTCTGAATGTCACTGTCCCTAAAAACAGTAAATGAGATTGTTGTTGTTGAAAGTAGTGTCACGGTTCCAAGCAGAAGGATCACTTTCTTTCCTGTTGAATCCTCATACAAGTCAAAGTTCACTGCTAGATCAGGAGAGTGGGATTGCTGTTCTTTTGCTTGTTACTATAGGTTTTTTTTATAGTTGCAGGTCTAGAGAATGTTAAACAAAATAAGTTGTTTTACCTTTGAAAGACCTAATCTTTAGACTTGCTTAGCTTCTAATTCTGACTGCTGAGGCTGCTTCAACAAGTTTCAGCTGAGGTGAACCTTTTTGTAGTTCATCTGTGTGCGTGTGCCTGTGTGTTTTTCTACAAAAATGTTGAAGAATCTGCAGAAGGTGTCACAGGGTGGTTTGCCGTTCCTGCCATGTGACTTTCAGTACTTTGTAGTATGCCTTTTTTTCTACCAAAAAAGCAACAACAATGGAAACCTAAGCTAGCAAAGGTTTTAAAAAATATTTTATATTAGTTTTTAATGTATATTCCTACATTATTGTAGTGCTCACCTGCGCAAAATTACTTTTTGTAATATTTTTGTGAATCACAAAGCTTTGTTTCTCTCCTGTTTATTCAAAATACATTAAAATTGTTTGCATAGTTGTGTCTTCTCTGTGTATTTACTGAGTGATTGCAGTGCTGATAAATGAAATTTTATTCTCTTGCTTGTGTTTAACTTTGTCATTCCAGTTGTTCTTTACAAGCTGTGGCCAGGTTTGGGGGCTCTCTTTGTGCTTACATAACAGGAGAACCTGGGCCCCAGCATTTGCTTACCAACAACCCTCTGATGTGGTTTGTTTCCTTCTATATATCACAATTTCCGCAGCATTTTTTGTTGAAGTGCTAGATGCTCTTACAGTGTTGGGTCAGAATCTTCTTGCACTGTGAGCAGAACATTATACTCAGCTCACAATGTTTTGTAAGTTGCTTGTGATTGTGCTAACCAGACATCATCCTCCATTGCTTTTGATAGGCCTTACACTTACACAAGAAGGTACCAGATACATCCTTGCAGAAACTTCAAAACAGCCTAGAGAGCAGAAGCCTGTGAACAAAACAGGGACATGCAATTGTGACCGTAACCACTTTCACTCTCACAAGTGTGTTCTGAGGTGAGACAGTGCTTTTTCCATGTTTAGATTGTGTATTTGTGAGGAGGACAGGAACACGAGTGGTCTGTCAAGGTCTGACCCAGGCTCTACATAACCCAGCCAACTTTCCAATGGGCTGATCACAAGGGCTTCTATACAACTCATTGAACAAGAGGGCACCACGACATGTGGTGGTACTGACCTACCAGATGGGCGGGATATAAATCAAATAAATAAATAAATAAATAAGTAGCTCCTGGAAAAGCAGGATTTAGATTGAAGTCTATGTGGTTGTGTCAGCCTTAGGAATAGGAGGGTGCCTAGTAAGAGAGAGGGAGGGATTGCTTTACTTCTAGTGCATATAAAAGTAGCCTTGCTGCCAAAAGGGAAAGAGAGAAAGAAGGCACCAGAAAGCAAAGGAACCCCTGAGGTAAAAGAATAAAGGGAGAAAGTTGGGACAGGTCAAGGGAAGGGAAGGCAAAGTGCCTTGGGAAAAACGGAAGAGAAATCTAAAAGTGAATTGGTAGAGAAAGGGAGAAAAGACTAAGGGACTCTCAGTGAACCCTGAGAAGAAGAGGAATTAGAGGAAGGAGAGTGGGGTGATGCCCAGGAGGAATGGTTGGGGACTTGGTTGATGATACATCCCAGTGAGGAACCAGAGCCTCTGGAAGAGTGGGATTACATTTATAAAGACCCATGGAGAGGGGTATTAATCCAATTAGGAGTCCTAAGGGAAGGAAGGGAACAGAAGAACACCTGCTGGTCATCATATGGAAGTGAATGGGAGAGAAGCTGGGGAAGCCCAATCCTGCTTCAGACTGATGCTAGGACAAGAAGAGAAGTTGGAAATGCCAGCATCAGGAGACAACTGAGGAGAACCACAAGAATCAGAAACACCCTGTTACCATACAGGGAAATACTCCTTGCCCTTGCCCTCTCTTTGGGTATATCACTTCTCTGTTAGGAGCAGGCAAAAGACAGAGAGATCCTGTACTATGGATTCCATAGACGTGCCTGCCCAAGGGTCTAGTGGAGAGACCTAGAGGGCTGGATGTGCCCTTGGTGTATAGCAAGAGACCTGGGCTAAAGGACCTTGAACCTGTGCTGAGAGCTAGGGCCATGGGAAGCGGACTGTATGTTGAACTGCTTGTTCATCCCTCACCCAGTTCAATACACCCTATTTTGCTTGAACTCCATTATTCTGAGGTGTATGAATTCGTGGAGAAAGAGGAGATACCTGCTGGTCCGATGGATCTTACAATATTTTATTTCAATAAATGTTGAAACACAGCAGGGTATAAATCATTACTTGGCCATGGAAATTCATAGGGAGATGGCAATGGTAAACTACTCATTGAACATCTCATATACTGTACCTTGAAAACCCTGTTAAGCTGACTGCAAGTCAGAAGCAGCTTGGTGACACATAGCAAGAGTGTGTCTATGCTACATTATAGCAGTTCTATATGACTTTAGGTGCTGTGACCATCTGAAATCTCTGCTAGAGAACTCTGGTGCGATGCTTTTGGACTAAACTATCAAACTACAAACCCTATTCTATAAGATGAAAGTATGGTAGTTCAAATGGTTTCAGACTGATAAAACTGTGTAATGAAGATACACATTCAGTATTTTTTAAGATTGTGGGACATTATCTTTATTGCCATGAATAATTACACTAGGTCAGTTAGCATTCTCCAGTCCAGTGGTGTCCTCCATATGTTTGGGGCTTCAATTTCAGTAGCCCCTTGCCTGTGTCTGTTTTGGCATGGGCTGATGAAAACTGTTGTCCAAGACATGTCCTGGAGAGCACAAAATTGACAGAAGGTGGGTTCTAAAAGTTAAATAAGCGTGTGCAGAATCTGTTAGATGTGTACAACCAGGGATGCAAAGAAATATCAATATTTCTATAATTTCTCCATGCCACAGTAAGTTGATAATGAAGATTTGAGAACCATGATCTATGGATTTATGACCATTTCTTGCCTGAACTGCATGGATCCTTGGCATTGTTATATCCTGCCTCCATAGGACCACCATGCTTCCTTCCTATAACTTTTTTCTTCCTTTCCTGTATCGCTCCTCTCAACTGACAGAAGTTGTATCTCCTGTAAAGATTCAGCTGCTTTTAGATTCTTGCTGCAATTGAACAATGTGCTCATCCCACCATCCCTAATTAAATTGCTTGCCGATCATAGTTCTCTGGATTTGAGAGCTGGAATGATTGTGAAGAGACTCAGGGAGGTATTTTGTGAGGTATGCTACATTTAAAAGCCATGCAAAGTGATTTTCCTTGTGTTATATTCACACTTAAAGGTGAATCTGGTTTTGTGCGCCCATGTTTTTAATTGAATAGGAAACTCCTAGAGTGAAAGAAGGGCACATCCACTCCTTCATTCATAGACCTAGAACAGGCTTGCATACCACATGGATGTAAGTCAGAGTAATACAGAAGTCTTCTTACACAGTTGGGAGGTGGTGTTACTTTTGCATTCTTCACAGTCACAGAATTGATATCATCTAGTGTGGAGTTAGTTTCTCACAATTCAGTATTCTGACATTATACGGTATTGTTAGTCCTGGATGTGGAGAAGAGTATCAGATACAAGTAGAAAAGTGGACAAGATTAGTATTTAGCAAGAGTGAAGTTGAGGATGGAGCATCCTGTACCTTCCACAGGTCATTCCAACTTTGGGTCCCCAGATATTCTTGGACTAAAAAACTCCCAGAAGCCTTCACCACTAGCTGTCCTAGCCAAGATTTCTGGGAATTGTAGTCTGAGGAGCCAAGGTTGGAAACAACGGCTCTATAGCATAAGGAATTTGTGGGTTGCTGGTGGGCTGGAATTCTCCCTAGCCAGTGATAGGTTGTGGGAACTGACCTACAAAAATATCTGGAGAAATCACCCAGATGATACTCTGGGTAGTACAGATGACAATAAGAAAAGATGCTCTGACAAGTAAGATGGGCCCAAACCGTGGAGGGCTTTGTACATGAGTGTCAAAACCTTGAACCTGATCCAGGACACCATGATTAATCAGTGAAGGTGAGCCCAAATCAGTGCTTGCATCCCCCACCAGTCAGGCTGCTGTATTCTGGATATATTGGAAGTCTCCGGACCAGACCCAAGGGAAGCCCACATAGAGAGCATTGCAGTAGTCGACCCAGGAGATTACCAAGGCCTGCACCAAAGTCCTGAGGGAGCTCTCTTCTAGATAAGAGCAGAGTTGAGTGATGAGACTAAGCTAGATGAAAGGTGATCTGGACACAGCTGCAATCATATCTCATCTTAGTCAAAAACTCAGTGAGTACCTTTAGACAAAACACGGGATCAGTCCTCTGCCCATCAATCTGCCAGTATCTTTCCAGGCCATGTCACTTCCACGTTTTTTTCAAGTCTCCTTGTCTGCAAAATCTTTCTTTTCAAAATTCTAATTGATACTTTTGCATTAGATATGGAATGGTATCTATACTTGTGCACTTCACTTTTAGCCCATATTCTGTAACCAGCATACATTTCACTGGAGAATTTGGAATCTATATTGCTGTTCAATAAGTGGTTTTCCTGTGATGGGAGGTTAGACCTTGCCTCTTGATACACAAAGTAATCAGTGCATACATATTGGGGTGTAGTTGGGAGGCACAAAATGACAGCTCAAATGGGGCAGGGAGTTGCTCGGCCATTTAAAAAAATAGTTCTATGCTTGGCACCCTCGGGCAATGTGCATCTGGCCTGTGGCACACAGTTAATATTTCAACTGCTTTGAAGTTGGGCTGAATGTTAAGGATCTACTGAGTTTCGAGGTAGCCTGAGGCAATTTCTTGGAGCTGACAAGGTACAGGCAGCTGTGGGCTGCTTTGGCTGGCCAGTCAACTCTTAGTGCTATAGGCTGCTGCCAATTAATATTGGGGCTGAGTTTGTTTCCATGCCTCTGACTCTGTTCTTGCCCTTGATTAATGTAAAGGCCTGCAAAGCATGTATTATCACCACTGTTGTTTCTTAAGCTATTGATAAGTCAACATAAAATTTGCAAGAGCTGAGTTGTCAGACCTGCTTTTTCTTGCCATGGCAAAGTCTTCTTCTTCTTTAAATGTGGGAGATGAGGAGGCTATCATGTGATTCTAGATCTGAGCAGTAATGGGCTAGGAAAAGAAAGGTACTCCCTATTGCCTGGATCAGAGCACACTCTATCACCACAGTAGCAGGCTCTGAAATATTGCATCTGAAAATAACTTTAGGAGGACAAATTGAGGCAACATTTGTATCCCCCCTTTGAAGCTGTAGTGGGGCAGATGTGCTTTGTTGTTGTTTAGTCGTTAAGTCGTGTCTGACTTTGTGACCCCATGTACCAGAGCATGCCAGGCCCTCGTGTCTTCCACTGCCTCCTAGAGTTGGGTTAAATTCATGATGGTAGATTCAATGACACTGTCCAACCATCTCATCCTCTGTCGTCCCCTTCTCCTCTTGCCTTCACACTTTCCCAACATCAGGGTCTTTTATAGGGAGTCTTCTCATGAGATGGCCAAAGTATTGGAGGCTCAGCTTCAGGATCTGTCCTTCCAGTGAGCACTCAGGCTTGATTTTCTTCAGAATTGATAGGTTTGATCTCCTTGCAGTCCAGGAGACTCTGAAGAGTTTCCTCCAGCACCACAATTCAAAAGCATCAAGTCCAGCTCTCACTTCCAGGTTTTTCCCGACTATGCTGGAAAAACCATAACTTTGACTATGTGAACCTTTGTCAGCAAGGTGATGTCTCTGCTTTTTAAGATGCTGTCTAGGTTTCTCATCGCTTTCCTCCCAAGAAGCATGCGTCTTTTAATTTCATGGCTGCTGTTACCATTTGCAGTGATCATGGAGCCCAAGAAGGTAAAATCTGTCACTGCCTCCACATCTTCCCCTTCTATTTACCAGGAGATGATGGGGCCAGTGGTCATGGTCTTAGTTTTTTTGATGTTGTGTTCTCCTCTTTCACCCTCAATAAGAAGTTCTTTAATTCCTCCTCACTTTCTGCCATCAGAGTGGTATCATCTGCATATCTGAGGTTGTTGATATTTCTTCCGGCAATCTTAATTCCAGTTTGGGATTCCTCCATTCCATCCTTTTGCATGATGTATTCTGCATACAGTGGGGTCTCGACCTACAGAATTAATCCGTATGGGCTCCAAAGCACTATCGGCAGTGGGGGGGCCTCCGAGATGCCTTCCATGGCGGCGGAGCAACCCTGGAAGGCATCCCGAGGCACGACCTACGGCCTACAGACTGTAAGGGGGAGGTGGGGAAAGGGAAAGCCTTTCCCCGCCTTCCCCTTCTGGTCCGTAGGTCGATTCTCCAGCCGCAAGTCGAAGTAAAACTTTGCGGCTGGAGAATTCCATAGGTCAAAAAGTATGTAAGTGGAGCCGACCATAAGTCGGGACTCCACTGTATAAGTTGAATACGCAGGGGGACAATATACAGCCTTGTCGTACTCCTTTCCCAATTTTGAACCAATCAGTTGTTCCATATCAAGTTCTAACTGTTGCTTCCTGTCCCACATATAGATTTTGCAGAAGGTATATAAGGTGGTCAGGCACTGCAGATGTGCTAAGTGAATGCAAATATTTAACTGCCTGATCTCCCAAGTGTACAATATTGGCACTGTTTTTTGTATGAGAAGAGAGAAATGGAGGGATGTCTGTGCTGCAGAGCCTATCCAGTGCCTACCTAAATTTCATGCTATCCTTATTTTAAAGTCTTGCCTTTCAGTATTGTTAGCCAACGAGTGAAGCCATTAACAGTTTGGCTGGCAGGAACTAGATTTCTAAAGTGTCCTCTTGCAATTCTTGCTGCAATTTTGGGAAAGCCTATCTGGAGACAGCTGAAATATGTTAATAAGCCCCTCGCCCTCCAGCATTGTGCAGCAACTAGAAGAAGATGACATGACTGTATTTGAATAAATGTAGATTGTTGTTCATGAAAAAATAAAACATCCCCTGAAAACAAGCCCTAATGCATTTTTGGAGCAAAAAATAATATGAGACCTTGTCTTATTTTTGGGGAAATACATTAGTGTGTGTGTACATGTATGTGTACCTTCATATGTTAGCAGCCATTAGCTCAGGACTATAGATACTCCCCTCATCACCCTGGAGAAGATTTACAAAAAGGGACGTTCCCTAAGAATAGCAACATCATGATCTACCACCTATAATTATGTGTGTAGGGGGGGCTGAACAGCCTGGTTTTGGTGTCTTGGACTGCAGGATCATCAGAATTAGCTTCAGCTGGAGGATCCTCATTCATTTGATTCCTTCTCTCTCACTCCTTCTCTCTTGCTCTCTCTCTCTCTCTTTCTTTCTTTCTGCAGATTGTGCCGCGTGGCTGTTTTCTCCACCCTGCCTACACAAGTTGTGTTTGTGAGGGCTTAGCCAGATTACTAAGTAACACTTCCTGGAACTTGCTATAAGCATTTGCTTGGCCCCCACACAATCTTTGGTTTCCTGCTTAGGCTAGTCTGAAACCCATTAGGAGCTTTTACGTGCATATTATTCTGTTTAATGAAAAACAAAGCAATTTTTCCTCTTTCTCCTCCAAGCCTGCTCCCTATCCTTCAGGGTCACAGTCCTTTTGGTTAATAAAGCAAGAGATTTAAGTTACTTCTTTTGGTCTGACTGGTCATATCTACCTCTTGATACAGAACTTTGATATAGCTCCTGATTGCCCTTAGATCTATCCACATGACCACTGGGGGCCGGGAAGTAAACAAGGATGTGCTAGAAAATCCTTCACTTCTATTTCCTAATACTAGCAGCTGTGCACGGCCATGTAGGCAACTAGCTGTTGGTTAGGTATGGACTGAAGGTGTGAGTGTGTACATTTTCCAGAGCTACCCTGAGTTGAAGTCTTTGTGAATGGGCACAAAATATACTGTTGATTTTTTGCGACATGCACTATCGCTCACGGGTCTCCGCAAGGAAGGGAGATGTTGCAAATGACATAGTAAGTACACACATGACTGCTTTACACCAAGCCAAACTATTAGTCCAAACTTTGCCTGGGGATGGAAGACTACAACTTCCATCATCCCAAACTAGTATACCATGCTCATAAGAGCTGCACTCCAGCAACCCCTGTGTGGGGTGCCTAAGTTATCTATGTTTGATCTGGCCCTAGATTATGTACCCCTTCCGGCAGCATCCCTTCAGCATAACCTGCAGAGGCCTTCAACATCTGCTCTCTGATTCTTTGAACTAGAGATGCCAAGGACTGAATGTGAAGCCCATGCAACAGAGTTAGAGTTCCTCCTCATTATGAGAAGCTGGATACCAGAAAGAGGGTCTATGTAGTCCTAGGCTATAAAAGCAGCCCATGGTAGAGCTGAGAGGCCTGGAACCCTTGTAACTATAATGCAGTCTACAAGCCTAAGAGTAATATGCTTGACTTTCCCTGTACCTGATTGATCACAAGCAGTAGGCTGGCCCTTTTATTGCTTTTCTGGTAACTGTTCCTTCCTCTTCCCCTTCATCCCCCCATTTTGCTTTCCCTCAGATTTCATAATGAGAATTCTTAGTCCTTTTTCATCTTCAATGAGCTTAGCAAGCATTCCCTAATTAACCGCGGGGTTAAGCCTAAACTTGAATTAATTCAGGTTTGGAAAGCACGTTGTAATTGTGTGTGTGTAGTGTGTGCATATGCACATCTGGAAAAAAGTGTGTGGGGAGAGAAGATTTGGAGTGAACGTGCCTTTTTCCAATATTATGTGATTGCAAAATATCTGGAGCAGCCTCTCTTCCACAGACAGCTTTCTGCAGTGCTTATCACAGGGTGGACAAACAGCCTTGCTCTTAGAGAGCAGGCACTCACCACAAGGATTTGGAAAGAACCTCACTTGGATTGCCTTCACACATGACATGACATATCATCCAGCCTGAGAAAAACCAGCAGGTCTGTGGATCCTTCTAGTCCTTAGTATTACCAAGCTAGTTTGCCAACATCATATGATTTTCCAGTATAAAAGGATTGTGGGCTGCTGTAACAAACCCCTGATCAGAATGCTATACAGTATATATAATTTGTATCCTGCTCCCATTAGTATCACAGCACTACTCTGGGCAGGTTACAACTCATAAACTAGAAAACAAAAATAAAAATATTAAAGCCAACAGGAATAACCCTTTAAAAAAACACCACACACACAAATAGGTTGTGGGCAGGGCAGATGACATTAAGGAGAGACACACTGACAAGTAACATGGGCCCAAACCATGGAGGGTTTTATATGTGAATGTCAAAACCTTGAACATGAGCTGGGATGCTACAGGCAACCAGTGGAGGCAAGCCAGAACTGGAGTGATGTGGTCAAATTTACTTGCATCAACCACCAGTCTGGCGGCCACATTCTGGACCCACTGAAGTCTCCAGATCAGGTTCAAGGGGAGCACCATGGAGAGGACATTGCAGTAGTCAATCCAGGAGATGACCAGGGCCTGCACCAAAGTCCTCAGGGAATCTTCGTCTAGGTAGGGGCAAAGTTGGGCAATTAGCCTAAGCTGGTTAAAGGCTGATTTGGACACAGCAACAATCTGGGACTCCCAAGAAAGAGCTGGGTCCAGAAGAATGCACTTGGTCCCTAAACTGGAGGGAAGTACCATCCAGCCTAGGGACCATCCCCCCCTAACCTATCGGAGGTCCCCCCCCAGGAGCAAGATCTCTGTTTTTTCCGGGTTCAGTTTGAGCCTGTTAGCCCTGGTCCATTCCAGTACTGAACCCAGGCAATGCTCCAGCATCTGGACGGCATCCACTGCAGAGGTTGTATTGGAGAGATGGAGTTGCGTGTTATCAGCATACTGATGACACCTTACTCTAAAACTCCTGATGACCTTCCACAGTGGCTTAGGTAGTTCCAGCAATGGGTGCAGCAAGTGTAGCTGGAGTAGCAGGGGTGTTTTCGGTGTCACATGCTTCTGAAATATTGCTTGCCTGATATCATGAGTTCAGCCGAAGAAGATCTGGAATCTGAGGGGTTAATTACAACTGAGGAAAATGCTGGGCAATTAGAAGCACAGACAGCCGAATCACCACCAGATTCTCCTCCCCCAGTAGCCAGAGTGAGAGCTAAACTTTGGCAAAGACACATGACATGAAGGTCAAAGGATTACATGAATGCTTCCCATAGGAACATCAGGTCAACCACTCCTGAGTTTTAGCAGGATGAAGTGTTTAGATGACTGCTGCTGCTATAAGATCTGCACCCAGAGGCTTGGAAGTTTGTGGAAGCAACAAGTCAGCACTCTGGCTCGCATCCGCACTCCTGCTTATTCTGGACCCTGTTCTTTTGACCTTGGCTTTGGACTCTGACTGCTTATTACGGTTTGTGTTTTGGTTTTGGCATTTTGGTATCTGCTTTGCATCTTCTGGACTTCTGATACTGGACTGGTTTATTGGACTGTTGCCTGTTGAAACCCCCTGGGAATGTGACACCTGAGTCCCCTCAGTCTCCTCCTCCCCCATGTCAGATGTGTATGTACTTGAAGGGGAATTCCCACCAGCCACAATGCTGCTTTGCATAGGAGAGATTTGCTAGGAATGAGGGCTGGTGGCAAATCCTTTCTCAAATATGATGGAGCTGCATGGTATGGATTACATAGGGAAGGCAGTGTCTGGTGTTCTTCATAAGTCTCTTTCCCAGTCACAAAACCAGCAGCACTGCTGCTGCCCAAGCTGAAAGTGTCAATCTGAATGCTGATGCCATCTTTGCCCTTCTCTGGCACATCAGCTCTTTGGGAGAAAAGTGTTCCTCATTACCTTTTTTTACCCTTGACTTGACTGGACTGCACGAAAACAACACTGGGACAAGTTTGTTCACTCATATCTGTTCCACTTTGAAGCAGAAGCTTCTCTACCATCTCCTTGGAAACACGAATGCACACACAAACACCTGGTACTGCTGCCTGCTGCTCTTAGTGTCTGTGCTGAACAAGGCAGCTAGGTGACAGATTTTGTTTAAAAGGCTCATAATATCAGGTTTAGTCTGTCTTTTCCCTCTCCCACTCTTCTCAGTAGAAGCTGCTGCAGGAGGTGCAGGCAGCCTTCCTGCAGCCTTCCCCAAGTGTTTATTTCTCTTACCACAACCATGTTTCGTACTGCCTGTACACTCTACCCAAAAGGAACAGGATCTGATTCCACTACAGCAGAACACAAGCCCTTCCAATGAAAATCACACACAGAGACACAAAATCTATTAATGCAACATCTTTGTCTATATACAGCAAAAACATTCCCTGCCTGATAAACTCCCTGCCTGATAAATGGAGGCTAAAACTTATGTAATATTTCCCTGTTGATTTATAACATATTAATCTATGAATCTACTAATCCTAAATCTTTTCCTAACTATATTAAGTAAACAATATGCAATGAAATTTAGAGAATGTAAATATAAGTTGAGCGCTCAGAAAAGGACACAGAGAAAACTGCTACAGTCCTTATCCTAATAACAAATGCTCAGGGGATTTATAAGCAGCTAAGTCCACTTTTCAGTAGGAAAGAACTAATGTGAAAAAATACATTCTGCAGTCTGTGCATGTTTCTAGTTTTCATTAGTGCAGACAGGCATCATTTACAGGTTTTGCTCTCACTCCATCCCCACTGCCTTGGGAAACCCATGGCCAGTCTGGAGACTTTGAATTCTCTGTTCCTGCTATCCTTGGTGCCAGAGTGTCCAAGTTTAATTTTTCAAAATGTCACTTGAGCATCGCTGCAGAATGCCTGAGAAATAGGTTTCACTTTCACTTTTTCCTCTAGCAAGCAGAAACCTAGCCTTTTACTTTCTCATCTATAAGAGAAAATAAGACTTCAAATACTATATTTTAATTATTACAAATATTCAGAATTATCCAATTCAGATTCAGATATACAATCATGTGAAAAAGAAAGTACACCCTCTTTGAATGCTATAGTTTTACATATCAGGACATAATAAAAATCATCTGGTCCTTAGCAGGTCTGAAAATTAGATAAATGCAACCTCAGATGGACAACAACACATGACATATTACACACTGTGTCATGATTTATTTTACATAAATAGAGCCAAAGTGGAGAAGCCACGTGTGAAAAACTAAGTACACCTTATGATTAAATATCTTGTCGAACCATCTTTAGCAGCCATAACTTGAAGTAATTGTTTTCTGTATGACTTTATCTGTCTCTCACATTGCTGTGGAAGAATTTTGGCCCACTCTTCTTTACAACATTCCTTCAGTTAATTGAGGTTTGTGGCATTTGTTTATGCACAGCTCTCTTAACATCCTGCCACAGCACTTCAATCAGGCTTAGGTCTGGACTTTGACTGGGCCATTGCAACACCTTGATTATTTTCTTTTTCGGCCATTCTGTTGTAGATTTGCTGGTGTGCTTGGGCTTGTCCTGTTGCAGGACCTAATTTTGTCCAAGCTTTAACTGTCAGATAGATGGCCTTATATTTGATTCTAGAATACTTTGGTATACAAAGGAGTTCATGGTCGACACAATGACTGCAAGGTGCACAGGTCCTGTGGCTGCAAAAAGCCCACACCATCATCCTTCTACCACCATGCTTGACAGTTGGTATGAGGTGTTTGTACTGATATCCTATGTTTGGTTTTCACCAAGTGTGGTGCTGTGCATTATGGCCAGACATCTCTACTTTGGTCATTGGAAGTCTTGTAGTTTGTCCAGGTGCAACTTTGCAAACATACACCATGCTGCCATGTCCTTTTTTAGAGAGAAGAGGCGTTGTCCTGGCACCCCTTCCAAACAATTAATACTTTTTCAGTTTTTTTCTAATTGTACTGTCATGAATTTTAACAGTTAGCATGCTAACTGAGGCCTGTAAATCTGAAATTTAACTATTGGCTTTTTGTGGTTTTTTTGCAATTTCTCTGAGCATTACATGGTTTGATCTTGGGGTAATTTGCTTGAGCATCACTCCTGGGAAGTTTGGCAACTGTTTTGAATGTTTTCCACTTCCGAATAATCTTCTTCACTGTAGAATGATGGACTTTAAATTGTTTGGAAATGGCCTTATAACCCTTCTAATTTTGATGGCCAGCAACAATTGCTTCTCTGTGATCATTGCTGATGTGTTTCCTCATTGGCATTGTGTTAACACATACCTTAATGCTTCAGACCAGGAAACTGCTAAAACTTTGGCTTTTATAGAGGTGGTCACACTTGTTGATGATCAGTTACTCAAGGCCATTTGGTTAGCAGCACCTGGCTGCTACTTAGCCTCTTAATTTCTATGGAAGCAGTAAGGCTGTACTGTACTTAGTTTTTCACACATTACTTCTCCATTTTGGCTTTATTTTTGTAAAATAAATCATGACACGGTGTAATATGTCATGTGTTGTTGTTCATCTGAGGTTGTATTTACCTAATTTTCAGACCTCCTAAGGAGCAGACAATTTTTATTATGTCGTGATGCATAAAACCATAGAATTAAAAGAGGGTGTACTTTCTTTTTCATATGACTTTCTTTAGAACTATCTGAAAATGACATTATTTGGTGAATTCTGAATATTTCTGAATCTTAATACACATCCCTAACAGAAAGTCAAAGCTGGTTGAAGGAGATTGGCATTTAACTTCATTGTACCTATCAACACTTTTATTGCCTATTATTTGAACACAACAAGTACAAAACAAAAGGCAAGAGAAGTATCAGTGATTGATTCATATTTATCCTTCTGTCTCTGAGTGGAGTTCCACTTATGCTGCTCACTAACAATGGTGCACTTGGGAAAACATCTGAGCCAGAAGTGGGCTGTTTGTGGCTCTTGTGGTTTGTTGGACTGCAACTCCCAGCAGCCCTAATCTGCATGTCCAATAGTGGAGAATGATGGGAGATGTGCTCCAACAACATCTCACAAGACACAAGTTGCCTGTTTCTGCCCTAAGTGGAAAGACCCTCTGTATGCTTTCTTATCTCTCTACTCTAAAACAGAGTGGCTTCCCAGCTAATGTGGTCCTCAGCAGTGTTCTGGCAGAAAATAATAAGCTGTCTGTCATATGTAACCTATGCCAGTGGATCTCAGTCTTTGGCCCTCCAAATGCTTAAAATTTTAATTAATTAATTACAAATATTTTTACCCCACCTTTCTCCTAAAACAGGACCCAAGATAATGAAAAAGACAATACTGTATCTGAAAGCTAAAACAGTACTACATTATACAAATATGAAAAAAGCATTAAATAAACATTATATTAAATCTAGACATTACTAGATTTAAAAACAATGAAAACACAAACCATCCTATTTTAAAACCACTTTTAGACAGTCAGACAATTAAGGAAAAGCTAGTCTGAAGAAAAAGGTATTTGCCTGCTTGTGGAAAGACAACAAAAATGGGGCCAGCCTGGCTTCTTGTGGGAGGGAGTTCCAGAGTTTGGAAGGAGCAACAGAGAAGGCCCTGTCCTGTGTCCCCAACAAATATACCTGAGAGGGTGGTGGGACCAAAGAAAAGCCCTCCCCTAATGATGGTAACACTCAGAGAGTCTCAGAAAGGGAGATGTGGTCTTTGAAATCATTTGGGTCCAAGTCGTTTGAAGTTTTATAGGCTAAAACCGCACACTGAAATTACTTTGGAACAGATTGGAAACCAGTGTCACATTCCCTGACCATTGGATATACTGGCTAGAGCTTATGAGAGCTGATGTCTAAAACATCTGGGGGGCTGAAGGTTAAGAATCAAAACTCTTTATCCCTATGAAGACCCACCCTTTACTCATCTTTTTGAGGTTGAGTGCATTTAGGGAAAAACAGCTTTTAGAAGAATATAACATTTGCCATGATATGTGTTCTTTCCTTACAATGAATTCTGAAAAGTGCTTTTGAGAGGGTGTGCAGAACTACAATCGGGTTCATCAACTAGCCTTGCATAGCAAAAAGTGTCCTGATTTGGATGTGGGAAGCCAAGTACTGGACCCAGCCTGCCTGCCTGCCTGCCTGCCTGCCTGCCTGCCTGCCTGCCTGCCTGCCTGCCTGCCTGCCTTTCTTTCTTTCTTTCTTTCTTTCTTTATTTATTTATTTATTTATTTATTTATTTATTTATTTATTTATTTATTTATTTATTTATTTATTTATTTATTTGGCTTTGAAGCTTAGCAGGTGGCCTCGAGCAAGTCATGTTCTCTAACAGCCTAACATATCTTTCAGGCTTGCTGTAAGGAAAAATGAAGCAAGAATTGCACAGCACTTCATCCTCTAAAACGTGCTAATGAAACAAGTCATGAGTTTTGTATCCTTCTGGACTTCAAGGTTGAATACTGCACATATTCTGCCCTAGGTTCATCTCCATTTTTTACAAAAGTAAGACCTTGAGAAACAGGGCTGGGAAAGAGAAAGAGAAGTGGTAGCCTTTCAACAGAAGGCAGAACTCTGGTTTTTAGAACAGTCGTCTTGCTATATCAATCATTGGGAATCTGTGGACCTCTAGGTAATGTTGGAGGCATCAGCTCTTTTCTTGCCTGATCATTGGCCATGCTGGCTGGGGTTGATGGGAGCAGGAGTCCAATAAGCTCTTCAGGGCCTTAGGTATTCATCTATGGGTTATAGCTTTGCAGTTACAGATTTCAGAAGTCCTAGGGCAATCATTCGTACCTTGAATTCACCAGGAAATGAACCAGTCCCAGTTTAGTAAGATGGGGAGGATTGGGGTAATAATCTTACCAATTTATCGACCAAGGTGCTGAGGGGCGCTCCTTGGTTCAGCTGGATAACTACTGCTCCTGAAAGTTTCTAGGAGCATTAGGCCTCCTTACCTGAGAGGTCTTGAGGATGCACAAACCAATATAGGCCACAAAACACATGATTCTCACAACTGTTCTATATTAAGGTCCACTTTCTTGGCCCAGCATATGGAGGAAATCAGCAAGAAGTAATTGAGCTTACAAGTAGTGTTTGGGGTAAACTGAAATATTACTTTGCTACCTACTACAGTGATAGTTGCTGGTGTGAGGTGCTGACCTTTCTTTATTCATTTCAGGGTGTTCCGCAATTTATAATTATGGACATTCTTGAAATATAAAGTTCAAGCAGGTTGAAAATGATAAATTGGTAAGATTATTTTTCACCAGAAGGAGGCTACTTCAATAGCTTTATTTTGGCCATTTACTAGACTTTCTTTAAAAATGTGGTGGGGCATAAATTGAATGCATATAAATGCTGTGTTGACTGAATTCCTACACTTTCACAGAAAATTTGTCCTGTATCTCATTAGCCCCATTTTACTTGATTATTTTTTGATCTTCCTACTGTGCCTCAAAGTCTGTTAAGTGACTTGCAGATGGTCCAGCTAGAGCACCTATTCTCATCCTTTTTTTAATTTTTTTTGGCCACAAGCCTTTCAGGAGCACTTCTCAAGTTCCAAAGCCCCCTGTCAAACAAGGAAACCCTTTGGCTGTGTGCAATAAAAAAGTGACAATGCAAACAGATGAATCTATGGCCTGTTTTGAATTTGCCAGTGCCCCTCTTGAGGATGGTCTTGTTCTAGTGGGAGACACTCTTTGGCATTCATCCATTCAGCAAGGTGTATTGTTTTTGCTCTCCATAGATTTAGCCTAGCCTTTTCTGATTTACCATATTTTTCGCTCCATAAGACGCACCTTTCCATAAGGCGCACCAATTTTTTAGGAGAAGAAAACAGGAAAATATAATCTGTTTTCTTCGCTCCATAAGACGCACAGACTCCCCCCCCCCGTTTTGTGGGGGGAAAGTGCGTCTTATGGTGCAAAAAATATGGTAATATTTAGAGCTTGAGATGAGTTAGCCGACATCTCATGGGTTGGTGTTCATAAAATGGATGAGTCTGATGCTGTATTATATCTCGTTTCATTCAGCATTTGCTAGCACCTCTTGATGTATTTCTGGAGGGCCAATGCTAGTAAAATAACAGACTTTTTCGTTGGGGGATAGGTTTCAGCCAGCCAGTAATAATCTTGCATGATTCATTAAGAGCTACCTCCCATTGTTTTGCATATGCTGATTTATATGGTATTAACATATTCTGCTGTGGAATAGCAGGGGGATAAACTCTTGTTCTTATTTGTGGTACTGATAAGGAATGGCTACAAAAAGAGAACCAACACAGATCAGTGTGGGGAATGGCTCACAGATTTATTTTTGGTTTCCAGGGAAAACTAGGTGTTACTGTCAGATTAGTTAAGGCCTGGAAATGGAGAATCAGTTCTAGAACACTTTGTGGCAAGCCATGAACCTTCTGACATTTTTGAAGCAACTAGCTTTGTTGCTTTGCTGAGAGTCAACCCTTTTTCTGAGACAGCATTAATGTGTTGCTAATGATCTGGGATTTTTAATGGGTGGCCTAGATGAAAGAGCTAATCCTACCATGCTTGACCCTTCCCAGACAGTGACCCCATGCCACCAAAAGAAAGATTTGAGGATAGTTCCTTGCTCCTTCCATCTCTGTTTAGAAAAGGTCACAACCTCCTCATAGTCCTTTGTGATCCCCCCCGAAGGTCATGACCCTGAATGTGAATGTGTTGGCCGAGGGAATGAAAAGCCAAGCCGGATGTTGGCAGGGAGGAAGGAGATTTTATTCTTTCCCATCTTAATTAGTCTCCCTTGATTGACTAAAATTCTGGGCTTCCAAAAGAGACTTAGTTTTGTGAGAGCCCTCAAGAAGAAATAGTTCTCATCGGGGACATACAGTTCTGCAGCCCTGGCTTTGAGTTCTTTAGCTAAAGCCCAGGCCAGCCATTGTCTAAGATCCATTGAGCAGAAGGGAATATATGAGTCATGTCATTCTGAAACCACTGGGAAAGTTATGTGGAGATGGGAATTGAAGGGTCTTCATGGGAGAAAAAAAATATAGTGGATGTAACCCCAAAGCAGAGGTCATATGTGTGTAGGGGTGGGTGGGAGACACACACACACACACATACACAGAGAGAGAGAGAGAGAGAGAGAAAGAGGCTGAAAAAGATTTTAACTGATTGCTTTTCATGACTTGTGGCACAGAGTTAATAGTACGGCATTATGGCAACAGAGGGAAGCTCTTATCGGTGAATCCCTGAAGTTCTGACCTCTTACTTTTTGCTGTGAGGAACTCTGTTTGTGACCTACCTATTTTTTAATAATAGACCCCACATAGGATATTATCCTTAGGAAGAAAGATTCCAGGTAGAAAACCAGACAGTTCTCTTAATTAAACAGCTTGTAATGGTTGCTATTTCCATTTTGCAAGAAGCAAAGCTGGCTACAAATTATGCACTAAAAACCAACAGTGACCCAATTGCATAGAGGTCAGAACAGGCTTCCCTAGCCTGGTTACCTCCTGGCTTGCTTGCTTGCTTGCTTGCTTGCTTGCTTGCTTGCTTGCTTGCTTGCTTGCTTGCTTGCTTGCTTGCTTTATTTATTTATTTATTTATTTATTTATTTATTTATTTATTTATTTATTTATTTATTTATTTATTTATTTATTTATTCATTCATTCATTCATTCATTCATTCATTCATTCATTCATTTATTTATTTATTTATTTATTTATTTATTTATTTATTTATTTATTTATTTATTTATTTATTTATTTATTTATTTATTTATACTTCTATACCGCCCATATAGAACATGTCTGCTCTAGGCAGTAGTCTACTACTCTACTGTAGTCCACAAATGGGAGTTGTAGTCCACTTCATTTGAAGGTCACCAACTTAAGGAAGGTTGGGCTAGAGTGCTGGACTGAGAGTAGGGGCAGCCTTGTTCAAATCACTGTCAGCATACTCTCACTGGATGACTCTGGACTAGACATACTCTCTCAGCATAAACTGTCTCATAGGCTTGCTGTGAGGAGAGTATGCAGGAAGAAACATGAGTTCTTTGAAGAAAAGGTGAGGTAGAGAATCATAGAATAATGGAGATGAAAGGGGCCTGTAAGGTTGTCAAATACAACTCCCTGCTCAATGCAGGAAATGGAGCTAAAGTATACAGTATCTGACAGATGGCTGACTAACTTTCTCTTGAAATCCTTCAGTGTTGGAGAGCTCACCCCTTCCCAGCGTAATTGGTTCTATCGTCATATTGCTCTAATAGTTAGGATTTTTTCCCCCTGCTATCCATCCGAAATACATGTTTTAGAATTCATTAAGTAAGAGGAAGAATCAAAACGTGGGAAATGTGTGCTTACAAGTGCTGAAGAGGCACCACGCTTCTTCTAATCATTTTGTTCCAACTGATCTGTTTCATCTTCTGTCTATCAGACAAGCATTTCTTCTATTAATTAGACAGGTGTGATCTTTGGTTACTCCAGCTGAACTTGTATTGCTTTTTCTAACTGCACCACTAAAATGATATCAGCTTTCACTAAATCTTTAAAAAAAAAAACAGCTGGGAGGAGTTAGCCATCTTTTTTGAGTCACAGGATATTTCCACACTTGGATGGAAATGCAAATCCCACAGTTCTTTACGTCAGTGGTTAATATTTTTCAGTTCATGAACTCTTTTGAGAATCTGATTAAAACGATGGACCCCTCCTTCCCAAGAAAAATTCCTATAATCACATATCCACAAAATGTTGTAGACCATTTTCAAAATAAGAAGAAAGACATGAAAGGGGGGAAATGTTTTAATGTCCAGATCATGGATCTCCTGAAGTCCTTCAATGGACTCCCAAAAGTCCATGGACCATATGGTAAGGACCCTTGATTTGTGCACTTTATCGCATGTTCTGCCTTCTAATTTGTCACTAGGGAGTGGGGACTTTCCAATTCGGTAAGAAGGACATGGATGATATTACATGGACACTGACCTTCTGTGAGCTGAAGGTTCCTCCATGTTCATAGTATGTATGCTCATAGATAATAATAATTTAATATTTATATAGCACCTTGTGCCATGTTTAAATGCTTAAAACAGCTCTGTACAGAAAGAAAATAGCATTGTTGGTGTATTGCAAATGGAGGAGTGGGGAAAAAGCTGAGCCAGAGATAATTTGTTAAAGACCCCTCTGGTTGCAATCTTGTACCAGCACACATAGAAGATGCCACATAAAATTCAGTGGGGCCGCCTTCTGAGTAGGCGTTGTGCTGAGAAAGAATCCTCCACTGGCAGCAAGAGGACCAGACTGTCTCAGCTAAGCCACTTATGAGTAACAGTCTTCCATATTCATTGTGCAAATCTGTCATTCTGCAAGACATATTTTTGATTTTTTTTTCCTCAGAAGACAGAGTTTCACAGAAGGATTTTGGGCTTATTCAAGGTTCTGAGATGATCTTCCATCCATTCGCTGTCACTCATTTACCATCAGAATCAGCTTCTATGCAGATAGAACCAGACAGGGCAAAAAGAAAAAGAAAAATTTTGCAGTACCTTGATGACTAGCAGGTTTATTTAAGTGCAAGCTTTCATGGATTACAATCCACTTCCTCAGTCATAGAAGGAAAAAGAAAGAGAAAGAGAGAGCAAAATTTAGAATCAATGCATTTATGTACTAATATGAAACTTGTTACTTTGAGCTGAACGGAAGGATCAGGTGATGGATGCAGCTAGACAGAAACATTGAAAAATGACCATTTTACAATTTTATCACTAACATGTTACTTTTAAAGTGCTGTTTTTCTCAATCTAAACACATTGCTCCCATTTAAACCAGTATCCTATGAAACAAGAGTGCCAAGCAGGCCTTCATCTGGGGTCTTACTAACACTATAAACCTGTGTTGAGGACTGCTTGCTGAATCTGTATTTTATGTGAGCTAGTCCCTTCTTCAGGATTCAAATTAACAGTGGCCAGAAGTAATTTACTATGTTGTGGCATTCCTGAAGAGGTTCCCTCTGCTTTGAAAATATAGTGCAAACCTAAATTGATACAGCAAATAGATGGGGATAATATCCTTTGGTAGTCCTTGTTCTACTTTTTAAAAATGTGAAAACTTTCTTTTTACAAGTTTTTAGCCTCCATGGTGGGGATTAAAAATGATAAAAAGTTAACAGCTGTTTTGCCCAGATCAGAAACAAGGGCATGTGATTGTGGAACTATTTCAACCATATTAAGCTATTCTACACCATAATTGTGAGGCCATATTACGTTTCCTCTTACTTTATGTACCTAAGAATCACAAGGATAAACTCTTAACATCCCAGTTCCCAAATGCACCTATATTTTGAGCTGGAGAAGGAATGCAAACAGTTTCTAAAAATGCAGGAATGCTTTCTTAATCCTGAATTATTTCTGATGTATATTCTGTTCAGTTGTAAAAGTCTGATGCCAGGAAAATCGGGCACAAACATCACCATGCAGATATTCTTAAAATCAGCTACATCTACATGGTTGGGGTGATATTTCATTTTGCATCTTCCTCACCTTTCAGGGTGCCCTTCAGCCATTTGCTGTTATTCCTTCCTTCCTTTTTCCTTTGCCCAACAAAAACATTCATTTTGCTATAGGTTTGTTTTGATGTCATTTAAGCTAAACCGCAGAAGCCTATGCTGCAGGGTCAGAAGACCAGCAGTCGTAAGATCGAATCCACGCAACGGAGTGAGCGCCCGTTGTTTGTCCCAGCTCCTGCCAACCTAGCAGTTCGAAAGCATGCAAATGCAAGTAGATAAATAGGGACCACCTCAGTGGGAAGGTAACAGCGTTCCGTGTCTAAGTCGCACTGGCCATGTGACCACGGAAGATTGTCTTCGGACAAACGCTGGCTCTATTGCTTGGAAACGGGGATGAGCACTGCCCCCTAGAGTCGAACATGACTGGACAAAAATTGTCAAGGGGAACCTTTACCTTTACCTAAGTACACAATAACAGTGGTTCTTTCAGAAGATCACTGCTTTATTTACAACTAGGCATGAAATTTGTTGCATTTTTATCACCTTTCTCCCCACCATTTTGTATAAAGCCAGCAAATGATATTGTACAAAGTAGCTAAAATGTACGGTATGTTTGCTGAATTAATGCCCAGAAGACTTTCACCTCACACACCACGAGCTCTGTGAAGCTGACGGAGGATACGCTGAAAGACAACTATTGCAGCCAGATCAGTTATCTGGTCTCCAGGTTTTAAGGGAGATATCACAGGGGCATTGACTAAGGACATGAGAAAGGGCTTTCTCTGTTGCCGTTCCCAAGCTGTAGGACTCCTTGCCACAAGAGGCCAGACTGGCTCCTACTTTGATGTTATTCTGCCAGCAGGCAAAGACCTTTCTCTTCAGGCAGGCTTCCCCCACCTCCCTGTAACTGGCTACAATACCAAGATCATTCACACTTTTATATTTCTGACCACCATGTATGGGTGTGAAAACTGTACAGTTAAGAAAGTAGACAGGAAAAATATTGATTTGCTTGAAATGTGGGAAAGCTGGAAGAGAGCTTTGCAAATATGTTGGATGGCCAGAAAGACATACAAGTGGGTACTAGATCAAAACAAGTCTGAACTATCTCTAGAGGCAAAAATGTTGAAACTGAATCTGTCCTTTTGGCACATAATGACAAGGCAGGATTCTCTGTAAAAAACAATGATGCCAGGATAGGTTGAAGGAAGCAGAAAAAGAGGAAGACCAAAAATGGTCTGACTCCTTAAAGGAAGCTACAAGGTTGAGTTTACAGGAGCTGAGCAGGGTAACTGAAGATAGGGCTATTTGGAGATCATTCATATGGCCACCATACATACATTGGGGGTGACCTGATGGCTGCCTATAAGGAGGCTTTAAAAACAGGGTGTTATGTCTTTAATTTTCCATGTGCTTTTAAAATGATTTTAAACTGTTTTTATATGCTAGTCTTAATAGAATTGAATCCCACTCTGCTGTGGAAGCTCACTGGGAGAGTGGAACTGGTAAAACCACTCTAAATGTGTCACTTAGCTTGAAAGCCCTATTAGGATTGCTGTAAGTCTGTCTAATAGGATGCTGGTTTAATAGCTTCTTAATACTGAAACAATTCATTGTATGTTTTGGCTCTTAATATTGTCTGTTTTAATATCATAAGCAGCTTTGGGTGTTGGGAAGAAAGACAATATAAATAATAAAAATGACTGAAATTGAATCTTTTCTCAGCCTTGCTATCTACCAGAGACCGAGAATTTATGATGTTTTGTATTCCAATGACTTATTTTACTACTGAGCTTATTGTCCTTTCCACAACATCTAGTGTTCTCTAGATATGTTGACTACAGCTCCCATCATCTAAGCCACTTGACTGGACTGCTGGGAATAGAGGGAGTTGTAGTCCAACATATCTGGAAGGTGTTGAGGTAAGAAAGACTATGCTGTACATGACTATCATGTTTTTCCTACTCTTTCTCGGATGTAGTAAGTTAATTTTCCTATGTTTTGCCTATCTTGGGTTTTGTTTTGTTTTTCATTTTGCTAGCGTAACTTCAAGGATAAGCACGTCTTCTATCTTTCCTATTCATTTTCTTCTTAATAATAATGTAGTGGATTAAAGGTAAAGGTAAAGATTCCCCTTGACATTTTTAGTCGCGTTGTGTCCGACTCTAGGGGGCGGTGCTCATCCTGTTTTCAAGCCATAGAGCCAGCGCTTGTCCAAAGACAGTTTCCATTGCCACATGGCCAGCGTGACTGGGGAACACCATTTTACCTTCCCACCGAGGTGGTACCTATTTATCTACTCGCATTTGCATGCTTTCAAACTGCTAGGTTGGCAAGGAGCTGGGACAAAGCGACGGGAGCTCACTCCGTTGCGTGGATTCGATCTTACGACTGCTGGTCTTCTGACTCTGCAGCACAGGCTTCTGCAGTTTAGCCCACAGCGCCACCACGTCCCTCAGTATGTAGTGGATTACCTACGACTAAAAATAATAATAATTAAGGTCAGCCTAAGTTTAAATGGTTCCTGTACTATGACTGTGCCATGCAGAAGAAGTGCATTACTGTACAAGTGAGTTTCAGTATAGTGCCTGCAAATACTCCAACATGTTACTTCTGTGTGTGCAATATCATGTTTTAAACAGGCTTTCCCCAGCATTTGCATATTCTGAAGTATTATCGGAGTGCCATCGGACAGAGTGGTCATGTGTCCTACATACAGAGAACATTCTGCTGTTAGAGTCCCATTATATTTTTTAAGTCCAATAATAATAAATAGAATAAATCAATAAGACAAACTAAGAGAGGGTATGATTAGCTCAAAGTTACTCTGTGAGTTTAATGGCTCAATGGAAACTAAAACCTGGATCTGCAAATTACTAGTTAATTATTCTAACTGCTATACCACAGTTTCTCCATTTGTGGGATTTTTAAAAACTTTTAAATCTAATGTTTGCCCCATTAGGATAATAATACATCAGGTTTGCTCTGAACATTTAATGTGCAAGCACTATTAGGCAACATGCAACACAGATGGTGCTCCTCCAAAAAATCAGCTTTGCTTTAAAAACAGTAGAACTTTCTTTCTCACAAACTCTCTGCTTCTGAGGCTGTCCAGCATTTCAAGGGGACTGATATGTTGTGTTTTGTTTGAAGAATTTAGCAGATGTCCAGCAGAAAGAAGCACAATGAACGAAGTCAGTCCTTCTTTAGAGGTATTTTACTTGAGATGATAAGCAGCAGTAGTAGAAAATAACAGTAGATATACAGCAGTTAACAGCAAACGAACACTCCTACACACGTAACTCTTCACCAACATTAACCCACACCAAGTACTGGCGTTTTTGCCTTATATACAATGTCTCTTATCAGCTACAGCTGTGATGTCTTGCAGCTGTTCTTTTAGTAAGTCTTTCCAGAATCTCAGGGAACAAATGCCGGTTTAACCATACCACGACACTCCTCCCATTTGTCTCTGAGTTTCTGGTTCTTATTTATATATATATTGTTTTACAGTTTAATTTTACATGTATACAGACCTTCATTTGGTTATTGTATACTGTACATATACATTTCATTTATACAGTGTACATTTTACATATTTGTTAGGCATATATATATTACATATTCATTTCATTCCCATCATTTGTACACCTTTAATGAATTTTGGTTCTGACAGAGGCTTCGTCAGTATATCTGCCAGATTTTCTTCTGTTGGGCAATAATTTAGGGTAATTATCCCTTCTTGTACCGCTTGCCTCACATTGTGATATCTGATGTCCACATGTTTGCTTCTTGTTTTAACCTTTTCAGAGTTGGCTAATTTTATACATGCCATATTATCTTCATATACAGTAATTGGATCATTTTGGTCTATTCCCAAATCTTTCATCAATTGTTTAATCCATACCAGACTTGTACATAGTTGTGAAATTGATGCAAATTCTGATTCGCAGGTTGATAATGCTAGGTATGCTTGTTTCTTTACTGACCAATCTACCAAAGTGTTTCCAAATATTATGGCATTACCTGATGTGGACTTCCTATCTTCTGCATCATTTGCCCAGTCACTATCCACATAACATTTAATTGTTAGTTCACCCACTGGTGTAATGTTAAGTTTCAGATCTGTTGTGCCTTTTAGATATCTTAACACTCTCTTTAGATCTGTCCAGTTTTTGTGGCTTGGATTATTTGAATATCTACTTAGAATGTTAATTGCATTACATATGTCAGGCCTTGTCCATAAGGCTATGTGTTGCAAACTTCCTAACAATGATTTGTATTGTTCTACATGAGGATATTGTTCAGTATTTTCTTCTGCAATTTGGCTTCCTACAGTCATAGGAGTTCTAGCCGGTTTACAATCTGACATCCTCCATGTTTCTAGGAGTTGTTTAATTTTCTGATTTTGATGCAGTGCAAAACCCTTTGGTATTATTTCTATTTCTACTCCTAGGTATTGCTTTACTGGTCCTAGTGCTTTTAGAGTAAATTCTTTCTTTAGGTTTATTGCTGTGTGTTCTATTTGCTTCATATCAGCACTCATTATCAGTAGGTCATCAACATAACATATCACTATTATTTGTTTAGTACCTGTACCTTTTATGAATAAACATGCATCAGCTTTTGTGGCTTTAAAGCCCAAGCTTTCCAATTTTTCCTTTAGATGTAGAGCCCATCTTCTAGCAGATTGTTTTAGGCCGTATATAGAGCGATTTAATTGGTATACCTTTTGCTCTATGCCTATTTCTGGTAGCTCGAAACCTGGTGCTTGTTCCATATACAATGTTTCCTCAAGTGTGGCATTCAGGTAAGCTGTCTGTACATCATAGTGATGCACATGCCACTGTCTTTGAGCTGCTAGTGCTAAGACATATCTAATGGTCTGAGCTGCTACCGTAGGTGAAAATATTTCCCCATAATCTATATCTTTCTTTTGTGAGAATCCTTTTGCTACTAAACGTGCCCTATATATGGGATCTGCTCCCTCCTGGGGTTTGATTCTATATACCCACCTGCAACCTATAGCTTGCTTTCCTGGTGGTAAATTACAAGTGGTGAAGACACCGAGTGTTTTCATGGCTTGCATCTCTTGATGCATTGCTTCAAACCACTTTTTCCTTTCACTTGTTGGTAATTCGAGAATGTCCTCATATTTTTGGGGTTCAAGTTGTACATTATATGCTACAGCTTCTCCTACAACGAACCTTTGGGGTGGTACTCCCCTTGTTGTTCTTGGTGGAAGTTCTCTTCTCTGTACTATAGGGCTGCGCTCTATAGGCGGTGTTGTTTCTTGTTTTATAGCTTTTGGAGTTATGGAAGGAGTTAAAGGTTTATGCTCCTCATCCTCACTATCTGTTTTTGCTGGTGTATGTTGCTTTGTCAACTCATTTTCTCTTTCCTGCAATATGAGGGGTATGTCTGATGTAGGAAAATAATTCTCCTCTCTTTGGGGTAATAGTTCCTGTTCACAGAAATTAGCTGATCTGGAAATCACTATATTTCGCTTATCTTTAGTTAGAAATCTATACCCTTTTGTGAAAGGTGAATATCCAACACATATGAGTTTTTGAGTTTTAGAGGCTCCCTTCTTTCTTTGGGATTTTGGCAGATGTACAAAAGCATAAGCACCAAAACTTCTGATATAGGATAGATCTGGTGCCTTCCCATACAGCAAGTTATATGGAATGTTATCTACAGATCTACTATATACCCTATTAACCAAATGTGTAGCACATTGCAGTGCTTCCCCCCAGAATACTTGACTTAGCTTTGATTGATTTAGTAAAGCATCTTTCATGATCTGTAGTACTCCTGCCTTTCTTTCTGCAACTGAATTTTCAGCTGGTGAGTACGGGTTAGTAGTCCTATGTTGGATTCCTGTCTTTTCAAGCCAGGATTTCATGGCATTGCTCATGAATTCTCCCCCTCTATCTGTTTGTAATTGCGCCACCTTGTGGTTGAATCTGCGCTCTATCATATGAACCCAATCTCTAAATTTTTGAAATGCTTCCCTCTTTTCTTTCAGTAGGTAACAGAATGTAAATCGAGAGTAATCATCAACTATTAGTAGAAAATATTTCGCTCCTCCCACCGTGGCTTTGAATGGTCCTACTATATCTGCATGAACCAATTCAAAAGGTTTTTGTGATTGTCTGTCACTCTTCTTGTTTACAGGGGCTTTTCGTGATTTTACTTGCTTACAGGTGTGACAATCCACATATTTATTACATTCTTGCACGTTTATACCACGAGCCAATTCAGCTGTTTTTTGTATATATTTGTAATTTATGTGAGCTAGGCGATTATGCCATAGATGTGCACATGCTTTATGGGTTTCTTTGTTTGTGCACAATGCTCTTGCCACCTCAGCCTTAGGAGTGGCTTCTAGGATAAAGAGATTATCTCTCATTGGCACCTTTATACACTTGTCCCCTTTTGTAATATTGCATGTTTTTCCTTTAAATTGTACTGTGAATCCCTCTAGCAATAAGCATGATACGCTTAACAAGCTTTGTTTGAGTGAGGGTACACATAAAACGTTAGATATTACATCATGCAACCCAGGTACATATACTTTACCAGTCCCTTTAACTTTTGCAGATGCTCCATTGGCTAAGCTTACTTGAGTCCTTTCGGAGGGTTTCAAGTTCTTGTACCTTGTTGGGTCACAGCAAATGTGACAGCTGGCGCCACTATCGATCAGCCATTGTCCTTCCTCTGGATCTTGTGTTCTTACCACAGCTACTTTGCCTCGTCCTGCAGTCTTCCCACGTCGTCTTGACTCTTTTGACTTGCAGTAGCGCTGAATGTGAGATGTTGAACCACAACAGTAGCATCTTCGTGCTACATACACGTGTGGTGCCTCTTCCTTCTCTGTTGTCTTTGCTGTAGATGGATGGGTTCTTTCCCTCCTCCTTTCCTGTGTGTGCTCTCGCCATTTCTCCTCCTCTTCCAGCAGTCGGCTGGTGATATATGGAAGGGTTAATGTGCTCTCCGGAATCGCCTCCAAGGTCAGAGCAAATACGTCCCAGCTGCTATCTAATGAGCCTAGCACAATTAGTACTTTCTGTAGCTCTGGAATGTTCACTCCTACGTCCTCTAAATCTTTGAGCGTTTTCTTCATGAGACGAAGATGAGCTCGTAAATCACCTCCAGGCTCCAATTTTGTATTGTATAAGCGTCTGGACAGGCTTATTTTCGAGGCCACAGACTGGCGTGTGTAGATTTCTTTAAGTGCATCCCAACATTGTTTAGCTGTGTTCAAGCCTCGTATGTGCACAAGCAATTCATCGTCCACGCTCAAGCCAATATGAGCTTGTGCCCTCTCATCCTTTTGTAGATTTTCTCCAGTCAAGGGGGTGGGTGTTGCTTCTACTACGGACCATAATGACTCCCTTTTCAGTAGCAGTTGCATCTTATGAGACCATGCTGCATAATTTGTCTCAGTTAAACGACATATAGGATAGGGAGTTATCTGTTGAGTTATAGCTGCCGCTCCTCCAGACATTCCTGGTCCTTCATCTGTGTCTGACATTCTCTGTCGCTGTTTTATCTTCAATGCTACTCACTGCTCTCAAGCTTTGCTACTCTCAGAAGCGCAGGCTGGATCCCATAACCTGTTGTGTTTTGTTTGAAGAATTTAGCAGATGTCCAGCAGAAAGAAGCACAATGAACGAAGTCAGTCCTTCTTTAGAGGTATTTTACTTGAGATGATAAGCAGCAGTAGTAGAAAATAACAGTAGATATACAGCAGTTAACAGCAAACGAACACTCCTACACACGTAACTCTTCACCAACATTAACCCACACCAAGTACTGGCGTTTTTGCCTTATATACAATGTCTCTTATCAGCTACAGCTGTGATGTCTTGCAGCTGTTCTTTTAGTAAGTCTTTCCAGAATCTCAGGGAACAAATGCCGGTTTAACCATACCACGACATGATATGCCCAAAAGCTATACTGCCGCTTCAAATTCTCTGAATATCTTTCATAGTAACTGTGCGGTGTCTAGCATGCTTCACACTGGAGGAAGAACTGGCCCAGACAAGAAGGAATTGTAACTAAGCAGCTCTGCCTTTGTGATTTGTTTTGTTTATTTGCTTGTTTGCCTTTTAGGAATCCGGGGCGGGGCAATTTAATATGCTAATTATACATTGTGGTAGCAGAATGTCTTAGTGCTAATGCTGAGATAATGTAAAACATTGAGGTCCTGTGCCACAAGATTCATGGGGTGGCCAATCCTGAGTGGGCTCCTTTGTGTGAAACTCTCATCATTGTGCTGCAGTGATGGATGAGGCTGTTTCTCTTGTACACAAATATCTTCTATAGTGTTAAGATTTGTCCTGTCTTGAAGACACAGGAATGTTCTCCTTTAATTTGGAGATTTAGACCAAGCTACTACTGTCTACAGTCTAAAATACACAAACCGGGTAACCCAAATGGCCCATTGTACAGTATCACTGTTGAAATCTGATATGGACCGTATCCACAAACCATGAGCCACCAATGTTCCTAGATATGTAAAGGACAGTAATCACTTATTGAGGAAACTGAGGTCCATTCACAGTCTCCTAGAAAACACAATCCTAGCCACCATAGATGTGGAGTCCATTTTCATAAATATCCAACACAAAGGGTGGACTATGAGCCATCATCAGCACTATTCTTTCTAAGGCTGCAGCACATCTAGCCACAAAACCTTGTGACTTTGTACTTACGCATGACTGCTTAACTTTTGGTAATCAATGGCACGGATACAATCCTATAGAATCCAAACATATTCGTGACTAACCTGGAACAGTGCTTCTTCCACTTCTGTATCCAAAATCATTTCCTGCATCCAAGAGACTTTGTTATCTGGACTTACGGATATGAACCACTCGAGAAGTTCTGCCAAAGCTTCAATAGCTGTCACCCTAACATCAACCTCAGCCTAGGCCAACGTATGTGACAGACTCACTTTCTGGACACCACTGTGCAACAAGACAATGGACATTCGAATATCACATTATATCATAAATCCATTGATCGCTGCCCACACTTAAAGCCTCCATCCAAAATCTACCATTTTACAGCCAGTCTCTTGTATACCAGCCAGATATGTTCAGAACTGCAAGTCAGAGAGTTAAAACTTATGGATTTATAGCGGCCATTTCTTAGACCATTCAGTGAAATGGACAGGACAAGACAGATGCTTAGCAACAAGATACTGCACTACATGTGTAAAATGAGAAATTGACCTATTGGTCATCAGCTACATCTCCCAGATGAGACCACATGCACCATCAGGCTTTAGCCCATTCCAGAGAATTATATTTCCCTCCTACAACCTTTGGGTAGCAGATCTGTGAGTGCCAGCTCACCCCCCCCCCAAATCATCAGTTGCCCATTTACTTCTCCATCTTCTTATGCCATCCTCTGCCAATACTAGTTTTCCATCTTCTTCATAGGGCAGACAGGACAATGCCTATGTGAGAAAGCAGTGTGACATTAAAACATTTCAGCCACTCAGGGCACTCTGTTGTTGATCTTGTAGTGTGGAAAATAAAAATTACAATTTATGTAGAATGCTTCCTTAAATTCTAGTACGCATTTAGAGCAATGGTTCCCAGAAACCAGCACAGCTGGTGGAGAAGGCTTCTGGAAATTGCAGTCCAAAAACACCTGGGTCACCCAAGGTTGAAAACCACTGATTTAGAGGATTAAACAAATACATTTGTTTTAGCATACTACATATATTGATAAGATGGCTTTCTCTGTTCCTGTGTTTTTTATACAACTTAACTTTTCCTGAAAAGTAATGTCCTGAAAGCATTCAGCCTTTGTATCTTCCTTTTGCCAGGAATGTCAAGATGTAAAAGTTATCAACACCTTGAATGCTCATTAATAGCGTTAATAGTGCTATTGACACCTTGGAAGCTCATTACTAGGTGTTAATATGCTATTGCCAATCCACTTGATCCCACTCCTACATTCTCATCCCTACATTTGGTCCCATCCCCATACTATGTACACTGTATGTAAACATGTGGCCCCAAATTTGTGCTGCATGTGTTTGGAAAAGTGGATTATATCCAAGCAAGCTCACAGTGAAATATATTTGATAATCTTAAAGGAGTCACAAGGTGAATAGCGTCCAAAGCAATTCACAATATGCGAAATAATAACAATTCAAAAACAACATAAATTGTTAAAAATAATTATTACTTCAGGAGATGAATATATTAAAAATATCAAAAAATGCAATATCAAATAAAAAAACAAATAAAATAGTTCAGTCCAACAACTTAAACTGAGGGTGTGACTATACTGTTGAAATGACTAGGAAACTGGATCAGAGTTTTTGAAGTTGATTTAAAGTCACATGGTTTTCATATCAGTGTTTTTTTTTCATCCTCAATATCAGAAGACAAACACAGGAGATAAAACTATACATGAGAGATGTCTCTGAGGGTTCAGTAGATTTGACAAGCAAAACATTTCTGGTTTCTTCTTCCTGGGGGTTAAGTAAGAACAATCGCTCCATGGGCTCCAAAACATCACCATTTGATTCAGGGTGGTCCAAAAACTATAAACATCAACAGAAATGTCCAACTTCTCCTCACACAACAGTGTGAGGAAGGAGTTAAATTATTGTCCAACAAAAGGGTTTTCTCCAGGTGATTCGAACTGTTCATACCTAGGAACTGGGAGAAGGGGAACTCCTAATCTCCAGTCCTGGTGGAACTGGCAACATGGGCGGTGGGTCTCTGAAGGAGATTTCAGGCCTTGTTGACCTGATTCCAGATTCCGTGACATCCCTTGGAATGGCATCCCAACAAACTCCTTCTCCAGCAAGTGTTGCCATCAAGCCCTTTCTCTCTTCTCTCTAGCTAACTTGGTTCTTTCTTCCCAGACCCTTCTGCCCACTTCCCACCTCCACTATCCCTCTTCTGGGCTTCTCCTTATATCTCTCCGATTCTTCACTCCTTTCTTTTCCCACCTTCTCAAACTACTTTTCCCCCTGTCTTCCTTTGCCTTTGCCTTCCTTGACAGCTCACCCTCCTCCTTTCTTGTTGTTTCCTTGTTTTCTAGTGGTCCTAACCTATCCTCTGTGACGTTTATCACATAATGCCTGCTTGTTTCCCCAAACAAAGGGCTCATGCTATGTCTTCTCACCAGCAGGTAACAATTGGAACATCCCCCCCCTTTTTTTTTCTCACTGCCACCAGTGGATTTCCTTTATCCACAATAAATAATGAACTTTAGTCAAACTCTTGTCAGGTTGCTGCCAACAGAAATTATTTATTGACTTGTATTAACTTTAATCAGAATCACAGATGTTATTTATTCAATGCATATAATCAAATCATTCAAATATCATATATCTCACCACCTTCACCACCTGCTCTATTTATCTTGACCAGCTTATCTCTATTATTATTTCTTCTCACTATCTTCCTGACCATCTCTCTATCTCTCTCTGCTTCTTTCTGCTTCTCCTTCTCTCTGCTTGTATCTCCTGACTCCGCCCCTCCACTCCTCTCATAGGCTCATGCAAATGAGAACCAGACTGTGAATGACAGGAGTAACATGGGGCAACCGTCACATACCTCCCCGCTAGGAAAAGTTTGTTTCATGGGGGAAACCTTATAGTTTACCCTCGTGAACAACAAAATCTGCAGGGAACAATTCATCCAAACCAGCATTACAATAATATGTTAACTATTAAATCATGTACCATATGTCACTCTTTAACACAATATATTTACCTTATACAGTACCTCTACATATCTTATTTTAGATGATCTCTCATTTACTATGTTTAGCAGTTCAAACTTATTACTTTAAACATTTAAACCAATCAATACAATTATAATAACCATTTGCATTATCTTAATACTACTTGCATTACTTTTACATTTATACCATTACTTACCATTTTTTTCACAAGACATTGCAGTTTAATTACTTCTCAAAAGTAGTGTACAAACAGAACATTTCTTACAACATTACACTTTTTCCCATCCATCCGTTAGTCCTCTGGTCTTCGAGACAACGCATCAGCCACCACGTTCTCTCTAGAGAGATAGAGAGATGGGTTCCCTTCACGTTGTGAATTTCAAAATTGAAGTCCTGAAAGAGTAGGGCCCACCTCATCAATTTGTTGTTATTGGCCCGAATAGTCCTTAGCCACAAAAGTGGAGAATGGTCAGTGCACAGTACAAAATGTCTTCCCTAGATTTATTTATTTATTTATTTACAATATTTTTTAGCCGCACCATTGCCAGTGGCTTCTGTTTGGTCTCTGTTTCTGTAGTGCCCAGACTATGGCTAGGCACTCCTGCTCAATCGTAGATAAATGCTTCTCACCCGCCTGCAGTTTCTTGCTGAGGTAGGTCACAGGATGATGGTTTTAATCGTTGTCTGCTTGGCTCAGCACGGCTCCCAGCCCGATGTTGGATGCATCCGTGGAGACTATAAACTCACGCTGGAGGTTTGGAGCTCTCAGGACTGGACCGGTGGTCAATGCTGTCTTCAATTTGTTAAAGGCTTGCTCACAGTCAGCTGTCCATTGGATTTTCTCCACTTGTCGTTTGTGGGTTAGATTGGACAGAGGGGTGGCTATCTCACTAAAGTTAGACACAAAGCAACAATAGTAGCCGGCTAACCCTAGAAAAGCTCATTATTTTTTTCTTGGATGTTGGCTTGGGCCAATTGTTAATAGCCTCTGTTTTTGATTCAAGGGGTTTGATTACGCCTCCACCTACTACATGGCCTAAATATTTTAATTCTGAACTCCCCAGTTGGCATTTACTTGCTTTAACTGTTAACCCAGCCTCCTGTAATCTCTGTAGTATTGTTTCAAGGTGGATTTTGTGCTCTTCCCAGGTCTGGCTATAAATTCCAATATCATCCATGTACATCCATCATGAACTCTCTAAGCCCCTGTAAGGTTTTGTCCATGAGTCTTTGAAAGGTCGCTGGAGCATTTCTTAATCCGAAACTCATGACCCAGAATTTGAACAATCCTAGGGGGCTACAAAAAGCGTTTTTTTTTTCTTGATCTTTGGGGTCTAGGGGAACTTGCCAGAACTCCTTAGTCAGGTTGAAACTTAAGATATATTGGCATCTTCTTATGGTCTCTATAAGGTCATCTAAACGAGGCATCGGGTAAGTGTCTGGTTTAGTGATGTAATTTAATTTTCTGTTTATGCAGAGGTGGATGCTTCCATCTGGCTTATCTACCAGCACTATTGGGGCTGCCCAAGAGCTAGAGGAAAGAATGATAATTTTTGCCTTCAGCATCTCATCTAGCTCCCCACGAACCTTGGCAACATATGGCCCCATTACCTAATAAGGAGTGACAGATATGGGGTGTGAATCCCCGGTATCTATTTTATGCACTACACCCTTGGCTACACCAGGCTTATTAGAAAAGATTTGCTTGTATTTGAGCAGTAAGGCTCTTGCTTCTTCTTGTTGCTCTAGTGATAGAGTAAGGCTAATTTTGACTTCCTCAGGGTTGTACTGGGGTTCACCCCTTCTTTCCCAATACTGTAATTCAGGTTTTTCATTGGGCATTTCTTTGATGGCATACAAAACATAATTTTCGTTTCTATAATATGGCTTAATCATATTTACGTGGACAACCCGTCTGCCTTCTTCTCCCTCCTCCTGAAGTACATAGTTCATGTTACTCATTTCAGAGATCTCTCTAAATGGACCTGACCAAGCTAATTGAAGTTTATTTCCTTTAATGGGTCTCAGCATTAGCACCTCATCTCCAGAGTTAAATACTCTTTCCCTGGTCCTCCTGTCATACCAGTGTTTTTGCTTTCCTTGCTTGCTCTTTAAGTTTTCTGCTGCTATTTCCATAGACTGTTGCAAGGAGTTCATCAGTTCATCAATGTATAATTGGACAACTGACTCAGGATCACCCTCTCTATATTTCTCCCAGTTTTGAAGGAATAGATCTAGGGGTCCTCTAGCTTTTCATCCAAATAGTAATTCAAAAGGGCTAAATCCTGTACAGTGGTACTTCGACTTACGAACGTCTCCACTTGCGAACGTTTTGAATTACGAATGGCTCAGTTTGCAAAATGTTGCTTTGACTTGCGAACGGAAAAAAAAGTGGGGAGGTGGGGAAAGCACGAAATTTGAACTTTCCGTTGACCTTTGGCCAGCAAAGAGGCTGCTTGTCTGCTACCTCGCTTGTCCCAGTGGTTAGAGAGTGGATAGGGAGACAGTCTGGTATTGCCTGGTACTACTGCCTGGTATTGCATTCTTGATTTTTAGATTTTTTATTCTTAAATTTTTGATTTTTGGATTTTTGCCCTTTTTTTAAAAACAGACTGCCTGTTCTGGGTGAGTACACTCTATTTACTGTACTGTACGGGGTTTTTTGCATCTTGGTGGGGGGATAGGGCTAGGTGGGGGGGTTATGTTTCTGTGCCCTGATGGGTCTTGCAGTGTGGATTTAAAATGTGAAAAATAGAATGTAATGTTAAATTAAAATTAAATGTGAAAATTAGACTGCAATTTAAAAATGTAAAGTTTTTAAATTTATTTTTACATTCTGTGGCTTCTAGGGCGTGCGTACTGTGATTCCAAAGTCTTTTTTTCTTTGGGGATCTGTTTGTTGTAATAATGATTGCTGGATGTTGATGCTCTCTCTCTCTCTCTCTCTCTCTCTCTCTCTCTCTCTCTCTCTCTCTCTATCTATCTATCTATCTATCTATCTATCTATCTATCTATCACCTGTTCTATTTATCTTGACCAGCTTATCTCTATTATTATTTCTTCTTACTATCTCCCTGACTATTTCTCTCTCTCTCACTCTCTCTCTCTCGCTCTCTGCTTCTTTCTGCTTCTCCTTCTCTCTGCTGATATCTCCGCCCTCCACTCCTCTCATAGGCTCATGCAAATGAGAACCAGACTGTGAGTGACAGGAGTGACATGAGACAACCGTTACATCCTTCCCCCTTCTCTTTCTTTTAGGTTTCCCATCTCTTCCTTCCCCCCTCACCCAAGGGAGTCGTCACTTTTCAAACGGGTTGTGGTTTTCCCCTCAGGGAGTCTAAGGCTTCTCTCACTTCTCAGTAGGAAAGGACAGCGCTTGGGTCAGGATGTTATTGGACAAGGTCACACATTAAAAAACATTTAGGTCATTAATGCTTTCTCAGACCACTCATCCCAACCCAGTAAAAATAAAATACATGGGACCACAACTCTCCAGTATATTTCAAGGCTGAATAAACTCATTGTCTATCTTCAGTCACTTCTTTGTCCCTCAAGGTGAATGTTCCTGACCACTCTCCAATGAGAAAGGGAAGCTGCCTTCCCCACTCCTGGACCTTCTCTTTGCAGCCCTATTTCTCCCCTTTGCCCTTGATAGTGTCCCCTCTTACCTGAAGGTAGGGCTTGCCCCAGTCAAGGCTGGCCATCACAATGTCAGCTGAAGCCATGGCTCCCATGGGAGAGAGGCCAAAGCCCACATATCCCTGAGTACTTACCTCTAGGCAGAAAGCAATGGCAGTGCTCACCTGTGGCCATGAGAGTCAGTAGCTGGACACCCCGTCCAGCATGTCACTGTGTGGATAGCACAGCCCAGGCACAGCAGGCAGCCCTGCTGAGAGGAACAGCCTGAGCAGCAGTGAAGGCGATGAAGGGCACATCCTCCTCGTGCTTCTCCTCAGCGACCTGGTGTGCGCTCCAGGACGTAGTGACTGAACTGGCACTGGTGTGCATCTCCTGCTGCCAGCTCTTGACACCTCTGTCAGTGGCTGGAGCCAGTCATTCCACCCTTGCAGTTACTGGCCTCAGAGTCTAAGAGGAGAAGGGTGGGAGTGTGACCCAAGAAGCCTTGAGGAAACGGAAAACTGAGGGGAAATGGGGCACAAGACTGAGGTACTAGAATATAAACCACCAGCGAGGCAGCTGCCAGCAGTTTCCAGCACCTAAGTGATCTGTGCTAAAATAGAAACAGATATATTTTAAAAGGAAAGAGTTCAGACTGCAAAGTACCCTGCAGCCTGAAACCCATGATCTTGGCACCCAAAGCCTGACAGACCCAAAAGACACAATTCACTGACACAGGCAATCACACATGCCAAAATGATTTTAAAAATAACCCAATCTAAATGGATTCTAAATACACACACCCCTTGTGGATGTCTAAAATCCCCTGCTTTCTGGCCAAAAAAAAATGCACGCTTAGCTGTAAGTTGTGTAGTTGGTTATATTTAAATCAACTGCAAGCATGATAACACCCCCCAATAACAGGAGTATTACAACATGTAGTTGCCCCCTAAAGAGGAGAGATAGTAGAGCCTAAGGCAGATATAAATTGATACACGAGACAAGGTCAAATAGATCAGAGTTCCACACAAAGGCAACATAGGGCTCCTCACAATTAATCTGCAGACTGCACACTCTATGTAGATGGCCACACCTTCTACTTCTGGTGGTAATCTTCTCAGCTGTTTCTAGGAGAAATAAAGATTGACAGTCTTTTTAAAAGGCCTATAGTCACTCATAAATGATGGATGAGTCATCATCATTCCCAGACATTTTCAGATAGGGCGAGAGAGACTCCGGTCTGAAACTTTCCAGGGTTGCTGCCAGTCAGTGTTGACCATACTTAGCTAGATGGACTCTAGGTTTGAATTGGTAGAAGGCAGTGTTACTATCCTAAAGTGTGTATGTGTGCTGAATACAGCACAGAAGTGTCCTTAAAAGATGCTATCTCCTGAGCAATCCTTCTCAGTGGAGGCACTGAACACAAAGAGAAAAAGAGAGGGTGGTTTTTGGGGGGAGTGGCAGATACATCTGACAGTGCTTCCACTGATCCTTGGAATGTTTCTTCTGAAGACATGTCTTTAATGCAAGTTGCAATGCTAATCCCACCCCAGGACTGAGGAACCAACTGTCCCTGTTCTTGCATCATATACAGTAGTTGCTATGCCCTTCAACAGTGATAACACTTTTCATACTTTCACTTTTCACTCTGGGATGTTTTGGCAAGTGGATTGAGAAGAATGGTCAACACAGTTGAGTAAAAATGTAAGAATAATAATACATGGCTGAAGAAGGCCTATAGGCATAGTTCATATTATAGTTTATATTATAGTTCTTCTTTAGGAATTAAACTGACACAGAATAACCTTGCCCAACCTGGTGTCCTCCAGATAGGCTGGAAGGTGATTAATATCCTCCCCAGCCTGCAAGGCCTATGATCATGCTTGCTGGAGATAGTGACCTTTGTAGTCAACGCATCTGAAAGCAGAGGATCATAAGTACTTTTACCTAGTATCTGTGAAGCTCTGCTTTCCTTCTAAATCTTGCTCTCAAAGTCTTCAATCTTATGCAACCAGCATCAATGTTAATTTAACATTTCCTTTTCAAGGGATAGTCAGAGTGACACAGACAAATTGAGGAGAGTTGTGTTTCCTGGACACTGGTAAAGCAGTATTGCAAGCTGTTTCAAATGCTCTCTCTCTCTCTCTCTCTCTCTCTCTCTCTCTCTCTCTCTCTCTCTCTCTCTCTCTCTCTCTCTGTGTGTGTGTGTGTGTGTGTGTGTGTGTGTGTGTGTGTGTGTGTGTGTGTGTGTGTGTGTGTGAGAGAGAGAGAGAGAGAGAGAGAGAGAGATGGAATGAATGTGAATATTTGGACATACGCTGATTAAACTTTACAAGACTACTTAGGTGGATGTTAGTTCTAATCTATGTCTCCAAGACCCTTTATAGCAAATTATCTATGCAATTACCTTAGAATGAGAATCACCTTAGCACATATATGCACAAGAAAAGCCATGTAGTTACTTTACCTAGAGGATGTGTTTGTACATGTGTACACAAACATATATATACATACACAGGCAAAGACAACAAAACCATATAGTTGTGCTAGAAAAAGGCCTAATTTGCAGGTATATGTGTACCGAATTGCTGCTTGGGTCATCAAAGAAATCAAAACTAGGCCAAAAGACTAGTGTGTATGGAAGTGGGTGGGTGAGAGGGACAGAGTGTGTGCAAAGGTGCCCCCCCAAAAGCATAATAAAACATCTTCATCTTCTTACAGAAATGAAAGAACAAAAGTCCATGTCACACCTGAAACTATCTTTTAGAGGAAATGGAGGTCATTTCTTTTGCTTTGTCTGAACAGCCTCCTTCCCTCTCCTCACTTCTGCTGCCCAGGGCCTACTCCTAGGGGGATTGTTGTTCTTTCCTTCAGGGAACTGTAGGTTCTTCTAAGCTGCTTGGTTGGCTGTCACTAGATTTTATTTATATGATCTACAGATCAGATGTAACTGTCCCTGCATCTGGGGCACCCAGTAGAGCCTGCCAACGGAGCAGGCTCTGCTTTAGAGAGAACTAAGAAACTGCCAGGAATGGAGCCCCAGTGTTGCACTGAGTGAGCTTTCTCCTTGCGCAAATAATAGTCTTAGAAAGTCTCATCGAGTCCAGCTCTTGTCAAGGAGGCACCAAAACTCCCAACCCATGGCTTCACAGCCAGGTTCCTAAACCACTGAGCTATTCCAGCAGCACTGGCCTTTGGTGCTGGAGCTCTGAGGTAGACGGTCAAAGAGCCTTCCACAACTCTAAAAGAATGGTATAGGGCCTGGGGCAACTCCCCACATGTCATGTGTGCTGTAGCTAAGGTCACATAGGATAAGAGCCTTAGCAAGAACGGCAGCAAATGCTGCAGTGGATGGGCACATTTTGCAAGTAGCCTGGATTTTTTCAAAAACATACAGGGTTAGAGACTCTGTTGTTTTTCCTGCAACATCATGTCATCCCTCTGTCAGTTATTGCTGTGTTGTGCTGCTATGGAAAACTGGCTTTGCAGTGTAAGTGCTGGACTAGTTCTTGGAAGATCCAGGTGCCCCCTCGTCTGAACTGACTTTGAGCTATGAAGCATTACTGGGTGACCTTGTGCCAGTCACTCTCATTTGGCTTGGCCTGTCTCACAGGGTTGTTTTAGTGACAATAAAGTGGGGAGGGGAGAGAGCTCCATACACTCTGCCTAGCAGCTGTTTGCTTCTGTCCACAGGTCAAAAGCAGGATAACATAAAGTTAAAAATCAATTAAAAATCATTGTAATTATTAAACACTTCCCAATTTCATAACTGAACCCATTCTTATTTCCTTCACAATTAATTTAATATCTTAACCATTTCTCTCTAAACTTTATATTTCTGTATAAGAATCAAGGATACAATTTCTAACTTTCAACTCAACTGTGTACGTTCTATGTGCCACACCAGATTTTTAGGCAGAAAGCTACTTCATCCAGCCAGACAAACAAACAAACAAACAAACAAACAAACAAACAAACAAACAAACAAACAGTAAGAACATCAAAATATGAGTTTACTTTGTCAAGTTTCATGATGTCAGCGTCCTATCATCTGTGGATTTTGAACCCAAGTCTCCAGCTTTCTGAACTCTGCTTTCCAGATGACAACATAAGAACTGTTACAGCAGAGCATTTATGATTTCTAAGCTTAAACTGGAAGTTTAAATTTAGACATCAAGTTGCTTTCCTTCTTTTTTTACTTAACTGCTTTATTTTTAGGCTTAAGAGATGTACTTTCCAAGCAAATCTACCCAGTTTTCCCTAAGTTTTCAGCTGGCTGCAGTGACTCTCTTAAAATGGAGATGTCCAAAGGGGAAAGAGGAGCTGGGTTCCCCCCCCCCTTTCTGAAATTTCTTTCTGGAGAAAGAAAGATTACTTTGCTTTTATTTTTCACAGATAGCCCTAGGGTTTGGTACTCTGGGTTTTTTTTTATTTTTTTTAAATTGGTTCATCTGTGTGTGCATTCAGCTCTGTGACGCAGTTTCCTGACAGTCCTGCCTGGTCCTGCCAGGGACTGAACTAATGTGCATCCCAGCATACCCAAAGGGGAGTGGAGCGAAGGGGAAAAGAGGAGAGGAGAGGAGAGACTTTGCCCAACTGGCTTGACCAGAATGTGACACAAGAGCAGGAAATGAGTCACTCCCGGCAGGGCAGCTGCTCTCAGCCATTTGCATAAAAAGAAGCACCACCAGACAAGGGGAAAGCGACACTAGGCCTCCCTGGCGGCAGCCAGCCCTGGCCTGAATAAATCTGGCGCTGTGTTCAGCTTGCTGTTTTGCTCCCTCACAGACTTCAGCCTTACTATGTTGTTCCATTTCCTTCTTCACTCCTCCTTATAAAACTCCCTCCGCTGTGTCTCATCCCATAGAGCAACAAACACTCAAGGGGGCTGCCTCTTTTTAAAGCATTGCCTGTCAAAGAAGCCCAAAACCTCTGCTTTTGAAACAAACCACACACATAGGCATGCACTTCACCCCTTATAACAAACACACACAAACACACACACCACCACCACCACCACCACCGCCATCAGTGCTGCTGCCCGACGTCCCTGGCACACTAGGCCAGGTCGGGGTAAGGCCACTGGGGGGCCCCTGGGTTATTTCCCAGGAGGAGCCCTGCTAAGCTGGCTGCACAAGGACAAAGCTATGGCAAGAGGGATGATACAGACATAAACTGCTCTAGCATTGCTTCCATTGTCTCCATCGATTCCTGGCTGCAGCAGGATTAATTTTCCTCTTCCACAGAAGGAACCCAACTAGGTCGGTGGAGTCCAGGGCAGACTGAGTGGGAGGCCCTTTTGTGTGTTGAGATTTTGACAGTGAGTGGATTGTTTTGGCTGCTTCTAAGTCCTCCTTTATTAATCATTAAGGATGGGCGCCTGTTCGTTCCAGTGGTAACACTGGCTCTTAAAAGGGCAAATTCAACAGCAAGCCGAGCTGCAGGTAAGAGGAACATGGAAAAAGAAGACCACTGTTACAGTCTCTGGCACTCTATTCTATTGTTCCTCACCATAATATGCCAGTAGATTGCTGATAGGTGGGCAGGTACTGCACATCTACAGATAGGTGGCTTTGAAAACAAAACAAAAAGTGGATGCTCCAGAACTGAGCTGTTAGACATGAAAAACCCCTGTTATGTCCTGCAATATTTTGCAAAGCAAATTCCTTTAAATGCAGGGAGCCTCCCTTTCTTCTTATGGTTTAGAGGGCTGAAAACTACCAGTCATTTGTGGATGACTCAGAAGAAGATCACTGGCATGTCTAAAAGAACTGTTAAGAAGATACTCTATGGTTTCAGTGCAAAGAAGTACATGTTAACAGTTAGTTCAAGACATTTTGCTGCCAGAGTCAAAGCCCCTACCTTTACCATATTACACACTGAGAAGATGATGGAAATGATCTTAACTAGAGATGGACACAAACCTTGGTTTGGAGGTTTGGGCTGGTTCATCGGCATAGCAACACAGGTTCAGCGTGTCCCCTTTCCCCAACCCCCCAGGTTGGTTCCCCCACTCACCAGCACTAAAAGATTTAGCGTGCATCAATATTTGGGAGCCCCACAAGTGCTAAAAATTGTATTCTTTATATTCCAGTCAGGTTAGAGGAGTCTGTGGGCCTAAATAGCAAACATGTTTTGTATACATTTTTAGAATGATGTTAAATATAACTGCAAGAGGTTGGGAAGCAGAAACAGCCTGTCCATCCCCTGGGCATGACTCTCCCCCTTCACAGATGTGGCATCAACTAGCATTTTTTTAAAAAAAGATGCAAACTGAGTTACACAGCTGCCTGCACAGCATATTCCTAGGGCATGAGACAGTTTTTCCCAATATGTAAACTAAAGCCGCATTTTGGGGACAGAGATGACTCATAGGGATGACAAAGAGGCCAAGGGTGTTTTGCAGCTATGGTGCCAGTTTGTGTCCAGCCCTAGTGGCTTATATAAGCGCTACCAGCCAGTAACCTCTATGGCTACATACAAATGTTGCTGCTGGTTCTAGCTACTCCTTCCTTAAGGGAGGAATTCATTTTTACAGGAAAGACTAAAGTTGAATTGGCAGTGGAAATTAGTTATTTCCTTTCATTTTGCTGAAGGCTTGTGTAGAAGCATCAGGGAACTCTCACCGCTGTCACTGCAGCAGGATAAAGAAATAAGGGAGTATCTAACATAATTCTGTTTCATTTTGGATTGTCTTATCACAGGATTTTCAAGGCAAGAAATATTCAGCAATGGTTTACTATTGTCTTTTTCTGTGCAATACTAGCAAAAGTTACCTTGAGTGTCACTACCATTGTTTGTGAAGATCCTCTCTTAGTGTTGCCTTTTCTTACAGCAGCTGCCTAGTACCTGCCCTCCAGGAACTTCTCTACCCCCATCACCACTGGAACTATCTACAGTATTCTCTTCTGCTGGTGTCACTGTCAATCTGAAAAGGGTGGACACATCTTAGTCATTTCAGCTTTGACCAGTTCATCTTGGGTGATGCTGCTAGGAGTCTAGACTCATAATGTCTGTCTTCCTGCCAGTATTGCTCGTGGCTTCCCTGATGTAATCAGGCCCCCTTGCCACATTAAGGTGTGCATCCAAGAGGGGTCACACCATGAGAAGTCAGGCTTTGCTGGAAAAGGCAATAATGCTAGGAAAAGATGAAGGCAGCAGGCAATGAGGAAGACAGAATATGAAATGGATTGACTCTTTAAAGGAAGCAACGACTCTTTATAAGAGTTGAGCAGGGCTTTTAATGCTAGGACATTTCGGAGGTCATGGCATGGGTTGGAAGTGACTTGATGTCTCATAACTACAACAATATATTCTGTGAAGCTATAACTGATGATGGGGCATATGTGATGTCGCTTTCTAAAATTTCAGGTTCTTCATCCAAAGATTCTTCTTTGAAGGATTTTGTCAACTTTGCTTCTGTTTTATATAGGTGAAATTTTATATAGCATGAATGCCACAATCTGAACTATTCATTCTTTTCTGCTGATGTGACTGTTGATTTCTAAAAAGGATGGGCCATTTTAGTCTGGTGTCTCAGCTCTGATCACTCTGCCTTAGGTAACCCTGCCAGGAATCTAGAGTTGGAATTGGATCTAGTCTCCTGATAGCACTGCTCTCAGCTTCTCCAACACACTTGTTTTTGTACTAAACACAAGTTTACTGATTAATATTGCTACGCATGCACGCACACACATGCTGAAACCATAGATTGTAGAAGTTAAGCATCTAAATGGTGAACTAGCTTTCTATATGAACTAGAAGAGGTTTGATGGGTAAAGTGTAGAACATGAACACTGGCTTTGGGTGGATCCTTTTATTATTAGGATGAATTTATGACCCATAGTACTAAAAGAACTGGTATAGCTCAGTGGGTTGTGGTACCTTGGCACAGGCTAGGCGTTCAAATCCCACTGTGCTTCCTGATAGAGACGCCAGCTGAGATCCAATGTGAAATGGATTGAAACCAGTTGAAACTGATCCAGCCCAGGATGTGAAAACATCCAGAGCATGTCCAGTAACTTTGTTGGCTAAAGTATTGTAGAAACTGCAGCACCAGAAAGTAACATTTCTATGTCCTGAGAGCCCACTCCCATGCATGTGTCACAGACTTAACCGGGTTCAGAGAGACTTTCTCCAGTTGCAATATGTAAGGATATGATGGCAGCCATACCAGATTAAAGCCATAATCCTTTGTGTGCCTACTTGGAAGTTTGCTTTGCTTTCCTTTTAAAATAGTTAAGGAGTGGAGAAAGTGAGAGGGGGGGGGAAACAGGGAGAGCAGACATTGTCAATAACACATAAAAAGCTCTCTGTGAGCAGTCAGTTCAAATGCCTGGCAAACAACTGGGGCAGGGATGTGATGAAACAGGCAAAAGGGAATTACGTGATGAAATGGGGATGGTGAAGAGCTGTGTGACAGGAGTGATCTCCTCTACACATTCCCAGTATGCACTGGGCAAGATACAAGTGGGAGACAGAAGTCAGAAAGAGGACAAAGAAAGAGAAGGGAGTAAGTGAGTGAGAGAAAGAGAAGGGCAAAGTTGGGGGAGAAAAAGGTGAGATGGCCCAGTGCACTGTTGGCATGCAGCCCCTCACATTTCTCTTCACTTAGGCTGTAACTACACGGACAAATACTGCGGCATTTGCTCCACTTATAAAACAGGTGAATTCAATGTATTTTTTGTTACTTAACCACATATTGCAAAAGCTGATTTGAATTAGTCCAGCCATTTTTTGCTCCCAAAGCAGCTGGTTTTCTCTACCACGGGGGGGGGGGGGGGAGCTTTACTTTTTCAAACCAGAATGATTTGAATGGGCTTTTTCACATTTGGTTAATTGAGGTATGCTCTTCCAAAGACAGAAGGCATGTCTGTGGGTGCTGTTTCAGTGATGTAGGCAGTTTGGGCATGATCTTGACCAGAGTAACATGTCCCCACATTATTTTTTCTCTCCTAATAGTCTTCCTTTTTTTTTTACTTTAAAAAATATTATCTATATGAAATTAGCACTAGATTGCCCTATCGTTTTATTACTGTAGCCACATTATTATTTCCTGTATTTATGCTCCACAAAAGGATTGTCAGAGGCAGGACCAGAGAAAGAAAGGATCTGCACAGGCTGCACCAGAGGAAGGAAGGAAGGAAAGAAGGGGGGCTGTGGGCTGGAATGTGATTCTCATTGCATTCAATATAAATGGTAAACTCCTGAATCAATCCACAGCCCTGTGTGAGCACTGACTACAATTTGACACAATACAGATTGCAAATCAAATTCCCAGTGTAGTTGCAGCCTTAGTCAAACATACCAGAATGCTGGTTGCGGCTATTATCATCATCTTAGAGCTCCAGATCTGGAAGGGACCCCATGGACCATTGAGTTCAGTTCCTGTCAGGGAGGCACAGTGGAGAATTGAACTCCCAGTCTTGAGTTCTGCAGCCAGATCCTTAAACCACTGAGCTATCCAGCAGTTCTCTGTTTTAATTTGGAAAATAATTGTACCATCTTCCGCCCTCCTCTTCCTCCTTTTTCAGGGTATTTGTTTTATTTGCGGTTCTTCTAGGTGATTCCAAAGCAGTGGTCAAATGGCCAATAAGCATAATTGCAATTGACAGGTGTCCTTGGTACAGCTAACCCAAAAGCCAACGCTGAGGCATCTAAAAGCTCTTTTGGGTTCTGTCTCTGCATGTTTCAGCCATCTTCAAGTTTGGTTGCAGCTGTCGGTGGTGGCTGGCTGAACAGTTGTTCTTTCACCTGGTTGGAGCACGTGCAGTTGGTGTGAAGCATTTTCGAGTGTGGATGGCTGTATTACAGCCCTGTGTCTCAGCCACAAGGACTGGACACAGAGGGGTGGGGTAAAAATCAAATAAATAAATAAATAAATAAATAAATAAATAAATAAATAAATAAATAAATAAATGATTATACTAGAGATCATTGCTAAGGACTTTATACCATGAGGTGGTTGGCTGTGGTCATTCAATTACTTTTGAATCAGTTACTTTTGTGACATATGAAACAATGACCTGCCCAAGCTCTGGTTCTACATCTCTCCTTCTTCTGAACATTTGTTTTGGAGACATTTAGATTTAATACTAGGACTGAACTATTGCTATAAGTCCTGGTAAAATACATGACATAACATACACTGTTAATACCTGTACAACTGCACTGGTTTCTGTACTGGTTCATGAAACTGCAGAGGCCCCTTTATACATTCTACTGTATGTTAATTTTATTATTCCATGGACCCAGCTATAGTAAATCTATTATCATAATGCTACTTTTGACAACATGGGGAATTCTGGGAATTGTAGTCCAAAAAGTTACTTTGATAAGCTCTTTTTCTCATTAGCAGTTCACTGTGGGTCTTGCTCTAGTTTCTGCTGGTAGTGCCCTGTAGGGCTTGCCTGAGATGAATCAGTATCATTCCAGTCATTGCACAGAATCAGCACTAAAAGACAACAGAAATGGTTTTGAAGTGACTATTGTTGTACCCCTGGGTAATATTATTCATTGCACCTATTTTTCATTCTTGCTGAGAAGGTATAGCAGTGCTTATGTGAAAAATCAGAGGAGATAAAACTGTTTTAAAAGACTAAATTAAGAATAATTGCAGTATGTGGACAAAAAAAGCAGCAATGTAGTTTGTGCAGGAGTAAATTCAGAGGTAATAACTCCTTGTGAGTTGGAGAGGGCAGTTCAAATGTAAGAGAAGCGTGGATTATGCAAGCTTAGGTTGTTGTGCCAAACTTCGTAATTTTTGGAACTCTAGCCAAGAAGATTAATTTCACAGTTGTGAAATTTGGAATTTCCAAAAGGCAAGAGAATCATGTTGCAAAGAAAGGGGCAGGAAGAAGAATGTGTGAAATAAAACTATGGGTAACTCGGATTATCAATCCAAATTATTTGAAAATGTCTTTGACTGGGGATTTATTTATATTTTTGTTTTTCCAAAATGTCCCTCAGTTGAGGCAGCACAAGGTTATTTCAGACCTCAAGAGGTAGATTCTATACATGGACCTGGAGATCAGAACTAGGATAGCAGGCTTTGCTTCTGACCTTCAGGTTTTCCTGGGTTTGTGCAGGTAGAACCTAGGCTGACCACATATAAGCGTGCTCTTTTTATAACTCTTTGCACACTGACCAGAATGCTGGTAAATCAAGGTGGGACCTGAAAAGCACTAATTCCTGCCACTTTGGCTTTGGCACATAAAGATTAAGAGAAACAGATGTCATTGTATCCTGCCAGATAGCTCAGTGGTTTCAGTATGGTTGGGAGTTTGATTCCCCGCTGTGCCTCCTTGATAGGGACTGGACTCACTGATCCATATTGTGCCTTCTAGCTCTGCAGTTCTAAGATTATTGTTATGCAAGATTATGTTTTAGCTTTGGCTAGGACTTGGAAACATTCCTCTTTTTCTGGACTACAGCTCCCACTATTCCCCTAGCCAGGGCAGGGGAGAAAACGGGAACAAGAGGGCAGTACAAGTATTTGATGGTTGTGATCCATTTGACATGGAAATAATGGGGGATTTGTTTTGGTCCCATTATCACCGGAAGTGCCTTCTCTCTCGCTCTGTCACACACGCACACACGCACACACACGCACACGCACGCGCACACACGCGCACACACACGCACACGCACACACACACACGCACACGCACATACACACGCACATACACACACACAATTTACATGTATAGAATAAGAGGGGAAGACATTTCAGGAGAAGGGGAGGCAAAATGCATCAATAAAATGTAGTCAGAAAATAAAACTTCAATCCTGTGCACGAGTCCCATGGATTTAATGGAATTTACAGAAAACCATGCATAGGATTAGGCTGTGCAGGATGTAACAATGAAAGGGCAATGCAAAGTGTAGGAGACGCAATAAAAAGAAAACTTGTGTTTCAGTGCTGAAAAACTGGCAGTGCTTTGTCTAACAAGATTGAGAGAGGCATCGCCAATCCACACCAGCAGAGGTAGAATCTGAAAACTACACTCTGATCTGAGGCTTCAGCGCCTATGTGGAAACTTCTGTTTAACAAAGGAGCCTGACGTGCACATCTGGCCATGACTTTTTGGAACATTTATGCTTTTTCTGCATCTTCTATAACTCTGTGACGCCTAGCCTGAGAAGAAACCTGTACAAGGGTCAAAAGCAATCTTATGTTTGTGATTTTTTTTAGTGGTCTAATAAAGCTATGACTCGCCTTTGCCTTCAGATTGTGTACAAGGACCATGTTGCCTTTTTGTGTGTGTTTGTCAGGATAATAATGTGACATGTAGATGAACCACATCAGAAGGATGGAGTGCAGAGTGGCCTGTGAAGCAAAGTTTTTCAAAAAGGGCCATCAGGTGATAGTCCACATTGCTGACAAATGGATATAACCTCCTTTGTCCACAATTTAAGAAGAGCTGTGCACGTAAGTCCTTTCATTTTATGTTAATTTTGGCCTGGAATGTAGCCTTTGCATATAGACAGTGTTCTCTGCTTCTTCTTGATGCTAATTAATGGGATCGAGGTAGGGGGTGGGGAATACACAGTCATTAAGTCTGGGTGTTCATATCCTAGATGTGGACAAAGCATGTTTGAGCAAGCATTCTTTTTGCCTGTTACGAGCCCACCCTCTGTGTATCCACAGTGTCAAGCATATTATTTCTTGCTATTTTTAAAAAATTATTGACTCAAGGGCAAAAGTCTAGTACAGGTTTACACAATGGGCTAAAAAAATTTTCCTTCTAGAGATTAAAATCTAGGTAGAACTCTACAAAGTTACAGGCTTGCCTTATTTTTAAATGACAGGATTCTGAACTGTATACTTTGGGGCACAAAGACTGAATGAATGGCCAGTGTAAATCTGATTCCAACTCAGGCTCTAAAATTATTTAATCGATGCCAAAGCACTACAGTAATAGAAATATACAAAATTAATTTGTCATGTATGTTCATTGTTATGAGCACATTATTAATATATTAGTTTTTTAAAATGCAAAATTACAGTTACTAAAAATGACTACTACCCTGAAAGTAACTATTCAATTAAGCCAAAATTGTAACTGTTATTCAGAAATTTAACATTTTTGACATTTTATCATAAAAATGAATTTTAAAATTATTGCCAATTTTTTTTATGAACTGGAAAAACAAATGAATCATTCTCTAATTATTTCCAAGTTTTGCATGTGGCTTCTACCTGGACATATCTCAATGCACACTCCATTATATAAATTGTCCCAATTAGTAACCAAACATTCCTGTTGAAATCAGACATTGGCCTTATTCTGAATCACTGGGTAGCTCCTCTATTCAAGGCAGACTAGAATAGTTTGATTTCCTACAGGACAGTTTCTTCTAAATTTCTAGATTTTACAGGACAGGGTCATAAGGCACCAGAGTATATTGCCAGGTACTTTTTTCTTGCTTTTTAATACATTTCTTCTCTTTTTCATGTATTTCATATTATACCTGAAAAGGTAAGGCAGGCAGATGAAAATAGCACAATCTATTTGCATGTCTGAGTGAAAATCACTATGAAAAACAGGTGTGGTGAGCTGTAAAACTGAAATGTGAATGTATGGAATGAAATATGTCCTTTGAAATATAAAGGATCCTAAGGAAGGGAATGAGTGGAACTACATCAGGGTCCTCCTTGTAAAAATTTGCAAAGGGTGGTAAAGGTGGTCTGAGCATGGCAATAGTAACCAAAAGACTTTTGAAGTGTTGAACAGCAAGGCATGGCTCCCTTGTTATGTACATGAGAGCTAGTACCTTGGACATTTCTGCTGCTCTGTATTAAGAGGTTTTGCCAGACTTGTTCTTGAGGTCATTTGCACATGTTCTTTACAGATTGCCTTTGGTGTAACACTGATCAAACTCATGGGGGCTTTCTTGTCAATAGATTGCACTGTCAGTGTTTTTTTAAGCAGAAAAGGGCCTCTACCAGAGCTTGAAAAAATATTTTTTTTAACTACAACTCCCAGAATTCTCCAGCTGTTGTCAGTTTTCCCATGAATAACTCTTGTCTCGTGCTGGCAGTAAAAATACAACTAATTTCTATTTTATTGTGACATTGAAAATCAGCTGCTTGATTCAGAGCTCCTCCACCTTGCCTAATGAAAGGGCTGGCTACTGAGACCCTTACCCTTCAAAAATAATAACAAAACAAGCTAATTACAGCAGGTTGGGCATGCAGTGATTCAAGACTTAAGCCAAATTGTAACTAGCATGTTTGGAACAATTTTGTAAAAAAACAATCACAAAATGTTTAGAGGTACACTTGCTCTTTGCAAGAATAAGAATAGTGTCCATGCCCTCTCATACTGTTCTCTCCACCGTGCCAGGATCCTAAAGACGTAAATGCCCTTAAACTTTATCTTTCTATTGCCCAAAAGCATTTCCTTCTCCACTGGTCTGCCTTTGTCATTTGAAATCATAAGATGCCTTAGGTAAAGGTAAATTTTCCCCTTGCAAATTAGTCCAGTCGTGTCTGACTCTAGGGTGCGGTGCTCATCCCCGTTTCCAAGCCATATAGCCAGCGTTTGTCCGAAGACAGTTTCCGTAGTCACATGGCCAGCATGACTAGACATGGAATGCCGTTACTTTCCCACCGTGGTGGTACCTATTTATCTACTCACATTTTTACATGCTTTCAAACTGCTAGGTTGGCAGGAGCTGGGGCAAGCGACGGGAGCTCACTCCGTTGTGTGGATTCAGTCTTATGACTGCTGGTCTTCCAACCTTGCAGCACAGAGGCTTCTGTGGTTTAACCCGCAGCGTCACCACATCCCTGGCTTAAAGAAGTCTTTATTCTCAGGAGTGAAAGAGGGGGCAAATTGCTCTGGAGGCAGAATGAGCATCATATGGATCCAAGCTCATTCATAGCACATGAATAACTTTCCTGTAAAAATAAAGCAAACATCAAAAAGAGGTCATCACCCATGGCTCGAATGTGGCCACCCTAGTTGCAAGCCATAGCAGCTCCTTGCTGCCATGGGTTCAAGGACATATGACAGGAAGGATCAGTTAGAGAAGAGGGATGAGCAAGACAGCTAGGATTTATCCATGTGATGTACAATTAAAAAGCAATATATTAGAAAATTTGCATTCATCAGACTTCCCACAGAAGAACAATGTGCTCAAAGCCTCAAGCCGAAATAATGTATACCCAAAAGCATCCTTGAGAGACATCCAATTTTATGCAAATATCTAAGGAAGCTTTTTAGGCATTTAGTTACACCTTTGAATTGTTTTCATAGTTGACACAAATATCTAGAGGAGCAGCTGTGTTCATCTGTAATCTGTTGCAGCCAACAGACGTGTGGCACTATAAAAACTAAAACATTTTATGAGGCATAACCAACCCCCATGCAGACCATTCTAGTATTTGTGTAACCATCTATCTACTACAGTATAGAGACTGTACCACATGCATTGGAAGAAGTGGACTGCTGTCCACAAAACCCTGTGCTAAGTAAAACATGTCAGTTATTGAGGAGCTGCATTATGGGGGTGGGGGTGGTTCATGATACTTAGGTCTCATCCAAATGGGTGCAAATGAATCTGATACTTCACTCTACTTGTAAGATACTGTACTATCACTCCCAAATCCTCACTCAAGGTATTTTTTGTTCCAGTGCTCCTCTCACATGAGGGGAAGGCAACAGTGCCTCATGGCAACATTGCAAGTGATTCCCCATTTCTTCTTCCCAACCATATTTTCTCCCCTTTCACCTGTTCTTCTTTCATGTCTCCCACATCTCCATCCCTCCCTCTATCTCCAAAAGAAGAATGTACACTTGAGTACCTGAATGTATTTTTACAGATTTCCACTTTAGCAAGTTTTCTGTAGCATGTGATCCCATACCAACTTCTTCTTAACTGTGATAGCTAAAAATGAATCTGTATATTAAATGAGGTTTTACTAGTGAGAAGTACATTCTGATTCTTAGCCACGAGCCCCCAAAAGTAACACTTCCAAACTCAAGTCTCTATCAGATAGTGGTGCTTAGCAAATTGCTCACTCACCTTATACTTGATTCTTTTGACTTCTTTTTCTCCCCATTACAGTTGTTGGTTATATTTCAGTTTGTTGCTCTCTGTTTAGCTCTGTTTAATTTGATCACTCAAAATGTTTGGCCCATTCTCTAGTATTGCAGTCTCTTCCAGTTCTAGGTCACCTGTGAATTTTATACACCTCCCATCTGTTCTTTCATCCAAGTCATTTATGAAAATATTGAACAGTAGCATAGCGAGCACTGATCTCAACAGAATGCTTCTGTCGACCTATTTCCAACCTCTTTTCATTGATGATTACCTTTTGTGTAGAGCTTTTCAACCAATTGCCTGTCTGCTTGCTTTCTATTTAATCTTGAATTGCACCTGCAAGCAACAGGGAAACTGACAGAGACCACAGGTTAAATGTAGCTGTATTCAGCTTGAAGTTTTCAAATAAAGTTTTTAAACAGTCCAGACAGCATCCTCTAGAAGAGTACAGCAAAGACAATATGAATAATAGGAGCAAGACTTGCCTCTGAGAAGGAAGGCAGCAATTTCTTAACAAGTCTCAGGTATCATAGGACCACCACCTCCTCCTCCTCTTTTATCCAGTCAATACCTGCAAACCCAGATGATTTATAAAAACATTAAAACTGTGGCAGAGGAACCATTGCATTCTAAGCTCTTTCTCAATCATATTGGACAGGCTGGGGTGGGAAAATGTCCTCTATTAATTTTTTTTTCCTTACTTTTGTTCTTTTAAAAACCCAACACCTTCTCACTGGTTTCTGTTTGAGAAAAAATAAGTGTGCTCAGCTGACATACTTGTTCAGCCCTTTTGCACGGAGAACAAAGTGTACCTTGAATCCAGTTAAACAGAGATAGATCTCAGTAATAGAGGCACATTGTTTGCATGTAGAAATTTCTAAGTCCAGTCTTATGCATCTATAAATTGGTCTTGAAATATTACCTGAAACCTTAGATAGCTGTTTTCAGTCATTGTGAACTCTACTAGGCTAAATGGTCTAATTTTGTGTAGGACAGCTTCCTATGTTTGTCTCAGAGCCTTCCCTGTACATTCCATCAACCTGCTCCTTTCATTTTCCTCTCTTGCCCTTGGAGTAGTGACTATGGATCAGTGGTGGTGGTGGAGTATATGTCAGGAGAGGGAAGCCTATGCAGAGACTGGAAAAGCCACGTTTTTGAATGATGGCTCCCCGAATCCTATAGTGAACATGGTCACTACTTGTGCTGCTTCTGAGATTCTGGGAGCTATGATCAAACTCCTTCAACTTTCCTAAATTCTGGGCCTAGAAGAAATGCACCTCCTTCTCCATTTGCAAAGACTAAAGTCTGGAATACTCAACAGCCCTTCAGTTGCCTTCCTTGGGAGCTTAAGATAGCTCTTGAAGCCATCTCAATGACCTTGCTATTGGTGAATGGCAAGACCTTGTAGTCCTACCCTGGTACCAGGCTAGGGGAGGCAGAATGATCTCTGTTGAAGTGCATTCTTACACATTTTACTGAAGTGATGCCCATTGTGTCCTGTAGACCTTACTTCCAGGTCAGTATGTATGGAACTGCAGCCTCATCAACTGTTAGCTCTTTTTATTATGCTGTAAGGTTTAGGGACTCTACAAAAATGAAGGTATGTACATATCCCATATTATTGCGCTGTAATTTAATCTGTAGGTATTTAATAAAGAAAGATGGCTTCTTGCTTTTTTCCCCCTGCCTAGGTTTTTTTTCCTTTGATGTTCTTCAGCTCTTTCATGAAATAACAGGTCTGCCTAATTTCCTGCCTAAGACATAACAACCCCCCCCCTTTCCCAGCTCAAAATGTAGAGTGTGATTATGGGCACCTGAGGGGAAAAATCTCAGAAGTGTCTGTTTCTCTTGATGGTAGTAAAAATAATAGTAAGAATATAATTAGAATAACTAATTATTTTCTGCTTTTTCATGACGCTATATCTTCTGGCAGAAGGAAGCTCACTCACTCTCCCTAATGGTAGGGCAAGCATTGATATGCAAATATAAATACGCTGTTTATTGGTCCTAGAGAGAGATAACTCATCTCCAAAGCTTATCAGTCCAGAATTAGGATCCTTTTATGTGTATCACTGAGCAAACAAATGTATAATACTGTAATACTGTGTGCCCTGTGAAGCTCATATTTCAGTAGACATGTAATACCAAAGCTGCATTCACAGAAATACAGAACTTGTTTGAGACGTGAATTTAAGTTTGCTTCTGCTCATCCCCGGGAAGATGTCAAAAATCCTTGTACAAAACAAGGATGTGTATTATTTCTCTACATAATGTGTTCAGACTTCTTATGCCAGGCATAAGTACAGTACAGGCAAATTATATGGCTAACAGGGCCATTCACCTTCACAAGGTTTGTTTGAGTGCAAGCAATATCATCTTCAATGATACAGCACACTGAGTGATACATGGAAATTATAATAACAGATACAGTTGTGCTATATATTATAACTTTGCCTCAGGGAGACAACTGGGACAGCTAGCAAGATAAGAAACTTTGGGGTATGATTAGAATTTGGATGGGATTCCTCCCTGAAAATCCCAATGGGCATGCTTACATTCTGGCAGATGTAATATCTGGTGCATATGGTAACAGATTGACTCAGGGAAGGTGGAACATTGATACATTGATTTTTTTGCTAGGTGGTGGGGGTCTCTAATTCCTACTTGCAGGCTTAGGCTATGATCTGGAAGAAAGGACTACCAGGAGAGATGGATCCTTTTGCCTTCCTGGGGCTTGCATGCTAATAAGTCATCTCCATCCAGTGTGCTTTCCCCTTTGCCCAATGTTAGTTCCATCTTTTGATTCACTTGGATGGCACACAGAGAGAATGGGTAGCCTCAACCCATGTGAAACAGCATGCCCCTTGCTCAGTTTAGCTCTTTTGTTGCTAAATGTAGGTAATGTGAGTTTATTAATCCACTTGAAGAAAGAAATTTATATGCTGTACTCTTTCGAGATAATAAAACAAACCAAAGCATAAACAGTGAATACTGTATTTTTCAATGTATAAGACTATATTTTATCTAAAATCTTTAGACTAAAAATTGAGCATTGTCTTATACACGGAAGTATGGGTGGAAAGGGATCAAAGTGCTGCAGGATCGCAGCCCTTTGATCCTGCAGCCCTTTCCATCGCTGCTTTCCCCATCACTTCCTAAGCCCCACAGGGGCCTAGGAAGTGACGGGGAAAGCAGCCATGAAAGGGCTGCAGGATGAAAGGGCTGCGATCCTGCCACCTTTTCATCACTGCTTTCCCCCTCCATTTCCGCAGCCCTTTGATCCTGCTTTCACAGGGCCTATGAAGTGGAGGGGGGAAGCAGCAATTAAATTTTCTAATTTGGGGTTACAAAAGTGGGGGTCATCTTATACACTGAGTTGCCTTATACATGGAAAAATACAGTAATTTCCCCCAAAGATAAGGTGATGATAAGATAAGGATATAATGCAACTATCTACAGTATATACGATGACACCTCTATGTAGGGCCCATGGTCCATATTAAATTTGCCAGAGTTCTCCAAGAAGCCATTTGAGACCCTGCTTCTTCCCTTCCTGTTGGAACTGGTGCCATGGATTCCAGAGGGAGGACTCTGATACAAGGGCACAAGGACCTAGCTTCCGTATTGCAATAGTAACTTGCCAGATTAGGGCATGAATGCTCTGCTCTCTATTGCACTTTTGCACCACCACTGGGTAGTACTGTAACTACTAATCCAACAGGAGTCAGTTGATATGAAGGATCATCAACAGGGTTCTCTTTGGCCTTATAAATCTGCTACTTCTGATTCAGGTCATTTGGAGAAATCTGCTGGCTCAGCACAGATGGACCTTTCCCCCATCACGTGAGCACCTTTGCCTACCAACCTGCCTACTTCTCAGCTTGACTGTCACCTTACAGCAAGACCACTTGCCCTGAAACACACTGCCCTTAATGTGTTTTACTGTCAACTTGTGTCACTGCCTATGAAGGCTGCAAGTAGTTCAGTTCTAACCACCCCACTTCTGTATGGGACTGCCAATACAGACATAACAGATGTTCCACAAAAAAAAAATGACATTTTGGTCAAAGCTAAGCAATCACTAATTACTAAATGTGCCAACATGGGCACATTTTTAACACAACACTTTGGGTCCACAGATCTGCTATCACTCTTCCTCAATCAGTGATAAGGAACTATGTGTGTGTCTCTGTGTGTCACATGTAGATACTCACATATTTCATTTATTTATGTTTATTTATTTATCAGATTTTTACCCCCCCCCCAGACAGTGTCTACTCATCTACATAGATATAGGTAGGGGCATATTATGTGCATATGTATATATGTATGCAAAATATATTTGTTACCCAAATTGACTCCTTGAGCAGGTTATATACAATAAAAACAAGACAGCCTCTGCCTACAGGCTTGCAATTTAAGGGTATAAAACTTCCAGCACAGTGTTTGAATTGTAAGAAGGTATCTTGATTGGTTGGGCAAAATTCTGCTGCCTTGCAGGTGATGCATTATGTTCTGCCTATCTCATTCTGTGAAATCTCTGGCTTACTGTCAATGCAAACAGAGACTGCCCCATTAGAAAGAATGAGGTTGTGGAAGGAGGTTTGGGTCCAGTATTGGATACTGGAACCTAAGACAATATTTCATCTGCTTGTGCAACATACCTTTGCACATTTGGAAAAACCAAACAGAATTCTGGCTGCTGTTGCTTTTATGTTATGTGTTGCTTTTGACTCTTCCTTATGATTAATAATTTCTATAGCACTTTTTGCCACCAGTGGTGTTTCTGTGAGATCAGAACCATCACTCACATAGCAGCCATGCCCAGATAAGTTCAAACTGAAAGACAGTAGCTTCTGCAGAACCACCAAATGAGTGTAGACCCTAATTCAGAGTTTCCTACATTGAAACGCAACACACATCATTTCTCAAACATTCTCCACTTACTCAAGTTCACTGGAGTTTATTTATTTATTTATTTATTTATTTATTTATTTATTTATTTATTTATTTATTTATTTATTTATTTAATTTACACCCCGCCTATCTGGTCGGTGAAGTTGAAATGTGTACAAAGAAAGGCAGAGGCCTGGTCCATCAGTCTTCATCAGAGCTCATTACCATTGTTCAGAAAAAACACACAAATAAGGAAACAACCAACCAAAGAACACCAGAAAAAGCCCTCTGGAAATGGGCTTAATGTTGCCCTCCTTTGGCCATTACCCTTTGCCATCCATCCAGCATGAATTGGCTATGTCCCTTTCACTTCCTAGCTTGCCACTGGCTTTAGGCATCCTCCTAGTCTTATGGCCTTGATCAGAACTTGGAAATGAAATTTTTGCAGACCCCAGTGATCCATGATGGTTGGAGTAGTCTGTGAGTTATAGTCCAAAAAAGTTATTTATCCAAGCCTTGGCCATGATACACAACATTCCCATGGCTCTACAGCAGTGGTTCTTAACCTTTGTTACTCAGGTGTTTTTGAACTGCAACTCCCAGAAACCCCAGCCAGCAGAGCTGATGGTGAAGGCTTCTGGGAGTTGCAGTCCACAAACATCTGAGTAACAAATGTTAAGAACCAGTGGGGGATAGGGCTTTGGCATTGTTGCTCTTTTGTAGGACTATTGAAGTTGCCATATGCTTGTGTACCCCACCTCCTAATCTGACTCCATGTATCTTACCCAGGATATCCATTGCCACCTGCTACCCTTTGTGTATGGGTAGAAAATCTGGCATTTTGTCTATTAATGCTATGGATTCTGTCTTAACAAACGCCCTGGATCTGTTCCAGTCGGGCTTCAGGCCGCACCATGGTACAGAAACGGCATTGGTCATCCTGTTAGATGACCTATTGAGGGAGGCTGACAGAGGGAAAATGTCCCTGTTGGTCTCCCTCGATATCACAGCTGCCTTTGATACCGTCGACCACGGTATCCTCCTGAGGAGGCTCTCTGAGTTGCGAATTGGTGGCCTGGCGTTTGCCTGGCTCCGTTCCTTCTTGGAGGACCATCCTCAGAGAGTACAGCTTGGGGAGGGGGACTCGACCCTGAGGTGTCTCAGTTGTGAGTTTCCGCAGGGCTCAACCCTCTCTCCAATGGTGTTTAATATCTATATGAGGCCGCTGGGTGGGGTCATCGGGGGTGTGGAGCATCGTGCCATCAGTATGCTGATGACGCCCAGCTCTACATCTCCTTTTTTCCAACTGCAGTGGATGCCGTTCTGTCCCTTCATTGCTGCTTCGAGTCTGTATTGCAATGGATGCAGGAAAATGGGCCGAGGCTGAACCCGGACAAGATGGCGGTCCTGAGGGTGGGTGGACCCTCCATCAGCAGTTTGGGAAACTCCCTCTCTTTTGGGGCGGTGACTCTCACTGCGAAGAGTGAGGTTCGCAGCTTGGGAATACACCTGGACCCGGCGCTTACCATGGAAACTCAGGTGCCATCAGTGGTCCGTTCCGCATATTTCCATCTTTGGCGGATTGCCCAGCTGTGTCCCTATCTTGATGTTGGGGCGCTCACCACTCTGGTCCATGTGCTCGTAATCTCAAGATTAGACCATTGCAATGCGCTATATGTGGGGCTACCTCTGAGATTGATGCGGAAGCTCCAAATGGTGCAGAATGCGGCGGCCAGACTTTTTACTGGAGGAAATACCAACACATCACTCCCACCCTGGCCATCTTGCATTGGTTGCCCATATACTTCCGCTTTGATTTCAAAGTTTTAATGATTACATACAAGGCCCTAAATGGTTTAGGACCTTGATACTTGGCAGAGTGCCTCCTCCCACCTAGATCTACCCGTATCACCTGATCTAGCCAGGAAGGGCGATTGAGGAGCCTAACGCTGAGGGAGGCCCGGAAAGAAAAAACAAGACACTGGGCCTTCTCGGCAGTGGCTCCTTCTCTCTGGAAAAAAACTCCTCTCCGAGATTCGCTTAGCACCCTTGCTGGGTATTTTCAGAAACCAATTTAAGACCTGGTTGTTCAGACAGGCCTTCCCTCCAGGCACTACTTAACTTCTCTTTTCATCCCATCTTGAACTATTGTTGTCCTGTATATTGTTGGAAAACTGTTAATATATATTTTGAATTGTTTTTATCTCGTATGTTGTGAGCCGCCCAGAGTAGGCTATGTCTAGATGGGCGGCATATAAATGCAATAAACAAACAAACAAACAAGCAAGCAAACTCGTGGCAAAAGGTAACCATTAGACTGAAAATCTGTACAACGATCACCCACTCTCCTGCCTCTGCTAATTTCTTCCCGTTCACTAAGGGCAGGAAATAGCTCAGCCTTTGTAGGCAAGAGTTGAAGAGCTACTTGAGCTCAGCCTCTGAGAAATGCAGTTGCTTGCTTTGTTAGGTTATTTCCACACTTCCTCCTTTTCATAACCTTCTGTAAAACCTCAATGTTTGCATAAGAGTCCAGTGAGAGCACATGGTTGTAATGGTCCCCTGCATGCCAGAAACAAAGAGCTAGCCCTTTCTATTTTGTTCTCTTTTTCTGATGGACCGAGTAAGTAAGAGAATCTAATGTGTGACGTTTGATGAGGTGGTAATCAACATTTTTTAAGTCACCAGGCAGCAATCCCTGCATATAGTTACTCAGCCAACAGATGTATTCCTACATTTTATCCATATAATCCAACATATATTAAAACTCCCCTCCAAACTTCCCACATCTTTCTGTCCTAGAGGGGAGACTTCTTATATCTCAGAAAGAAGGAAACTCATATTCATGTGAATTACACCATACAGCTCTCAAGTTGAGAACTTGCCAAACAGGGGTATGTATGGAGTCATATCAGTTAAAGTAGTATCAAACTGCTGTCACTGTGGCACAGATTAGGAAAAAAAAATGCTTAAAGTCCATACATTCCATAGCAATCATTCCCACAGTTGATCCTAAACTGAGAACTGGGGAGTTATAACCGTATGTATGTAAAGCACTTACTTCAATGTGAGTTTTTATGGCTCAAAATCAAGAAACCTACCAGAGGCAGTTAATCATTTATACCAGGTCAACTTAGATTGAAGTGTGAATGAGAGTGTGAAAGTGAAGGTGAGGTTCAGAGACAGGCAAAACCAACCCAAGGCATTTTGCTCCCTGAGGCAAAAGACAAGACAACATTCCCCCCCTGCCCCCCACTCCATGTGCTGGCAGAACCACCTTAGTACAACATTGGTCAAATGATCATCCCTTCCACCACACCATAGGGCAGCAGGCCAGTTTAAAGGATGCAGAAAAGGAGTGTGGCATGTGTACAGCAGTGGGGGGCCCAAACAAATCAGGAGGAACAGCTGGATAGCTGCCAGCTATTGCTTTCCCCTCCCAATCTGCTGCCTGAGGCAGTCTCTCTGTGCCTCAAGAGGAAACTGTCCATGAATGGCTGCATCCATAGGGCGAGACAGATGAGTTGTCTGTAAAATAACTGGGACTTTCCCATGGTAATAAATACAAACATGGATTACATTCCTGCACAAGCAGCTTTGCTTCTTGTCAATGCATCAAGTTGTGGCATCAACTCAACCCTGCTTGGAGTGCTTTTGTGGCAACCTACTGGTGGAGAAAAGGGGCTGTAGCAACGTATCTATTGCTTGCATACCACCTGATCAAGAGGAGAGCAAACATCAATGGGTAATGACACAGTTTGTGCCTTGCTAAGAGGCACGTTTCTACATGCATGTATTTGTTTTACAGAGTCTGTTTAGGCAGGAAGGATTTTCTTTCCTTCTTTCTTTCTTCTTTTAAACACAAGGGATATATTTTCAAGAAATCCCCAGCTGGGATCATGACCTAGTTAAGCAACTGTGAATTAGTTATTTGCTCCATTGTAGCAAGAAAGCAGATGAGTTAATTTGATTGTAACTAAAGAAACAACATCACATTAATTATCCCGCCTGCTCCATTTTGCTTAATATATTGTGACTTTGGAAGCTTAATCTGTTCAAGGTCATATCACTAAATTGTCAAAAGTTTCAAACATTTTATTAAATGTTGATCCACTAGGTTTTCAAATGCTTTGGAACAAAGCACTTGACCTTTCTCCTTTCTGTTGCACACCAGCCTTTTGTAATCCTGGCATCTTCTTAATGTGTAGAACTACAACTCCTATCATCCCCATCCAACTGTAAGGGTTGTAATCAGACACCAAGCATTAAGTTGCAGAAGGACATTCTGTGTCTGGTATAGTAATATAGGTCTAAATGACAGGACGGTGGGAGATAAAATGGGAGTCTGATGAAGTATAGACAGTCGGATAATACATCCTTCCAGCACTCCATTTCTATGATACATATTTGCATACAATACAAACAAGAATTTAGGGCAACCTTTCTATGTTTTCACGAGGATCTTTTTACTTCTTTCATATAAATGGGAAGGTAAATGCAACACATATGTTCACATTTTCTTCCTTTCTGTCAAAACAGACTGTTCTTCCACTCTGGCTCATGGGAAGATCTTTTCTAGTCATGGGATGGAAGACATTTCTTTTGCTAATAACGTAAAATAAACTAAATACAGCATATAGCTTCAACCAAACTGCAGATAGTTCTGACAACCAGTTCCAGAAGAACAAGATCTTCAGGTAACATTTAGGATAATTCTTAGCTACTAAGACGGTACAGCAATATATTACTGTATCCCAGACTAAGGCATATGGAAATGTTGAATTCATAAGACAGCACCAAGCTATTTTCCTAGCAGGTGAGTAATACAGCCTGACCTACTCTCTGCTCTTAAACGATTTTGACTGGCAAAGTCCAATTCAATAGCTTTTGCCTTTTCTGATCCATAATGGATTTGTAAAGAAACCGTCATAATGTTTAAATTTAGCATATTCTGACACGGATCCCCAGAATAGATTTTGCATGTCGTTTTTGTACTGTGCCTAGTCTGATTCCAGAAACTTCTCAGTCATGTAAACCTGGGCACGGGAAGTAAGACACATCTGATTTGTTGCACTAATGGTTCTTGAAGTACTGGACCTGAAGCTGACCTAAACCATAAAACAGAATATTCACAAAGGCTGGGCTTGGTGCTAGTCAGAATCTGTGGAATCTCTCAAGGAACACAGAATGAGATATTTTGTCCGTGGTGACCTTTGCGATCCTAGATACATAGAGAACAAGTAAGAGACCTGCTGATTTATTGATCCTAACCATTATATGATTCATGCACACTTCTTAAAGGGGTGCTACGTAGGAGTTTCTGGTAAGGTAGTAGGTGCATTACTATGTGTTTGAGAGCAACAGAAGCGTGTTAGGTTTGGGTTCCTCACCTGTAAAACAGGAGTGACGATTACCTGCCTTAAGGGTGTTCTAGGACTGAACTTGTCGACATCAGCAAGATGCACTCAGCTCTTCAGTTGGAAGATGTTTGGTAAGGCATAACATAGTATTGTGGGAGTATAAATAAAAGGGAATTAACTCATCTTCAAATAATTGCTGCCAAAGATGATTCTGAACCCCTTGGGCAAAGGTTTAACCTGCCAGCTGAACTCAATGTATTTACTGCATTTCAAATATTTACCTTTTTTAAAAAAATTAGGGTGGGGTGAAGGGGGCCTGATAGAGTTCTCTTGGATTGTGCAACAGATGATAGGACTATCACAATCTGCCAAAACCAGCTTTTACAGTACAGTCCTGTTTCTGTCTACTGAAAGCTAAGCACCACTGAGTTCAGTGGTATTTACTCCCAGTTTACTACTGCTTTTAGGGGTTTTATATAGTATGACTAACAATCATTCCCACTTTCTGAAGGATGTCATTATTATTCCCCGTAGCTGCAGATGGGGAGCAAGTGGGTAAGAGCTCTTTGTGAATCTAAGGTTGGTCAGTGACATTGTAAATGAACAGGCATTCAAAACCAGCAGGTCCAGTACCTTTTCTATTAGATTTAATTACTCTCATTCACTCAAACCATTCCGTATATTTCAAACATGCAAATCAGTAAAGAGAGGCTGAATGGCAATTCACTAAACATCACATATTCAGTTAATATTTTGGAGTATAATTCCCAGAATTCTCCAGCACTTATGTTGAAGTTTTTTTAAAAGCAAACTTTTCCCAGTTGTGCACACAGCTGTGTTTATAATGTCTTATTTTGTTACTGCAGGAAAATAAGAAACTGGATGGTTAGCTCAGAAAGAACAGCCGTGGAACTATAAGCTAGCATTTTGTTACAAAACAGTTAATTTTATTTACCCATAAACATAGCAAGGAAATAAGGTTAAAGTCCTTTCCATATAATATAGGCATAAGTACTAGTGAGCACAACTGATGTTGCCTCTGAGGACTGCACTATTGCTCTTTTGAAAACTGGTGATCCTCTTCTTCGCACCTACATTTACTACATTTATTATTATTAATTAAGCTATGTGTTTCTTCCCTACACAAAGAGAAATCTTGAAGCAATTTAACAGTACATTCACAATGCAAATACAGAAATCCATTACCGTGTTTCCCTGAAAATAAAACAGGGTCTTATATTAATTTTTGCTCCAAAAAAAGCATTAGGGCTTATTTTCAGGATATTTTTTTTTCATGTACAACAATCTGTTGTTGTTGTTCAGTCGTTAAGTCGTGTCCGATTCTTCATGACCCTATGGACCAGAGCACGTTAGGCTGTCCTGTCTCCCACTGCCTCCCAGAGTTGGGTCAAATTCATGTTTGTAGCTTCAATGACACTGTCCATCCATCTTGTCCTCTGTCATCTGTTTCTCCTCTTGCCCTCACACTTTCCCAATATCAGGGTCTTTTGCAGGGAGTCTTCTCTTCTCATGAGATGGCCAAAGTACTGGAGCCTCAGTTTCAGGACCTGTCCTTCCAGTGAGTACTCAGGGTTGATTTCCTTCAGAATGGATAGGTTTAATCTCCTTGCAGTCCAGGGGACTCTGAAGAGTCTCCTCCAGCACCACAATTCAAAAGCATCAATTCTTTAGTGGTCAGCCTTCTTTATGGTCCAGCTCTCACTTGGAAAAACCATAGCTTTGACTATGAGGACCTTTGTTGGCAAGGTGATGTCTCTGCTTTTTGAGATGCTGTCTAGGTTTCTCATTGCTTTCCTCCCAAAGAACAGGCGTTTTTTAATTTTGGGGCTGCTCTCACCATCTGCAGTGCTCATGGAACCCAAGAAGGTAAAATCTGTCACTGCCTCCAGATCTTCCCCTTCTATTTGCCAGAAGGTGATGGGACCAGTGGTCATGATCTCAGTTTTTTTGATGTTGAGCTTCAGACCATTTTTGCGCTCTCCTCTTTCACCCTCATTAAAAGGTTCTGTAATTCCGCCTCACTTTCTGCCATCAGTGGTATCATCTGCATATCTGAGCTTGTTGATATTTAATCTTAATTCTGATTTGGGATTCATCCAATCCAGCCTTTCACATGATGTATTCTGCATAAAAGTTAAATAAGCAGGAAGACAATATACAGCCTTGTACTCCTTTCCATATCCAGTTCTAACTGTTGCTGCCTGTCCCACATATAGATTTCTCAGGAGGTAGATAAGGTTGTCAGGCACTCCCATTTCTTTAAGAACTTGCCATAGTTTGGTGTGGTCCACACAGTCAAAGGCTTTTGCATAGTCAATGAAGCAGAAGTAGATGCTTTTGTTTGGAACTCTGTGGCTTTCTCCATAATCCAGCGCATGTTAGCAATTTGGTCTCGAGTTCCTCTGTCCCTTCGAATCCAGCTTATACTTCCGGGAGTTCTCGGTCCACATACTGCTGAAGCCTACCTTGGAGGATTTTGAGCATAACCTTGCTAGCATGTGAAATGAGAGCAGTTGTACGGTAGCTGGAGCATTCTTTGGCACTGCCCTTCTTTGGGATAGGGATGTAGACTGATCTTTTCCAATCCTCTGGCCACTGCTGAGTTTTCCAAACTTGCTGGCATATTGAGTGTAGCACCTTAACAGCATCATTTTTTTTTAGATTTTAAATGGTTCCACTGGAATGCCATCACTTCCACTGGCCTTGTTGTTAGCCATGCTTTCTAAGGCTCACTTGACTTCGCTCTCCAGGATGTCTGGCTCAAGGTCAGCAACCACACTATCTGGATTGTCCGGGACATCCAGATCTTTCTGGTATAATTCCTCTGTGTATTCTTGCCACCTCTTCTTGATGCCTTCTGCTTTTGTAATGTCTCTAACATTTTTGTCCTTCATCATGTCCATCTTTGCACAAAATGTTTCTTTAATATCTCAAATTTTTTTTGAACAGATCTCTGGTTTTTCCCTTTCTATTACAGTATTTTCCTCTATTTCTTTGCACTGTTCATTTAAGGAGGCCCTCTTTTCTCTCCTTGCTACTCTTTGGAAGTCTGTATTCCATTTTCTGTAACTTTCCCTATCTCCCTTGCATTTTGTTTCTCTTCTCTGCTATTTGTAAGACTTCATTGGACAGCCACTTTGTTTTCTTGCATTTTTTTCCTCTGGGATGTTTTTTGTTGCTGCCTCCTTTACAATGTTATGAGCCTCCATCCATAGTTCTTCAGGCACTCTGTCCACCAAATTGAGTTCCTTAAATCTGTTCTTCACTTCTACTGTGTATTCATAAGGGATTGGATTTTGATTATACTTGACTAAACCAGTGTTTTTTCCTACTTTCTTCAGTTTAAGCTTGAATTTTGCTATAAGACGCTGATGATCAGAGCCACAATCAGCACCAGGTCTTGTTTTTACTGACTGTATAGAGCTTCTCCATCTTTGGCTGCAGAGAACATAATGAATCTGATTTCGCTATTGCCCATCTGGTGATGTCCATGTGTAGAGTTGCCTCTCGTGTTGTTGGAAGAGTGTTTGTGATGTCCAACTTTTTTCCTGACAAAACTCGATTAGCCTTTGCCCTGCTTCGTTTTGAACTCCAAGGCCAAACTTACCTGTTGTTCCTTTTATCTGTTGACTCCCTACTTTAGCATTCCAATACCCTATAATGAGAAGAACATATTTCTTTGGTGCCAGTTCTAGAAGGTGTTGTAATTCTTCATAGAGGCATCAATTTTTGCCTCTTCAGCATTGGTGGTTGGTGCATAAACTTGGATTGCTGTGATGTTGAAAGGTCTGCCTTGGATTCATGTTGAAATCATTCTATAATTTTTGAGATGGTATCCCAGTACAGTTGTTCCCGCTCTTTTGTTGACTCTGAGGGCTGCTCCATTTCTTCTTCGGGATTCTTGCCCACAACAGGAGGTATGGTAATTGTCTGAATTGAATTTGCCCATTTCCATCCATTTTAGTTCACTGATGCCCAGGATATCGATGTTTATTCTTGCCATCTCCTGTTTGACCACATCCAGCTCCCCAAGTTTCATAGATCTTACATTCCAGGTTCCTATGCAGTATTTTTCTTTGCAGCATTGGACTTTCCTTTCACTTCCATGTAATTTGCGTTTATTCAAATACAGTCATGTCATCTTCTGGTTGCTGCACAGTGGTGGAAGGTGGGTTGTCACTCAACTAGGGCTTATTTGTCAGGGTAGGGCTTATATTACGAGCATCCTGAAAAATCATACGAGGTCTCATTTTCAGGGGAACAGGGTATTGATATAATAAAGAAAATGGATGTAATTCACAATCGAGCTGCTGAACAGGAATACGCACAGTATAAACCACAATCTAAAAAAATACAGTATTAAAAATAACCATTGACGTTTGATTTCTAGGAAATGAATTTCACAGGTTAGATTTACTTATACTGTACTTTGGTTGGCATTTAGTACCTTGTTTTATTACAGTGGTTTAAATAGTGTCAGTTTAGTATTGATTTGGAGACCTGCTCCAATCATAGACAAGTGACTACCAATATACATTTTCTGCAACACAGCTTTTTAATTGATGAAGACCACAGGGGGTCAAAAGAGGACTTAAAACTGTAATTTTTAGGGGTCTTATAAAAGTGCTGCCCAACCTTTCCTTCAGCTTTTTAATTGTACTTTCCAGTCAATATACAAATGCATCCATTTTTATGTATCAGACAAAATAAGCAATGGGGATTTAGAAAGAACACCCCCCAAAGGCCCTTTCATCTTGAAGAGAATGTGGAATATAAAGTGTAAATGTTCTACCTATTCTAACCTTACTTCCTGGTATCTTCGATGCCAGCTTGCCTGCTCTTGGGAATCATGTTGCTTCTAAACAATTACTATAAACATTACATTTATATCCTGACTGTCCTATAGTGAGCTTAAAGCTACATAAATAGCTCTCCTGCTCTGCATTTTATCCTCACAGTGTCCTTGCGGGTAGGTCAGCCTGAGATATGAGTGCAACTATCCCAAGGCTACTCATAGAGTTTCATTGCTGGTTGAGACTAGTACAGTACCTGGATCTCCCAAGTCCTGGTAGAACACTCTGACCACTAAACCACACTGTCTGTATCCTATGAAGGCAGTTTTACTCCATTGAACTCAATAGGGCTTGCAGCTGATTTACCAAAAATTCCTTCATCACCTGTAATACACTATAGTTTTTCATAATTTTAAAAGACATTGTTGATTGTTATTTAAACTATTAATAACATTAAAACAATGTTCTGTGTTAATTTGGATGGTGATTTGTGATGGCAACCATTTTAGTTATTTTAACTGATCTTATTAAAATGTAAAAATAGCACATCACTAACATGTAACTAATGATTAACATAACTAATTTCATAATATACTGTACTCTAAAATGATTAGCTTTTAACAAATCAATTCTCAGTTTCACATTAAGGAGTTCATTGTAACACTCATGGTTCCGCACTGTGACTTCGGGGTTTTTATTTTTATTTTTAAATCTGACATGAATCTGAGCTTTTGAATTTTTCTCCTGGACAATTTATTTACACAGTAGAAAAGAAGATTGCACACTGCATATTTTCCAGGATTTCAACTCATAACCCTCTCCCCCACATCGTGGGAAAAGCTGCCGCTGGCTGATAAGATTGGCAGAAAAGTTCTGATAACAGATACACTACTCTGTTCACTTCCAAAGGGGGGGAGGTTGCTCATATTTTTCAAACACAGAATTAAAAAACAGTAGGTGCCACTAGTGTTTCTGGGGAGTGGAGAAATCCTTTGTTAGTCATTTCTAATACTATAAATACAAATTAAAATATAGTACGCTGCCAACACAGCTTTCAGCTTTAAGAGAACTGGATTTAGGATTGAAAAGCCAAGCATTACAATATTAATTTTATTCAAATGGATCTATAGCAGGAAAGTTGAATGGAGGTATGATTTTCATTACCAACAAAGAAGAAGGTCTCTAGCAAGGTATTTATGGATTGACTGCCACTTGGAGTTTATAAATTACATTTTACTGCTTTTACTGTTTATTGCAATAGTGTAAGATATTTTGAATATTTGAAATAATAGTTGCATAAAATCACTATGAATTAATTCCAAACTATGGTTTCTTCTTCCTAGCATTATTATTTGAGCCAGTCTAGAGTCCTCCCTCCCATTCCATCACTGCCATTTTTTTGGCTAGCAAAGACCTGCCTTCCTGCAAACCTATCTTCCTCAGTCTGGTGCCTTGAAGATATTTTGGAACAACATCCCCATATCAGGTCACTAAGACCTACATAGCATCTAGTCTTCCACTGCCACTAAATAAATGGTAATTCATATCAGCAGCAGTGTATAAAAGATCAGACATTTGGTCTAGATTGGCAGGGTAGAAGTCCAATTAAATAAATAAATAAATAAAATCAGATAATCTATTAGCCAAATTAGACAAAGTCGGATAGGGCAGGAACGTGCAATTCAATATCCTTCAGGGAATTAGTCATACTTCCAGGACAGGGCATTTGTGTCTGCCATAGCTGTGTGGAAAGTGGTTTTCTTTTGTTTGCATAGATTTCCAGCAATTATTAAATATCTTTTTTGAAAATTAAATTATCATTACAGATGACAGTGCCACTAAATAAGGGTAATTTCCCAGGTGGATGTTCTTCATCTCGCTACCTCTACCAATGTTCCATAGGCCAGAGCACAGTCCTAGATGCCTGAAAGGCATGGCATAGGGGGGTCGGTCTCCCAAAGAGCACCGCGGGGACACCAGGCAGTCTGCTACCAGGCGTCCACGGTACATATAAACCTCTCTCAGCGACGTTGTGAGAAAACAAGCCCTGTGCTTATTAAACAGGTAGACCTGGCCACATTTTCCCCTCCCCTCGGAGGTGGTGATGGTGGTGACCCACTATGACTCATACCCTGACATGCAGTTAAGGTCGGAGAACAGAGCGGGGGAGGCCAGTAATGGCTGCCTCCCCACCGGCAGACCGAAGGGGCTCCGAGACCAAGCCCGCCACCACCACCACCACCATGTAAGTACGAAGGCCGACACACCGAACTACTGTAGAGGCCTACTAGAAGGAGGGCCCACCTCACCCCACCTTGTCGTTCGCCAGGCGTGCCATTGCCCCTTTAAGAAAACCCGGACGCGTTGTGTGTAATGTATCAAGTTGTGGCGGATCACGTGAGGGCGGGGAGAAGGGGGTCGAGCAGCCTCTCGGCGGCAGCAGCAGCACCACCGCCACCATCGGCTCCAGCCGCCGCCAAGAGGGAGTCGACCGAGCCGGGAAGTAAACGGCTGGCGGTGGTGGTTGCGGCTGGGCTGGGCTCAGACCCGGCGGGAGGGAGGGAAGGAGGGGACCGAATCCAGCCGAGGAGGCCCACAGGCAGCTCGAGCAGCGACTCACTCCGGATTGGAACTCCAGATTTTTCTTTCACTCGGTTTTTTTTTCCTTCCCCTCTTCTTCTCATTTTTGTCCTTGTTCCTCTCGAGGACTCCACATTTCGTTATCCAGTCGGATCAATCGATTGATTGACGATTGACTCGGCTTCGGTTAAAGGGGGCCCTGCTCTTCGGAGATCGGATTCAGCCGCTGTTTCTTTAAACCTTGAAGGGGGGGAAGGGGGAAATCTTGCTATGCGCCCTTGATCTTTAGTCATCCTTCCGCCCTTGAGTTCCTTCATACTCCCCCCCCGCCCCATTCTTCTGCTTCCCCCCATTCACACCAACCCTAATGCGCTTTCATTCCCCGGGGAGGCGAGGAAGAGGCAGCGGCAGAAGCATCCCTCCCGTTTCCTACCTATAGGCAACCTCTCTTCACCTTGATTTGCCACCTCGAGTCCCTCCTCGAAAGACCTCTCTCTCTCTCTCTTTTTGTGCGTGTGTGCCATCAACCCCGGAGCTCGGGCCTTGCATTATATTGCTGAGACCTTGACGTGTGTTTGTGTGTGGCGTGTTTTGAAGGGTTTTTAATCGGTATGCATGCAGGAGGAAATCTCTCTTAAGCAGCCCAAAGCTCTCGGTTTAGCCCTTTTCCACTTCTCTGCCTGGAACTGGGAAATTATTATTTTTAAAATCTGTTTAGGTTTTTTTTTTTAATTGGTTATGGATCTTCGTAATCGATAAATGGCCCTTTTCTGGGGGAGAAAATTTATCCCTGGTTTAAAGGATCCGGAATTTACATATTTTCCCCTCCCCTGCTTCCTTTCTGCGTGTTAGTGTGGTGCGAGATAGCCAGCGATCCCTCTCCGTCTTTTGATTTGCGTTATGCCTTTGGTTTGAAACCGTGGGTCGCGCGTCCGTGCTGCTTTTCCATGTGGCAAAGGTGAAAGAGATCGCCTGATCCGTCGGGGTGCCAGTTAATTCGTGTTGTTCGTGACTAAGGGGAGCGTTAGCGAGAGGTGTCGGAGATAGGTATATCTGTATATTTTTAAAAATAGATTTTTATTTAAAGTGTAGTGCGTGTGTGTGTGTGGGGAGACCCAAGATGGCTGGAGGTGGTTGTGAGGAGCATGTAGGTTTTTTTTTGATCTGATGATAAAAGCGAAAAGGCACAGCAGCTGCGGCTGTATAAACTCAATTTAGAGTCCTCCCCTTCTCTCCCGGTCTTTCTCTCTCTCTCCCCCCCAAACCCACGTAAAGCGCACATTTTGCAGGGTGGTGCCATCCACTTCTCCCCCCCCTTTAATAGATTCGTTTCTATTTATTTTTTTAAATCCTCCAATTAAAAAAAAACACAGCTCAAAATGGCTGAGGACTAACCGAGTCCTCTTGGAATTGTACATTTCAGCGGTTCCCTTTAAGCTTGTGCGTGTCTGTCCTTCTCCTCCTCTCCCTCCCCCCCCTCCGCCCCCTCCCCTTTGCAGGCTGGTTCCAAAAGGAGAAATAGCTTTCATGTCAGAAGGAAAACAGAGAAGCAAAGGGGAAGAGGCGGGGGCTGGGCTCTTCATTAGCAGTTGAGAAATTCCTTTTCAGTTTGATCAAGGCATACTTGTTTTTCTTCCAGTGAGAGCAACCCATCATTCTTCCAAAAGACTAGGGATTTTGCGTCAGGAGTACTGTTTTCCGTTGCTGTCTTATAAATGAAAAATTGGGACAGATTTTTGAGAAGGTGAAATCCCAGTGTCTCTTGGGAGCAGGTTGATCTTGGTTGAATTTGTCTTCAGCTTCAGTTTCTGCCTTCACAAGTCCTCCTTTCTCTCCTCATTCCTATTTGTGAAAAGGAGTGAATGATGGGAGGGTCCCTTTGGCTCTAGGCTGGAATTTCATCCAAATGGTACTGAGATTGCACTGTCCTAAAGCTAATGAAGAATTATTCATATATTCTTTTTGCACCATTTGGCTCCATTAGAAGTTAGCTGTCATAGTTTTCCTTCTTCTCCTTTGCATTTTTCATCTTCAGTTTGGATTTTATCTCCTTTTTTTGATGACTCAATTAAAGACTTAAATTTTGAAAGAGAAAGCATTTGAAAAGTCATTTGCTTGTGTTTATTAAGGAGAGAGATCAGTTATTCCAGATCAAATATTCTGCATAAACTCATGATAAATTGGCAGTGCTTAACTTAAGAGTTTTATATGGCATTTGGACTCCCTGCTTCCGGATTTTATATGGATTTTTTTCAATTCTTGGTAAGTTTTACTTTTCAGAATTGTGAGTAAAAACTTGGTAAAAGTTAAGATTGTTTCAGTTTTAAACTTTAGAACCATTTTCTGCTTTGCATATTGGTAGTTAACTTCATTACATTTCTTGGATTTTGCTGTTGGGCTCTTGAGGAGAATTTTTTGCTTTGAATTTTTGTAGATCTGAATTTAATTGTTTTTATTTTCATTTTTTGGTTTCTTAGCAACTCAGTGGCCTTTCTGTTGCAAAAGTGGAAACCCAACATTCTCTACATTGGTAGACCAAAAGCTGACTTTTAAAGAGAGTTTTTTTTTAAAAAAAAAAATAAGAGACATGGCTGAAAACTGGAAGAACTGTTTTGAGGAAGAGCTTATATGCCCCATTTGTCTGCATGTCTTTGTGGAACCTGTTCAGCTTCCTTGTAAGCACAATTTCTGTAGGGGATGCATAGGAGAAGCTTGGGCCAAAGAAACGGGGCTAGTACGTTGTCCTGAATGTAACCAGGCCTACAATCAGAAGCCTAACCTTGAGAAGAACTTAAAGCTGACCAACATTGTGGAGAAGTTCAACTCTCTCAACCTAGAAAAGACTCCTTCTGTCTTACACTGTGTCTTCTGCCGCCGTGGGCCACCTTTGCCTGCCCAGAAGATCTGCCTGAGGTGTGAAGCTCCCTGCTGCCAGTCTCATGTTCAGACGCACCTGCAGCAGCCCTCCACAGCCCGTGGGCACCTCCTGGTGGAGGCCGATGATGTCAGGGCCTGGAGTTGCCCCCAGCACAATGCCTACCGACTGTACCACTGCGAGGCTGAGCAGGTTGCTGTCTGCCAGTTCTGTTGTTACTACAGTGGGGCCCACCAAGGACACTCTGTGTGTGACGTGGAAATTCGGCGCAATGAGATCAGGGTAAGTGAGTGCTAAACACTGCCTCCCCTTTTCATGTTTACAAGCACTGCAACTAGTGGTAACACAGGAATGCTAGGAAACAATTCCCTGCCCCAGAGAGCCTCCTGTTTTCTCAAAAAAAGAAAAAGGGGAAAAAAAAAAGAAAACAGAAATGCCTTCCACAGTGACATAAGATCTGTCAGGCCTGAAGCCATTTGCATGAGGTAAATAAGTGGTGGTGCAGTGAAAGTATTTCTCCCTTTCTTATAGTTTTCTTGATTGCATACTAACTGGATTGATGTTGGCCCAAAAGCCCCATTTTTTAATCTCTTATTTTGCTAAGAACAGTTTTATCCTTAATGAAAAAGGTGGTCCTTTCTACTCAGAAGAAACCTTTTACAGTAAGAAAGTGAACTATTTCATCCAAAGGTGACCTTTCTTTTAAAATAAGGATCGTTACTTCTGGTCTCTCTTTTCCCTGCAACATATATCTTCCCATCACTGCCAGTATGATTTGATGCAAGTTGCATGGCACAGCCTTGCTCCACCTATCCCAGTGCTTTGCTGACATCTTAGATGTGGAGAAAATGAGAAAGTAAACAAAAGCTGACATGATCTTTTCAGGCTTCATTAGAAATGCATCAGGGGAAATAGACCCTCTCCGAACAGGATGTGATGGGGGAAGGGAGGGGATAAACCAGTGGGGGGGGGGGAGAGAGAGAGAGAGAGAGAGAGAGAGAGAGTGTGTGTGTGTGTGTGTGTGTGTTTGTGTGTGTGTGTGTGTGTAGTCTTTCCATTTGAATGTGGCTATTCAATGTGTGTGTGACATGGGGGATGGAATGTATCATGGTGGTCTCAGAGGTGCTTTTGTAACAGGGTGAAAACAATGGGACCTTTAAAGCTGCTAAGTGCTTTGCAAACAATTTGGAGAACAGGAGGAAATTAGCTAAAGCTACAGTCCATTTGTATATGGCTACAGATAAGCAGAGCCCTATTGACAGGTATTAAAGAGTCCCTCCTCTTTGTGTGTGTTTGTGTGTGTTTGTGTGTGTGTGTGTGTGTGTGTGTGTGTGTGTGTGTGTGTGTATTTGCTCCAGTCAGTTGAAAGTGCATATGATTGTTAGCAACTTCTCCACCAGCTGTCTCCAACATTGCTTTAAAACAAAAAACAAAACAGAACAAAAAGCACCCAAAGCTCTTTTGCTTGTTCTGGGAATCTTTCCTAAAAGCCCAACCCCTGTGATTCTCTCACACAAGAATGGGGTGGAGAGGAAATCCAATGGGCTCGAAGGTTGCGTGCAGTGAAATCTGGTTTCAGGCAGCTTGGCTCCCAAGGGCTGGGAGCAAGACCTGGCTTACAATGCAACTCTCCTATTGTAAGGCTTGTCAATGTCAAATCACCAGATATCTCCCTCTTTCCTTTCCACTATTCTCCCCCGCCCCCCATCTGTTAGGAAAAGGAAATCTGATGTGGCTTCATGCTATGGAGAGTGATGTGAAGTCACCTTTTTCTGGCTGTTCAGCTGGAAAAGGTAGCCCACTGACAAGCCATTATTTTGCAGTTGGGGGAGGGAACTTCCCTAGAACAGCCCCAGCAGCTTTAGGCTATAATTTGCCCTGACAGTGGGGTAGGGGTGGGGGCAAGGAGATCTCTGTTCACTCCCTAAGCTATTCAGAGGTTTTCAGCTTTTGGATGTTAGAGGAAAATTTGTTCTAATGCTAGAGTAAGTTTTGTTTCCGGTGTTGGAAGGCACATGTTTGTATATCTTAATGCTAAGTCAGTTTTCTTTTTCTTTTTATAGGAATGGGGGGCGGGGGAATTGTACATTCATGCATAGGTCTCTAGGGAAGAGGATCCCAGTAAGAGTCCATGAAAGTTGATTGAGGATATATACTTAGGATCACTTAATTGCCTTGTGTTGTTCATTAATGATTAAAAATATAAAGGTATGGGTCTACAGACTGTGAAAAGGGTAGATGGCTCCTTCCAAACCATTTCCCTTGACACACATTGATGGATGAAATGGGGTTGTAATCTGCATTGGTGATTGTGTGCTTGGCACCAGGGAGTGGTATTTACTCTGGATTAATACTGAGTTCAAGGGTGTGATCTTGAATATGTGGCATGAGTCCAATAGCATGCAGCATGCAGGTGTCTTAACACAGCTGTCCTCCAAAGAATGGATGCCTAGGCCTTTCTTTCCCTTGTTCTTTTCTGATCTGTCCCGGCCTTTTTCTGATCTGATCCAACTGCCTTGAAATCTCTGAGAAAGCTGCACAAACAGGCCCTCAAATTCCTTTCAAGCATCATTGTGTAGGATAAATATTTAACAACAAATGAACAGTGGTGGCTGTAAAACAGAGACAACTTCCTGTGTATTCTAATGCTGCCAAAATGAGTCACCATTTAGCCATTAAAATGGGGGAGAGGGGGAGAAAGGGGAGTCATAAATAAAATTGCTATCTAATTATTTTCCAATTGGACAGCCAGGCCCCAGTGGATAGGGTGGGGGGTGTTCTGGGTAGAAAGAGGAGCCTGTGAGTTTGAACAGGAAGGCTATTTTTCCCTTTCTGGGTTTTTAGGAGAAGCCAAAGAGGCGGGTGGAGCTGCTGGCGGCTCTACCACGCCCACACAGGAAGAAGGAAGATCCAGCTAGGCTTTGGGGGAAGCTGAAAGGGTTGGCTTCTCCCTTCCCCCTCCTTTCTTTCTATTAATAGGCACCCATAAGGGAGAAGAGGAAGGAATGCTGGGCATAGCAGAAAAGATGGCTCCCCCCCCCCAAAGGATCTGGGAGAGGCTTGTTGATGACGTGACTGGTGAACTGAGACTGGCAAATCCCAGTGGCAATTCAGCTTAGAGAGAACTTGTTTTTAATGAGTCAATTTTGAAGAATCCTGAGTTGTGCCACACCTTTTTTTTTTTTTTTTGCTAGAAGTTCACCTTGTGCTTTCTTTCTCGCAGTAGGCTTATAATGTGGAAACCGACTGTCATCTTGACCCCGTTTTAGAGTCTTGTTTTGTTGTCAGGCCACATTTTGTGAGAATTGCTCAAAAGTCTTTTTGGAATCTCTCATGGGGATTTTCGTGAATAAGCAGTGATGACCTGGAGGAACTAAAGCAGCTGAACTCTGTGTCTTTATGTTGAGTTCTGTTCTCTAGTTCTGCTGGCAACAGACGAATCCACTGTACTTTGCATCTTACTGTGCTAGGGCGCAGGGAACCTCTGCTTCAGTTAGCTTTTCCAAATTTGTCACCCTTCGGGTGGTATTAAAGACTAATTCTCCTCCCATAGTTCTTCTTAATTTTATCTGCCACCATATAGCTTGTGTATGCAATTTCTCAACCAAAGTTCTAAGGAGGTTTTATTGTTATGTTTTTGCCAGAGGAGCTGGTTGGATAGTTTCAGTGGCTTAGGTAGCTTGCTGTGGTGCCAGAGCTTGGGGGTTGGATCCCACACTGTGCCCCCTGCAAGTAAAGCCAGCCTTTGTGGCCTTGGGCAAGCTGCACAGTCCCAGGACACTCCCAGAAGAAGGGATTGGTAAAGCCCTTCTATGTACTATACTGTATTCTCTTGTCTCAAAAACCATGGAAAGGGTTGCCATAAGCTGGAATTGACTTGACAGCACATGATGATGAATATTCATCATCTCTACATTATTCTCTACATTTACATTTTTTTTTGGTATGGTAGGAAACATTTAATCAGATGCTAGCTGGCCATCTCTCAGGGGTGGTGTAGCTATATTCTGCATTGCAGTGCCTGCATTGTATTGCGGAATGGATTAGATGATCTTTAAGGTTCCTTCCAATTCTGACTGTATGATGATAATATCAATGTTGCTTCCGAGGGCTGTTCTGTAAATTAGCTTGGAGGTGCGCCCATCCTCAGCTGCCTTTCATGTAATCGTCTCTCATTTGTATGTGTTGGTTTGGCAACAACCCCGTGAGTTGGTGGTGACAGGGAAAATGAATAATATAAGTGATTGTATCTCATGCAGTCTACACCTCTTCCTGTTTCTGAGTAATGCTTTTCCCCAGTCTTTGATCAAACATTTGTACTTCATTAAAAAAGCACCAACCTTTCCACCATATCCTTCATAGTCATCCCAACGAATGTCCTGGGGCATCCCACATCCTGGCCATTGTTCTATAGCTCTGTATTAAAAAGCTTCATTTTGTTTTTCTTTTCAACATTGTCCATGTGCACCTATGCAGTAGACCCTTGGAAACCTCATTCTATTTTGCACATCCAGGTTGATAGTCTGCCAAATGTCATAATGCATATTGTGCACTCAGTGTCACAGCTTTAAAAAGTTTTTCTTTTCAAGGAGGAGGAAGCATAAACATACATGCATGAATGTTTGTGCATGTGGAAAATCAGTGACTTAGAAATGTGAAGATAATATAAACAAAAGGAATGCAAATTCTTGCAGAGTGGTGAGAAAATACTGTCAAAGGTTCAGACTTAAAGAACATAGTTGAAAAATACAATAAAATACAGTAAAATAGGGAATTTGCTAAAGTTTAGAAATCCTACATTAATTAAATTATTGGGAGCACTTGGACCATTTTTACTAGTCTAGTTTGGTCTAATTTGGCCATGCATCATGATGTTGGGGCTAGAAAATATGTTGGAAGTTACAAGATATGCAACTTGAATAAGAACGTTAAACGGAAACATGTTGGTTTGTGAAACGTTGCTGAGCATGTTTAGATGTAGCATGACACTCCTGGGCCTTACGTTGACCTTTGTTGGCTGGTTAAGAAGCCTTTTTTTAAAAATGTTCAAGGAATTGGGTTTATATGCATGCAGGCCAACTAAGTTCAAGATTGATTTAAAACAAAAATAAAAAGAGTACTGCTCTAAGGTTTGGGAAAACTCAAGGGGCAATGTTTATTACGGCTCAGTTAGGAAATGTTTCACATTTCATGAAGAGCTTCTGTGTGCTTGCAGAGTGTACATAAACATGAAAAGCGAGTTGTGTGTTAGGTATTAGCTGATAAGTGTCTTCACTGTATGTGTGTTTGTGTCTCTCCCTTATGTGCCTGCGTCTTGCTTTCGGACTTTATGGTGGCAGACAGAAAAGGGTGCATGACTGGTGGAAGCGAGAGTGCCCTTTCCAAGAGTTATTTTCCCTTTATTGGTAGCTTTGGGGCCTCAAGAGCTGTTGATGAATAAAATAAGAAAAAGGAGGGTGTTATTTAGTAAAATAAAAAAGGTAGGGGGTGTTAGTTACTAGAATAGTAATAAAACTGTAGTGGATATTCTTGTTAAGTGAGACCAAAGCTGATAGTAAAGGAGCACAGGGTGTTTTTTTCTGTGCTACACAAGTGAAACTTCACACTAAAACTAAGTGTAGTCAACCCTCTTGCAATTTTATTTTTTTAAGCAGAGGTTTTGAGCTTTGAATGTTGTTTTACAGATCTTATTCCAGAGTAGATTCATATAGGTGGGCGGTATAAAAGACAAACAAACAAACAAATAAATGAGTTCAATTCATTATCTATTCTTTATGGGAATCTGTCGGCTGTCTTTGCTTCAGGAAATTATTATTATTATTTATTTAATTTATACCCCGCCTATCTGATCGGTGAGGACCACTCTAGGCGGCTAACAACAATAAAATACAATAACAATATAAATAAGCAATTCTAATTAGTAAAAACACTACAATACGTTACATAGAGTGCAAAACAGAAACAGTAAAGAGGGAAGAAGGAGGTCAAGAGGAATATGATGGAAAGGCCTGCCCAAACATCCATGTCTTTAGCTGATTCTTAAAGATACCCAGCGAGGGAGACCCGCGAATCTCAGGAGGGAGATTGTTCCAGAGGCGAGGAGCCACCGCCGAGAAGGCCCGATTTCTTGTCTTCTCCTTCCGGGCCTCCATCGGCGTTAGGCTCCTCAACCTCACCTCCTGGCTCGCACGAGTGACACGGGTAGAACTTGGTGGGAGCAGGGGTTCCGCCAGATATTGAGGCCCTAAACCGTTTAGGGCTTTGTACGTAAGCGACAGCACTTTGAAGTCGATGCGGAATCGTATGGGCAGCCAATGCAATGCGGCCAGAGTGGGTGAGATATGTTGGAATTTCCTCACTCCACTAAATAATCTGGCTGCCGCATTCTGCACCACCTGTAGTTTCCGCAGCAGCTTCAAAGGAAGCCCCACGTAGAGCGCATTACAGTAGTCTAATCTTGAGATTATGAGCACATGTACCAAGATGGTGAGCGCCCCCACATCAAGGTAGGGCCGCAGCTGGGGTGAAAAAAGGCGGAGCGGACTACCGATGCCACCTGTGATTCCATGGTGAGTGCCGGGTCCGGGTGGATCCCCAAGCTGCGAACCCCGTCCTTGGCAGGCAGAGTCACTCCCTCAAAAAAGAGGGAGTTTCCCAATAGCAGGCTTGAAGGGCCAGAATGGAAGTCAATCACAAGCCAAAGGTGTTATCTTTTTTAATTCTATGCTAGTTTTGGGTATTCTTATGAACATGTTGCAGGCTATTCCTTAGGGCAGTGGTCCCCAACCTTGGGCTTCCAGATGTTCTTGGACTACAACTCCCAGAAGCCTTCACCACCACCTCTGCTGGCCAGGATTTCTGGGAGTTGAAGTTCAAGAACATCTGGAGGCCCAAGGTTGGGGACCACTGCCTTAGGGGCAGGAGTAGCTTGTACTTTACTTGTAGACAGTGCCTAAATCCAATTGCTAGCCTCCGTAAGAGTAGACCCATTGAATCAATGATTGAATGATAAGTGAACACTTGTACAAATCCTATTAATCCAGTGGTTTTACTCTTATTTGAACTGGAAATGGATTCGAACATACAGTATTTCTTCCTTTTTCAGGATTATAATTGTCAGAATATGAATACCATCTTTGATTCTAGTCTCCACATTTCTAATTTATCTTGGAAAACAGAAACTTCTGAAGCTGAGATACTGAATTGTTAAAAAAAAAAAAAACTGCATGTTTTCCATTCTGCATTTTGCTTTGCAGACTGTTTTTGGTAACTATAGCTAAGCCTTCATCCCACTGTGAAGGAAATGCCTGAAACTGGTTTTAGACAGTTTTTGAAAATTCAGGAAGTAATCTTCATTCCACTGTTGGCCTAAATGTTTTCACCACACTTAACCCCAAACCCACCCACACATTTATTTATTAATGCTAAATAATTAAAACCAATGTGGTCTCTTCACTACATAGCATGCTTTGCTACACCATTCCAAGTTTTATCAGTGTTGTATTCTACAAGCAAATTACCGTATTTTTCGCACCATAGGACGCACTTTTTCCCCACAAAAGAGGGGGGTGGAAAGTCTGTATGTCTTATGGAGCGAAGAAAACAGATTATATTTTCCTGTTTTCTTCTTCTAAAAAATTGGTGCGTCTTATGGAAAGGTGCGTCTTATGGAGCAAAAAATACGGTATGTCAAATTCATACGTATTTTGTAATCTTTTGTGGAAGTTCTGTAAGATAAGATTCCAGCTACAAACGGCTGGAAGAGCTGGACTCTTGCAAGCAGCTTTGATCTAGTACAGAGGTCTTGTTGCTAGCATTTTTTTAGAAAATGGTTAAGTTTTCAGTAACACTTATAAAGTGGCTTGCTTTGTCCTCTTTAAGCCATTGCTTCATTTGCAGTGTTTGTCTGTTGTTTTTTATTAAATTTTGTAAATCCTCAGAAACCAGAATGCTTGTAAAAAATACTCCTTTCACCAAAATTCTTTTCAGCGAAAAATGAATGGAAAGAGAAGATGGGATTGGATGAGTTAAACATGTCTTTAAAATTGAACCGTGCTCTCTTGTACTGTACACCTACTCTTCTATAGCAATGCAATAGACTTTTTGGTGTACAGTAATACAGTTGGCATTTAAAATAGCACTTCTTAACCACAAGTAGTTCCTTTTCAAGCTTGGTCTTTTAAAAGACACCAACAGCTTTAACACCATATTTTTGAGTTGCCATTTTAAAGTGAAATATTGTTTGAATGACACTCCCTCCCCACCCACCCCCATTTAACATTTGTCTCTGGCAGTCTAAGCATTTTGTATGCCAAGGCTTTTATCTAAAAGCACAGTATTCCTTGGTTGTTTTTCTAGAAGGAATGTTGTCTTACTGTAGCGTTTCTGCTCTGGTTAACAAGCAGGAGAGGCTGTTTGGACTCTGAAATGCCCTGTATCACATGGATAGAGGTATCTGTTCAAAAAGGGACAAAGCCTATCCCATTATATCTGTTGAAAGAGAAAAGGCTATTGTTCACCTTCATTTAAAATCGAAAAGAAGGCATAGAGTTGGCCAAAGGCAAATGGATTTTTGTCAGGCAGGAGTATGAAAGGAGACCTTTTTGGGGAGTGAAGGACTGAACACTACCTTCTTGTGAACAAATGGTGAGGAAGGTTGGGTGGTAGGTGAAGCCCTTTACGTGTACATGGCAGTATCATGTTCTGTATCCAAGCATAGCTGAACTGGGTCATTCCCTGTCCCTCCTCTGAGTCCAGCTTCTTTCGTTTGTTTTTCTGTTTGTGGATGGACAAGCTTACCATGTCATGATTATGATTTCGCACAGGCAGGTATGAGTACAAATCTCCTTAGGCTGGCCTTTAAAACTGTTCTGTTGTCTGATTTCTCATCTCTCCATGCTACCATGCCTGTCACCTCAAATGTTATGTGGCAGGCTTTCTTCCCCAACAGAGCTATTCCATACCCTTTCCCCCTTTTCTTGCAAGGGACTGAATCCTGCTATTTCTCTCTGGTCTCCTGGCCTGCAGTCCCCTTCATCTTCCACCACTCCTTGCCAAAGGAATACTCCAGTGTACAATGATTTTATCTCTAATTGTGCTTTCCAATTGTTTCTTTTCTTTTTGGCATTTTTATTTGTAATAACTTACCTCAACAAATCTCCACCTCCACACTGGTTTCTGACTGATTGGTCTGGACAACTTCTAAATTATTTTAAGTTGGGCTTTTGTTTTTGTGGAAATATAGGAGGCAGGAAATGAAATTTATGAGATAATAAGGTCTGGTTCATAGGACTGTCTGAGATGAAGGCCTCTCTAACCATTGTAAATGCAGTACTGAAGTTGCTACTTCTGCAGTGCTAGGATCAGAGGGAACTACCGTGTTTCGCTGAAAATGAGACAAGGCCTTATATTAACGCCTACTCCCACCAAGTTCTACCCGGGTCACACGGGCGAGCCAGGAGGTGAGGCTGAGGAGCCTAACCCCGAGGGAGGCCCGGAAAGAGAAAACAAGAAATAGGGCCTTCTCGGCGGTGGCTCCTCGCCTGTGGAATAACTTACCTCCTGACATTCGCGGAGCTCCCTCGCTGGGCACTTTCAAGAATCTATTAAAGACCTGGATGTTTCGGCAGGCCTTCTCATAAAACTATTTTTTGATTTTCTTATCTCTTTATTGTCTTTTTTTTTTTTTTCTCTTTTACCTGTTTTTGTATTGGTTATTTATTTTTATTGTATTTTAACGTTGCTGTAAGCCGCCTAGAGTAGTCCTCGCGACTAGATAGGCGGGATATAAATAAAATAAATAAATAAATAAATAAATAACTTTTGCTCCAAAAAACACATTAGGACTTATTTTCAGTGGATCTAAATTTATCGGCATAAACCTACATTTATTCAAATACAGTCATGTCATCCTCTTCTGATATCTGTGCAGAGGGCGGGGTTTCACTTAACTGGGGCTTATTTTGGGGGTAGGGCTTATATTATGAGCATCCTGAAAAATCATACTAGGGCTTATTTTCAGGTTAGGTCTGATTTTTGGGGAAACAGGATAGCAGATCTGAGGCCCATCTCAGGAAGGGAGAAGAGAAGATTTAGAATGCAGCCAATTACCAGCATGTAGAGGAAAGTACCTTGGAAATTCTTATATTGACTAAGAACTGTTTTGCCTTTCCTTAAGGTTGGGCATGTTTTGCTGTTGTTGCCTTTCCCTGTTAGCTTGTAAAATGTGTATCATTTAAGCTTAAGCCTGTCTCTGTTTTATACTGAATGACCAAGAAAATAAGTAGGTGAACTTAGTGTTGGGAAAGGAATGTTTGTAATTTCTGATAGAATGAAATATACAGAGTTGCATGAAAAAAAAGATGTAGAAATCCTGGGTGGTATGTGTAGTGGGAATTAATAGAATGCTCTTGCATTTGAAGGACGTGCATGATACAAATGATTGTCTTGTAAGGTTAGGCCCATGATCTTCCCCCTCCTTCAGCTGAAATTTATTTTATTTAGTTATTTATTTATTTTATTAGATTTCTGCCCCCCCCATCTAGACCAAAGGTCTACTCTGTTAAAGAAATACCTACAGTGTTTGTTTTTTGTGGTCTGTCTTGTCCCTACCTTCTCTGTTAAACCCTGTGGGTGGAAAGTGAGCATATGGGAGTAAAAGTGAACCCCCTCAAATGACCTTGTGGGCAGGCAGGAGAATAGGGAGCATAGCTTATAGCTTTCATATGTGCCCATCCTCATCAAGCCATGCTTGAATGGAGAGCAAAGCAGAGAGTGGTTGTCTACTGCCATCGCTTAACATTTACTTAGCACCAAAGATATACTCAGTTCTATTTGACAAGGTGACAATTTGGCCTTTCCTCTGGAATAACAGCAGTCCTTTTTGGTGCTTAAACCTACATATCTGCACATAACTTTGGCTATGGAATATCTTTTGGCAGTGATAAATTTGATTCCTCTATCAGTATGACCCAGGGTTGCATCTGTACTGTTAGTGGAGCCATAGTGGAGCAAAGGCACAGCGAACCATTCTTTCCCCCTATACCAATCCTATTGAAAGGCCAAAAGCACCTTAATTTAAAAGTCTAATTTCCTCTTCTGAACAGAGGAGCTGGATAGCAAAGCTTGACATTCTCTCTGACCTCCCACTAATTAAAAGGGCAGAAGATGCCTCCCTCCCACCCCCATGGTCTACATTGTTTGGAAAGCATTACTGTTTTTTTTCTCCCTCCTTTTTTATGGGTTGTGCTTTCTTTGTGTTTCCTTGTTGAAAAAAATGATTGCTTGAGATCTCTTTATTTAAGTGTATGATTTTTTGTTATTTGCTGGAATTCTTCTTTATCTGAACCACTTGTAAAGCCCAGTTTGGCCCTTACTCGTGCAGTGAAATGAAATGGAAGAATGTAGGGGCTGCCTTACCACAGGTGCAGTTGTGCTTGGTTGTGAGCAAGAATAAACGGGGCTTGTTGCTTCTCACACTTTAACCCTAAACCTGCCCCCAACTCTGTGTGTGTGTGTGTGTGTGTGTGTGTGTGTGTGTGTGTGTGTGTGTGTGTGTGTGTGTGTGTGTGTGTGTGTGTGTGTGTGTGTGTGTGTGTGTGTGTGTGTGTGTGTGTGTGTGAGAGAGAGAGAGAGAGAGAGAGAGAGAGAGAGAGAGAGAGAGAGAGAGCCTAATCATTAGGCCCTAATGTCTAGCCTGAGTAGGCTGCTCACCCATAATTTATGGAGGGAAGCATGGTATTTTCCTCTTGTGAACAGTAGTGTTGCTGGCTAGCCAATCCTCCTTAATACACATTGTTCCATATCGTGTCTTTTTAATCTGTATGTTGTATAGTTCAGAACTTTCCTTCTAGACTAGCCTTGGTACTATTGAGTACTTTCTGAGCACCTAATTTGCTATGGGCATAGCATAACTAGTGGCTTCTTTGAGGTAAAGGTCTAACACTAGTTGTGTCAGGTTTCAAGACATTTTTTAAAATTCGGCTTGTGAGGGTGTAGGGGAGTAGAGGGATCCAGCTTGGCAGGTATCCACTTGGTGCAGCTTTGGCACAGAATATGGCCCACAGAACTTTAGTGCTACGCTGGTTCCTCAGGTAACTCTGCTGGCTTTTTGCTGCTTTCTGAGAGACAGCTTTTAACCCCCCCCCCCAAAAAAAAAGAATTTGGACAGATCTGCAGGGATATATGGTTGAAGAAGTAATGCCAGCATAGCATGGTGCATTGTTTTAATAGATTCAGTAGTCTTCATATTTGCCCTCATGGAAACAACATTTTGCTTGCTGTGAATCTTAGGAAGACCAAACACCTGGCTTCTGTTTCATGCATAAAATAGTTTCCAATGTCTGTAATTCAGTAGTAAGTCGCAACTAGAGTAGATCCATTGAATTGGGATTTTATGAGTAAACTCCTCTGTAAGTTCCATTGATCTGGCAGGCCTGCTCTAGTTGTGACTTGCTAACTATATTTCAGCCACAGTTAGGCAGTACCTTTATTTTACAGTGAGAATGCCCTGTTGAGTGCAAGCTCTTGAGTTCCCCAAACCTCATCAACTTAGGGACAAAAAAGTAGGATATGGGAAAAGGAGTGGAAGAGTTCCAAAATTAGGCCAGATTGGGCCATGTGATCTGCAGTTAGATTCAGTTCCAATGGGCTACAGTCAGATATATAGATACCAATGTATGCCTAGCAATGCTTACTGGGGTGAAGGAGTAATGGCAGGCCTCCATTTCTGAAAATGTGAAGGTCAGAGCTCCCTTTCCTTAGGTGAAACACACAGGTTTCCAAACTGGCAAAGAGCAGAAGTATAGAGAAGCATGGTAGCATTTATATAAGCCAAGTGAGAGATTAAAATTTAGGTGGTACGTTAGGTTAAAAATAAAAAGCTACAGTGATAGTCTTTATGACATAGTACTGCTTTTTCCATTCAGAGTGCTGGTTACATAAAAGTTGGTACGAGCCCATATGATCTAACACAGCTTTTTCAAAAAGTTAATTTTATGGATTCCAAAATGTTTCAACTGTATATGACAACTATGAAAGAGGCTGTTTTTAAGTGGTGGGGAGCTCCTTCTCATGTCCTTTATCAAAGGGCATCAAATGTTTACTAGAATGGAAGAGCCAAAAGTTATGTATTCATGTTTTAATAACTGAAATTTTGTGTAATTTCTACTGACAGTCTTTCCTTCACAATTTAAGAATTTTCTTTTTAATAATCCAATATTTTATCCACCCTAATCAGTAAGACTTTACTGTCCTGAAAATTTTAATTTGCTTTCAAGATTTAGCCTGAATGTTCTCCCTAACTTTTCCCCCTTTACCCATTGTGTCTGAAATGTATTTTCCCTTCCAAGAATAAACTGAATTTGTATGTAACCTTTGGGGAATTAAGGACCATGCTACATCTGTGAAAGCTTGCAAGATTTGGTAACATTTGAATTATGAAATGTGAGTGGTGAAAGGTTAGTTTGTGAGTACATGTGCTTGTGATGATGATCAAACTCCTGGGATCAAGGCAAGGCACTACTGAGGGGGAAGGTATATAAGCAGCACATTTTGCTTTTTTGCTTTTGCAATGATCATGCTGTTCCTGAGAGGCACTTTGAACAATCAGCTGACAGTATTTAACAAATCTGCAGGAAAACATGTCAGCTGCGAGAATTAAAAGTTATATGTTTTAGTTCTATAGAATTACCATGATAGCTAAGTAAATAAGCTAAAAAACAAGACTTCCAGGGTTCAGATCTCAGCCATGAACTCAGGTGACTCATGACTTAAAATGAGTCACTGGTATCTTCAGTTCCCTACCATTTTTGTGATATAAGGATGATTGTAGTGACCTACCTTATGAACTTGTTGCAAAGATTGAGAACTTGTTAGAAGCACTTTGAGTTCTATAAAGCTCTTTTTAAAAAAACTAATTCTGGACTTTTATCACCATATTGTTTTTGAGTGTATTGTAGGTGTTTGATTTTGATACTCCAGTGCAATGGTGGACAGGTAAAGATACTCATTTTTTGAACAAGATAATGCTCTTCAGGTTTTTACAGTGGTGCCTTGCTAGACAGTTACCCCGCATGACAGTTTTTTCATGGGACATTGCTTTTTGCAATCGCTATAGCGATTCGCAAAACAGTGATTCCTATGGGGGAATTTCACTGGACAATGTTTGGTCCCTGCTTAGCTAGACGGCAATTTTGACAGCTCCCTCCACGCTCGCAAACAGGTGTTTTCGGGACCTAAGCTTCGCAAGACAGCGATTTAAACAGGTGATTGCCGGTTCACAAAGTGGCTTTCCTATGGCCGATCTTCACTAGACAACGACAATTTTTCCCCTTTGGAATGCATTAAACAGGTTTCAATGCATTCCAATAGGGAAGTTCTTTTCGCTAAACAATGATTTCGCTAAACAGCGATTTCAGTGGAACGGATTATCATCGTCTAGTGAGGCACCACTGTATATGCATCACTTATGAGGAACAACTGTCCTCCCAACCAAGAGCTCTCCAGATATTTCACACTAAAACTTCCTTAAGCCCAATGTGAGATCGGTGGCCAGGCACATCTAGAAGGCATCTTTTTAAGAAACGTTGTTGTAGATGTGTTTGTGACAAACCCAGACCTACTGGGATATGTCACACAGTTACACTAAGCTGCCACCAACCATTCCCTTTAAGAAGTCACACAGACCAGGGATGGATTTTTAAACAATAAAAAGAATAAGGTTTATTTTAAATACACACAGGGAAAAATAAACAATCAGGTGAATAACATAAAGTAACGTGGCTTACTTCACTCATACATACACACAGTTTGGTTCACACAGAACCCTTAACTTAAAGCACAGACCCTGAACCTATCAGTTCTGGCTAACCAACAGACACCTGAACCTATCAGGTTGGTACTCTGACACACAGTAGTACCCTGTCTGACACACAGACTCCCACAACAGCTTCTTCTTCCCAGCTGCTGCTTCGTCACATCCCAGTGTCTCTCAGCATCTCAACTTCACCACACAGGCATCACATATTTATACAGTACAGCCCCTCCTCCTGATGTCCCGCCTTCCACTCCCCATAGGATGGAACTTTCCCTCCGAACCCATGACAGACAGGTAACATCAGTGCTGTATGTAACACCTCCCCTCTTTATAAGTTGTTTTGTAGGGGGAAAGCTAAGGTGCTTTTCACCAAAAAACAACCTTGATAAAACACACAACAACAGTTATACATACCATAACATACTTACTTATCCTTACATTCTAAGTTAAACATTTACCATTTAGGCATTTAAACATTTCCCATATACATTACATCCATTTACCTTTATTCATACAAACCAAATTCAAAACCAGGTACATTTTACTTTTTGTCATTATTATATACACATAGTCCATGTTCTTTCGTCGTCTTCATTCTTCAGGTCTTCTTGATAAGGCGTCAGCAACACAGTTTACTGACCCTCTGACCACCTTCACTTCAAAGTCATAGTCCTGTAGGTTTAAAGCCCACCTCATAAGTTTGCTATTGTGGGTTTTCATTGTCTTTAACCATTGCAATGGTGAATGGTCAGTACACAGAATAAAATGTCTTCCCCAGATGTAAGGCTTGGCCTTCTGGATCGCGTAGACTATGGCCAAACACTCCTTCTCCACGGTTGCCAAATGTCTCTCACCTTTTTGAAGTTTCCTACTCAGGTAGGATACTGGATGCTGGTCACCATTCTCATCCTCCTGGCACAGAACTGCTCCTACCCCGCTGTTAGACGCATCGGTGTAGATGATGAACTCCCGGTCGAAGTCTGGAGCACGCAGGACAGGATAGTTGATTAACGCCTCCTTCAACCTCTGGAACGCCTCCTCACAGTCGCTGGTCCACGGGATGCGGTCATCAGCCTTCTTCCTCGTCAGATCGGTCAGCGGAGCCGCAATCTCGCTAAACCTCGGGATGAACTTTCTGTAGTAGCCCACCAACCCAAGAAATGATTTGACCTTTTTCTTGGTGTTGGGTCTAGGCCAATCACGAACAGCTTCTATTTTGGCCTCCAGGGGTTTTATCACTCCTCCCCCTACCATGTGACCCAAGTATTTTATTTCTGGGCTACCCAGCTGACACTTGCTGGCCTTTACTGTTAGCCCTGCTGCACTTAACCTCTGCAGCACTAACTCCAGGTGTATCAGGTGATCTTCCCAGGTATTACTGAAGATCCCTATGTCGTCAATGTAGGCCACTGTAAAGTCACTGAGCCCTGCCAAGGTCTGGTCCATCAGCCTTTGGAATGTGGCTGGTGCATTTCTGAGACCAAAGCTCAGGACTCGAAACTCATAGAGACCAAAAGGGCTGCAAAAGGCAGTCTTTTCTTGATCCCTGGGATCAATTCTTAATTGCCAATATCCCTTTACCAGGTCCAATGATGAGATGAACCGACAACCCCCTATGGTTTCAATCAGGTTGTCTAGCCTGGGCATTGGGTAGGCATCAGGAGTGGTTACACGGTTTAATTTCCTGTAATCAACACAAAACCTAATGCTCCCATCAGGCTTGTCCACAAGGACTATCGGAGAGGACCAAGGACTAGAAGAGGGGACGATTATGTTCTCCCTCAGCATCTCGTCCAGCTCCTTCCGCACCTTGTCCCTATAGGGTCCCGTTACTCGGTATGGGGATACTGCCTGCGGGGGTGCATCCCCGGTGTGGATCCGATGCATCACTCCCTTCACTATCCCCGGCTTGTTGGAAAACACCTGTTGATATTTATTAAGCAGCATTTTTAGTTCTTGCTGCTGGTCTTGGGTGAGTGCAGGACTGATCTTTACCTCCTCTGGGTTGTATTTTACTTCCCCTCTACCCTCCCAGAAGGGTAATTCCGCTTCCTCACTCTCAGCTGCTTTTATCGCGAATAAAACCCTCTGTTCCCCTCTGTAGTAGGGTTTTAGGGCATTCACATGAACCACCCTCCTTGCTTGGTTCTCCTCCTGCTCTTTTAGGTAGTTCAGGTCTGACATCTTGGAAATGACCCTATATGGTCCTGCCCATTTGAGCTGCAGTTTATTCTCTCTGCAGGGCCTAAGCCAAAGCACTTCCTCCCCTGGGTCAAAGTGCCTCTCTCTAGCTTTGTGGTCATACCATGTTTTCTGTCTGACCTTCTGAGCTTGCAGGTTTTCTGCTGCCAGCTCTAGATTTCTCTTTAGGTCATTCATCAAGGTGTCTATGTATGTCACAACGTCTTGTGGGTCATCCTGGGTGATCTGCTCCCAATTTTGTTTGATCAAATCAAGGGGCCCTTTCACCCTCCTCCCAAATAAAAGTTCAAATGGACTGAACCCGGTACTGGCTTGTGGCACTGATCGATAAGCAAACAAAAGGGATTGCAGCTTCTGGTCCCAATTGTTTGGATTCTCTGCCAAGTAAGCCCTAATCATGCGCATTAGAGTCCCATTGAACTTCTCAGTTAACCCATTACTTTCAGGATGATAGGCAGTGGTTTCCTTGTGCTTAATTCCACAGATTTGCCATAAGCGTTTCATGAGCTTTGATGTGAACGATGCGCCCAAATCTGTGATTATCTCTGAGGCAAATCCCATCCTGGACATATACCCCACCAAAGCATCGGCCACTGTGTTAGTTTCAATGTTAGTCAAGGGTATGGCTTCAGGATACCTTGTGGCATGGTCCACAATTGTTAGAATGAACCTGTTCCCCCTCTTTGTGGCCTTGGGCAAAGGTCCCACAATATCCACCCCTATGCATTTGAACGGAGTGTCAATCACAGGCAAAGGGCACAACTTTGCTTTGGTCCTGTCGCGGTTATTCCCCTGCCTTTGACACACATCACATTGTTTACAGAACTCCCTGATCTGCTTCCCTATGTCAGGCCAGTAAAAATTCTGTGTGATTCTCTGCTGTGTTTTGTTCACTTCTAAGTGCGCAGCAAACATGTCAGAGTGCCCCCTTTGTAAGATCATGGGGCGATACTTTTCAGGTACCACCAGCTGACTTCTGATCCCATCTCCCCCTTTTGAGATATTCCTCAGGGTTTCTCTATATAAAATCCCCTTTTTCTCCAGAAATCTCACTGGGGTTTCAGGTGTTAGCTGGGCGTCAGTCACCTGTTCAAAACACTTTTGGAGAGTGGCGTCTGCCTTTTGCTCCTGTCCAAATCTGCTGTCTGTGGTTAAGGTTTCCACCACAGCTTCTGAACTCCCCTCTGCTTCCGTCTCTGGCTCATCATTACCCCCCTGAACTGTCCCTGTGGTGGTTTGTGAGCGTGTAATCACTAGCACCCGTTTCACATGTTCAGCCAGGTCATTTCCCACGAGCACGGCTGCTGGCAGAGTCGATGAAATCGCTAGCCGCCAATCTCCCCTCCAGCCTTGAAAGTTGACAGGTACCTCTGCTACTGGCAGAGAGATTACCTGCCCCTCAATCCCTGCCACCTTCATGCTCTCATTTGGGATTATAAACTCCCTAGGAATAATATCTGGATGGCACAGGGTTACCTGGGAACAAGTGTCCCGCAGCCCCCTATACTGACGGTCAAGTATTCCTACGTCCACCCCGGCTGTCTCAAACAACTGAGAATCTGTTTTTATCAGCAAGCAGCGCTTTACTTCCACAAGAGGACCATTTTCCTCAGCCTGATCAGCAGAGGTAGCTGTTCCAGACTGAGTAGCCATGGCAACAGGCTCCCTCAGTGACAAAGAGTCTTGCTCTTTCTGGACACAGAACACAGCTTTTGGCTTGGTTCCACTAGAATTCTGAGGCACCATTCCTTTTAGCTGCTTTAATTTCTCACACTCTGAGATTAGATGACCCTTTCCCTGACAGAAATAACATTTTCTGGTGTATTTTGATTCTCTCTCATCTTGTTTTGGTTTTCCCTCCAAAATCTGAGGTCTTTGTTTCATGTCTGAGGGCTTCCCTTCACCATGGGCCCCTCCCCCTTGCTGGCTTTTCCCTGGTCCCTGAGAGTACTTGCTGTAGGTTTCTTTGGGTTTACCTACAGATTTCCCCTCACCCAAGGGCTTTCTTATTTGAGAAATAAAATCTGCGATCTCTGCGGCTGCTGCCACAGATTTAGGTTTCCTTTCCCTCACCTGGAATTTCAATTCCCCATGCAGGACTGAATAGAACTGTTCCAGCGCTATCAAATCTTTAAGCTGCTCATAGGTCTCTATTCCCTCCTGCGATAGCCATTTCTCAAGCAGCCTCACCAATTGGGCCCCCACTTGGGTAAAAGTCTGTTCTGGTTTTTTGGTGAGGGACCTGAATCTTTGTCTCAGCTGCTCTGCATTTATCCCATGTCTGGCAAAGACCAGTTTTTTAAACTCTGCAAAATCTTTCATCAGTTCCTCAGGCATCTCGGCATAAACCTCAGCCAGGCTACCACTGATTAAAGACCGCATGATGGTCATCTTCTCAGTTTCCCTCACTGAGAAGTCCACAAACGCTCTTTCCACTAAGGAAAAGAACACCTCAGGACAATCTCCCTTGTGGTACACAGGGAATTTCTTCAGGTCAGCCTTAGACAGTTGGCCTCCCTCAGAATCCCTATTATTATTATTGTTCTGGTTCATCAGTTCCAGTTTTCTTAATTCAAACGCCATTCTTTCTTTTTCTAGAGCAATTTTCTCTCTCTCCATTCTTTCTTCCCTCTCCATTCTCTCTCTCTCTCTCTCTAATTCAAATTGCCGCTGTTTCTCCCTTTCCCTTTCTTCTCTTTCCCTTTCCTCCATTTCAAATTGCCTCATCCTCAGTTCATGCTGTTGGGCTATGAGCAATTTTCTAAGTTCTGGGTTCTGCTCTCCTGTGCTGTCACCCTGCACTGAGCCAAACTCATCCTCAGAACCTTGGTCAATCTGGGGGTCTTTCACTTCACTCATTTCGGCCATCTGGCTTCGAGTCAAGGGCATAATCCCCCCTCAGAACAGGCTGCTTTAAAAGTCAAGCCTCAAAATAAAACGACCACTTTTTTCCTTCTTGCCTCAGAACCAGCCTTCTCTAGGCTGCTGTTCTTCAGCACTAACTTGCAACAGTATCGAGTCAGAGCCTACCCCCCTCTGCTGGGCCTCTCAGCTGGCAAGCTAGCTCGCTGTTGCTACGCAGTTTTGCCTCAGCTTTTTCCCGCCAAAACTAGGCTACCTCAGAGCACCCTAATCTAAGTCTCCCCAGTTGGCACGTTCTTCTACTAGCGCACCTCCCCGTGAGGTACACCTAGAAGATTACCTACGCGCCTCAGACTGTCCCTGACTAGACCCCCCTTGCTCTGGGCACACTTGCCAAGGCTTTGCTGGACCGCTGGACAACTGGACCAGTCGTATCCCACACGCTGGACACCAATCAATGTGGCAAACCCAGACCTACTGGGATATGTCACACAGTTACACTAAGCTGCCACCAACCATTCCCTTTAAGAAGTCACACAGACCAGGGATGGATTTTTAAACAATAAAAAGAATAAGGTTTATTTTAAATACACACAGGGAAAAATAAACAATCAGGTGAATAACATAAAGTAACGTGGCTTACTTCACTCATACATACACACAGTTTGGTTCACACAGAACCCTTAACTTAAAGCACAGACCCTGAACCTATCAGTTCTGGCTAACCAACAGACACCTGAACCTATCAGGTTGGTACTCTGACACACAGTAGTACCCTGTCTGACACACAGACTCCCACAACAGCTTCTTCTTCCCAGCTGCTGCTTCGTCACATCCCAGTGTCTCTCAGCATCTCAACTTCACCACACAGGCATCACATATTTATACAGTACAGCCCCTCCTCCTGATGTCCCGCCTTCCACTCCCCATAGGATGGAACTTTCCCTCCGAACCCATGACAGACAGGTAACATCAGTGCTGTATGTAACAGTGTTTACCTCTAGTTACATCAGTATGTCCTATGTATCTTCATGTGCCCAGCTCACTACTGGCCCATCTTAGTGTGTGGTATTGGTCTTTAAGGTGAGCATCTTGCTTGACTGTACCTCCATGATTTCTATGAGGCATTTATTGAACAGCTAATGTTGCATGTTATTCACCAAATTACCATGTCTTGACAAAGACCTCAGGGAGAAAGCTGAATCAATTTTGGGAATCCTGGATTGGACTCTTAACCTGCAGTTCATATTCATTTCAGTTTAGGTTTTACCCTTTGATAGCCGTTATCTTGCTCATGGTCTGAGTTCCTTTAGAAAAAAGCACATAGTAGAAGGGGGAAAGCCTTTCAGAACTTTTAATGCTAAGAAAATTGAGCAGTTTTGAAATAGGCCTTTGTAAACCAACTCATCCTTTTGGCATCTGTTTCATATCCCATTTCACAAACTGGGTTATGCTCAAGCTGATAGAAATCAGACTGCATAACAGAAACTGGTCAGAGGTTGCTTCAAGGAACAACATACTTCTTGAAGCATCCCAGAGGTGTTTTCCTAAGGAGAATGTTTGAGAACAGGCCTCAGGGCTTAGCAACAAACGTGAAGGTAGAAAAAGATTATATTAGACACGTGGGGGAAAGGTGAACCTTTGTTCTCCCAAGCCAGTGGTATCTTATTTTTTGCCCTTACATACCTTGCTTCCCAAAAAATAAGATCTAACCTGAAAATAAGCCCTAGTATGATTTTTCAGGATGCTCATAATATAAGCCCTACCCCCAAAATAAGCCCCAGTTAAGTGAAACCCCGCCCTCCACCATTGTGCAGGAACCAGAAGAAGATGACATGACTGCATTTGAATAAATGTAGATGGTTGTACATGAAAAAAAAAACCTGGAAACCAGCCCTAATGCGTGTTTTTTGTTTTGTTTTGTTTTTTTGGGGGAGCAAAAATTAATATAAGACCCTGTCTTATTTTCAGGGAAACGTGGTAGTACTAGTTGTGCTTATCTTTCTCAGTCCTTCAGGTACACTGCAGAACATAAAAGTGAAAATTCATAGAATCAGTTTCAGCATAACTGTACTTGATGCAAGACTAAAAGAGGCAGAGGCTTAGTAAGAGGTTCTAGATTCTGTCAATGCTCTGAAAAGAAAGAGATCAGATTTGACACTGACACCTTTCTAGCGGAAGTGTGGGGAAACATTCTCTGAGATCTGATCGGTCATGGGTTCCCCTCATCAAGCTTAATACCCTAAAGTCTGTAGGATTTCCCATGAAAGTTGTTGCCTTCTCTCCCACATAGTTTGTGACAGAGTCCTAATTCTGGAGACCACCATTTTGGCTCCGACAGCCAAATAAACAAACCTACTAGTTTGGATTATTGGGGTGTTTTGCCTAGGATAAGAAGCAGTACTAGAAATAGCACCCTTCCCCCTGTTTTTATGTTTAAACACACCATTTTTGGCTGAGGACAGAGGCACACACGACAAGCACCAAATAAAAAATGTTGGGATATTATTTTGTTTATATAGTAAGGAAGCCAACTGCAGCCATATCTTGCATGTGGATGGAGAAAGATGTTGTCCTTAATTTGCAGTCCTGCTTGGGGGATAAGTGGTAGTGGTAGAGATGGGAAGTCCTGGGGGGGGGAATGGAAAAATTGGGGGGGAAACAGGTTTGTTTGTTTTTGCATTTTCCCCCAAAACTGTTTTTTGTTTTTTTTTCTGGAAAAATTGAAAAAAATATGGAGTGTGGAATATGTTCTTTTACAGTGATAAATGATATGGCTATGATATGGTATTCAAAATACAGTACAGTGGACCCTCGACTTACAGACGGCTCGACTTACAGACTTTTCGAGTTACAGACTTCTCTGGCTGCAAAATTTAGATTCGACTTGCAGCCAGAGAATTGACCTACATACCAGAAAAAACCCCAAAATGGAACAAAAATAGAATAAAAACCGCTGGTTATGGGATTAATCGGCTTTCAATGCATTGTAGGTCAATGGAGATTCGACCTACAGACTTTTCGACTTGCAGCCACTGTTCCAATACGGATTAATTCCTTAAGTAGAGGGTCCACTGTATATAACATGAAGACCTTAACGAAAGACTTCTGAGACTTTATGTATTTCAGTTCTCTGAGAGCTACTGTAGTGGTAGTGGGGGAGGGAGTGCTTTCTGTGTTAATAAACTTTAGACTTTTAAATCCACAGCACGAGAGGTGAAATTTAAAACCTACCACCTCTAAGTGAATTCTGCAGCCCCATTTTGGAATTTGCTTTAAACAGAGTGACCTGGCCTGCATATCTGGCCATGAATTTTGAGATTATTTTTGTGTTTTTACTGCATCATCCTTAGCTCTAAAGCCCAGCCTTATGCCTCGTGCAGAGTTGAAACCTAGCCTCTGTGTTTGAAATTGGAATGGTCTAATAAAGGATACCCAATGTGATGCAGTGGACAAAGTGACAGATTAGGGCTCGGAAGGCCTGGGTTCAAATCCCTACTCATCCATGGAAGCTAACTGGGAGTGTGGAATTGATGAAACAACTCCTTGAAATATCTCCATTTGGGTCACTATAAGTTGGTTCTGACTTTACACATAACGTAATACTGTAAAAGTATTAACTACCCTTGTCTTTGGATTTTATATAGGGACTGCACAGTTTTTTTCCCCTTCATCTGTAAGTAGAGTTTTCTTACCTCAGGCCTGTCCTTATGATATCTTGGGATTGATCATTATTATTAATGATCAACCCACTTAACCCACTGTTTCACTTCCATGGCTCATTCACTTATTCATTTCCAGAAATAATTCTTAATCTTGGGTTTTTGAGGCCTTTCACTCATCCATAGGGTGAAAGTAAACTGACTTGTATGTAACATTTAACTAAATGCTACAGTAGCTTCCTGGTGCCGCTTCATCCTTATGGCCACCCCTTTCTCTTTGTTCCTGGAAATAATTGTGTGTTTATATGAATAGAGTAATTCTAGTTTATTTCCACTTTACATTCTATGCCGCTATTTTCCACATGAGAAAATTGGAAGCAAACCTTTGTTTGTCTTGCATTATGCTTCTGGTTTGCAGGACAAGCGCAGACCCTTAACTTCCCAGTTTGGATGAAACATGGAACTAATTTGCCTTGGACTGGCAAGAGAGGAAAGCTAAGCTCAGCGATGTAATGAACCACCCTGTGAATCCATTGATTCACACAGAACATTGGTTGCTCTGGATTTCCTCATTCCATCGACTACCAGATCATTAGATCCTTGGGTCAAGAAGAGATGCTATGCGCTCTGGCTCCCATTTTTCAAAATGTTCTCACATGTACAACTTAATCAGGTTCTAGCTTAAGAGTCCTCTTGAACACTGAAGAAAATCTAACATTGAGAAACTTGTTTGAGGTGTCACGTATGTGTACAGTATATATAAATACATAAATTACATGCATGCCCATACTTATAAATTTAATTCAGGAGAAACTGCTCTCATAAGACTGTTTAAACTACAAAGGTAGGCTGCTTTGATTATTATTAAATGTAACATGGTATAAACTGCATGGTGCACCTGCAGGCTAAAACTGGGGGCATAAATAATCTCTTGGCTTTAACTCTGTGAAGTCTATCATCTCTCTCTGCCCCCTTGCCTGTTTCTGTACACAGGATGGAGGAAATTTTTTGAGCTGATTTTTTTTAACATACACCCAGGCTGAGCTGAAAATTTATCAGCCGTATGCATCCAGATGAAGCGGTTGGCAGACAGGGACGTTCTGGACGACTGTCTCTTTCTCTGAAACAAGAATAATGTTGGCAAGTCAGTCTGCTGAAAGTCTGCTGGTTTGGAGAACAAAGTGGACCTGTAAGACTTGCTTCACTTCCAACAATGCACATTTTTGGAACAACTTTAGCCCACTGTATTTCCAAGCATCTACAAAGGTGAATTGAGGGTGATGTTTTTGTGCTATAAGTTACTTTGAGTCATTTTGCTTCCATTCAGTACTAGTCAGATCTTGGCTAAACATTTTGAAATATCTGAACACTATTTGAGCCTTAGAAATTAGCTGCTTTTAAAATCACAGTGTATATTTCACTTGTCCTGCTTGCTTCCTGATAGGTCCTTCTCCCTCCTTCTTACTCTCTGTAGGAGTGTTTTGCTGACACTGCAAACAAGCATGAGGTCAGATGCTTAACCACACAAAAACTAGTATCGATCATGTTTTGTCAGGGGCTGGCTCCGTTAAGGAAAGGGGTTGGTTTTGTGGATGGGAAGAGGAGGCAGTTTTAAGAGGGTTCTAGGGATTTTCAGCTGTACCTTCAAAGTGGGCAGCCTAATCAGCACAAAATGCAACTCTAGCTTCCTGGAAAAAGGCAAAGATGGCCTTTCTCAGACAAAGGGAGCATGTGTATGTGCGCACGCTTGCCTATCCCTTTGTTCTCTTGTACCATACGCTGGTATTGAAAGCTGCTTTCCTATGGGCTTGGGGTAGGGGGAGGAGACGGGGCAGGCAGCTGTATTGCTTGCAAAATATGATGAAAGCCCTGAGATAGCTCTCTAGCTTCCTTATAGCCCCCATAGTGAATCTCTGCCTCCTTCTCTCCCCCACCCCATTAGCTTATTAATGGCCATTCATTAAAAGAAATACCCTCTGTCTGAGGGACATAAAGTTAATTCAGAGGGCTACCATGGAATAGATTGATTCTGTTGGTGATACTAGCCAAACACCAGACTTTGCTGCCAAAATGACCATTATCACATGACCTAGTCTTTTAAAATAATAAATTAATTAGTGGGAAATGGAACTTACCTTGAAAGCCCTGTTAAGGTTGCTATAAGCCGGTTCTGGCTAGATGGCACAGAACACACAAACAGGGGTTACTATGCTTCTAGAAGAAATAAAAACAAATTCCATTGAAGTTTCAGATTCTTTGAAGGATATGGTGGGTGTGTTGCTGCGCTTCCTCAGCTGTGAAACTAAATCATATCACAGGAATCTATGAAACTGCCTTTTTCCATGCTGGATTATTGTTCCATCTTAGTTCAGTAGTGTATGCTCTAAAGATGGGCATGTTCTGTTGATTTTCTGTCCCCAAGACCCATCACTGGCTGCACTGCTCATCAAAATCATGAAAATGATGTTTGAGGGGGAAATTAAAGTAGCCAGATGTCTGCTTCTGGTTCCCCCCCCCCCAGGTTGTTTGGTTAGCAGGGGCTTAATAATAATAATCTTAGAACAATTGAGTACAAGATTAGGCTTTTTTGAGGTAAGATCTTTTTCTAGCATATATAATTTGGATGGGGGGTAGTAGGGTTTAGAGACTGGCATACCACAGTTTATTCAACTGTACCCTGGCAGGCAGTCTCTCTCTCTCTATCACCAGGGTATCTGACTGGGGTCTTTTCCTGTCCTCCCTTGGAAGTATGAGGGATTGAATCTGGGACCTTCTGCTTGCTAACCATGCAGCTCTACCATGGAGCTTCAGCACTTTCCATTTTATCTAGTCATGTTCTTTGACATTTTTCTTCATGTCTTAAGATACAAGTTAAAGAGCTTTGTGGACCTGAGATTCGCCTATGGCTCCACATTCATTCCCTGTTCAATTCTTGACGGGCTTAGCTTGGCCATATTTGATGTGGTCGTAATAAATGTGAGCTGAACTAGCCATGCTTTGAAGTTGGCTTTTAGTATAGGAGACTTATTATTTTATTTTTTTAATGTAATATAAAACATTCAGGATTTTTAAAATTACACACATGCAGTCATCTCCCTCTCCTATCTAATAGTATTGTTTTATAAAATTAATGATTAATAGCTTTTTTCCGAGTGAACCCTCCACAAGAAACATAATATTCACTAAACTCTGTGTAGGACACAGTTTTCAGATACTGTATACAGGAAATAGATTGTAGTTCTGTGCGCATTACCAGAGAATGTATCTCACTGAACCTGATGATATTTAGTTCCTGGTAAACATGGATAAAAGTGTGCAGGACATATGTTAATTTTTTCTGTGCCTGTATTTCTCCGTTACAATTTAAACAATACTGACAACTGTTCTAGTAAAAATAATTGAGAAATGAAACTTTGATTTGAGCATAAGTAATTCATATAGTGCACTTGGTCAATTTTATTACTCTGTTCAATTTCACTACTTGTAAGTACTGAAAAGGCATTTTGCAGTGTACACAAACACAAAATTAACAAGTTAAACATTTTTGAAGTTTATTTACTAAGTAAGTCATATGCTAAACTGAAGATATATAGGTTTAGACCTTAGGATTTTTTTTCTGGTACGGAATGTTCAGGAAAGTTTGCAGCTCTCCACTTCTGTTTACACCTCATTGCAAAGCGATTTAATAAGTTGTAGAGATCAGAACCAATATAGTTTCGTTATAGGCCAGAAACCTATACTTTATATGCAGTGAGAATAGGGCTAGTATAAATGTGGTGATGTAAACTATTAGAAAATGAATTTGCTCCATATTTGTCTTAGTGGTGGGGTTCACAAAAAGCAGTACTAAAAAAAATATCACAGGAATATTAATGGAGGATAAACAAGTAATAGTCTATAGCTTTTTACATAATAAAATTTTGTTTCCAAAATTGTTTGTCGCACAATAGTGGCACTTCCACAAAAGCTGATATCTTGAAAAAAGATGGAAAAAAAATACCCACATTCAAAATGAGGAGCAAAGCTCATGAACCTAGGTTGAAACAGAGTTTTGAATCTATCAGTTTTGGTGTATCTCCCATTTTTACTTGTTAGAGCAATGGCTGTTGTTAATCACAGAGGGGTTCTCAAAATTGTGACCAGATTAGGTCCCTACCCTGCCCCCTCTGTATCTTTGGAGGATCCTTGTGGGAAAGGACTTAATCTAGAGATATGCCTCTGGATCTGATGTCTACCAGAAGAACAGATGACGTTTTGAAAACATATTTAATGTCATCAGAATAAAAATAAAATAGTAATAATAAAAATCTGTCCTCGTGTTTTGATTCCTCTGAAGGAATAATTCCAGTTATTTCGTGATCAGTGAGTTATGATATTGTGGTAGGAATTTAAAAAGTAAGGTGAGAAGATCCATGAATTGTTTCAGAAAAATGTGTGTGAAGTTTGTTGTCAGTCAGATACGCACACATTGTACTAAAGCAAGGTAGGAGATAACCCTCCAGATGTTTTGGACTCCTGCTCCCATGATTCCTTACCATTGGCCATGCTGGTTGGTGGCTGAGAGACATCTAGAAATCTAGAAGTTTCCTAGCTGTGTATTGAAGCATTTTACCCTGTATCCTGGATGCCTTGAATAGTGACAGCATAGAAGGGCTTTTATAATGCCACTGAAGAGTTGGTGGAACATTTCAGTATCATAGTCCAAGCATTCTTGTGGTTCTAAAATCAGTGCTGACCCTAATTTAATGTACTGTAGTTAAAGTGATACGATAAAGAAGGAAAGGCTACATGACTGTTTAGCAATGAGTTAATGGAAGAAACAGCTCAGACTGCCACTGTAATTGCTGGGAACTATGCCTTTTAAGTTTGAAGAACTATGTGAGCTGTATTGCAGCTGATCTGGGTAGTCCAGAATTGCCACAAATGTAGACCCAATTCCTTGCCCTGACTTATTTCCCACACGGCTTGGGAGGCAATAAGCCGATCTGTTGTTTTATGGGGACTAATATGAATACAGTGGTGCCTCGCTTAACGAGCGCACTGTATAACGACAAATTCGCATAGCGATCTCTTTTTTGAGATCGCTAATGCGATCGCATACCGATGGTCTCTATGGCCAAAAATCGCATTGCGACAGTCGGTAAGCGTTTCGCTTACTGATCTTCTCATTGCGATGTCGGGAACTCAGCTGTTCGGCAGTTCCAAAATGGTCGCCGCAACCATTTTCGCGCCCTGCCCTCACTTACCGAGGGCGCGAAAATGGCGGCGCTATGAGGAAACATCGCTTAACGGTGAGTTTAGAAGCCATTGGAACGCATTAAACTAAGTTTAATGTGTTCCTATGGCATTTTCCTATCTGTATAGTGATGTTTCCCCATAGCGATGGTTAATCCGGAACGGATTAACCTCGCTATGCAGGGCACCACTGTACTAGTCAGCAAAAATGGGGGCAGTCTGTCAGGGAAGCTGTCTAGATTTCAGTTGTTCTGATTTCCTGATAGTAAGCAACCTAGCTTCGGCATTTCCAACATAGGGAATGAGAGAGTGTGCGTTTATATGATAGTGAAAAAATAATGCTGTATTGAAGTTAGAACATTATTTTACTGTGAGGGAGCTGGGAAAAGCTTAAAAGGCCAAAGTATTGGAAGCATAGAAATAACCCAGCAGTTGGCTGGTCCATGGGATAAAATAGGAGGGCAAGGTTCCCATAATAAAAATATATAAAAATAGTCTTCAGTGCATTGAAGGGCAACTATGAATAAACCAGTCACAAGGAAACTACATTTTTCCTATAGTTACAGAAGGAAATACAGTACAGGTGTGGTTCAGTGAGCTGTCTTGCATTGGATTTCTTACGTAAGAGGAGAGTGGAAGGCACGTGACTTGTTTTGTTTTCCATTTTGCCTGCACATTGCAGACCTTCAGGAAAAAGAATGGAAAGAGGGAATTCTTTACATGTGATCATTCTTTGTATTTAGGGCTGATCTGGACCAAGTCAGTATCGAGACTACTGGGGAACCTCATGAGGATTCTATGTTACATCATTTTGAACTCTCTTTGTAAGGCAGGATAAAAATGTAACGAAACAAAAATGGCAGGAAAGCAAACTAGGCCTTAAAAGTCCAACTTCTGCCCCTCAGGATCAAAAAAAAAGGAGAAAGAGTTTGAGATTGGATGTGTCAAAGTTATTGATAGATCAGAGAAAATTTAAAAATAACCACCACTGACAGTACATTGTTATGAGTGAGACAAAGGTACAACAACACAGCACAGTTGGTTATGTGAAAATTGGCAAGTTCATACATGTAACTTGATGAACACTGTTAGTTAATTTTGCACGCAGCAGATGTTTCTGTCTTGGAAGTTGCTCTTATGAAAGGAAACTGAACTGGGTATTTTCATCCCAGAATGGAAATCTATGCTATAGTTAAGACTTACTGCTTTTTTAGAGAGTGAAAATTCAGGCAAACAAGCTAAGCAGTAAAAGGCTTCTCAGTGGAGAAACAAAAATATACAGATGAATTCGGTACAATGAAGAATATAATTTATACTGAAAGTAAAACAGAAAGTAAAATGGCATATGTTTGGGCATTGCTTTATCCAGGTTATGCTGGGCACAAAGTTACATAAGATTTTGCTCATGTGAGGTGGAGCACAATGTATATACAGATTTACTCAAAATTCAGTCTCCCTAGTTTCAGTGGGGCTTACTGCCTTGTGAGCATGTAAAACTGCAGAAAAAATGCTACAAGAGATGAACAAATGAGGACATGGATTTCATATTCCATTTCACTTTTCTAGAAGCATTCTGAACAATTAATATCTAAACATATTAGCAAAAATACAGACTTGGATGATGATGAATTGTTGGTCCATAGGTCTTTAGGGGGAATTGTTGGCTTCTAGGTCTTTGCTGCAATAAAAATTGAATATAATTTTGAGTTGCTAATCAGGAGATATTTTACTTGAGGGGAATTGTTTGGAATTGGCAAGCTTTAGGGCTCTCTTGGGAATAAGTAGAGCAGCACGAGGGGAGTGTGTGATCAGTTTTGGGATAAAAGGTTGCTGTTTTCCTTCTTGATCAGAATCATAGAAATGGTTTTCTCTCAGAGTAAGTAGGGCAACACTTTGTTTCAGAATCTTAGGAGGATAACTATATTGCTTTATGGACAGAATAGCTTCTCAAAACTGGGACAGTAATTTCCAATGCAAACAATATGTGCACACAGTTGCATAGTACCTGAAGAAACTGCCGGGCAGTAAGACTCTGTTCAAATGCCCATGAGTAAAATCTGTGAGGTTGATAGGCATCAGAGATAGGGCCTTTTCTATGATGATTCCCCTCCTTATGACTTCCTCTGGAAATGTTGCCAAATGATCTGAAGGACGTTTTTGTCCCTTTTACTTGATGTAGGCCTAAAGTAATACTATTTAATTGTTCTGCTTTTGTGGCACTGAACTGTCATAAATATCTTTTAAGTATGTGTACTTTATTGCGTGCCTTTAAAAATAAATGTTTTGTATTTTTATTTTGAGAAGTTATTCCATCTTTAAACCAATATAAAAATGTTTTAAATAAGGACAGTTGTGAATGTGTATACGCATGGTTTTTCTCTCTTCCTTTTTTTAAATGACAAGTTCCTTGTTTGGGGTGGTATTAAGCCATTGTAGATGAGAGTGGTTTTTAAAAACAAAAGCCGTTTTGTGTCTGAAGCTCTTATGCTTGCCACATTGAGCTCTTTTGCCTAGAGGCATTTCATAAGCCATATTCTTTCACTCCCATGAGTTGTGATAACGAAAGAGACAAAATTCAGACAGAGTAATTGATTTGACTTGGGCTGTTCTAGTCCTTAGGTTTGTGGTAGCTGGGGCAGATAAATTCACATTTTATTTGGTTTGTCTTGTCCCTTTCTTACACTCAAGAGGCATTGGATGACTTCCTATTACAGTGGTGCCTCGCTTAGCGATGTTAATTTGTGCAGAAAAAATCGCTGCTAAGTGATAACATTGCTAAGCGAAAATAAAAAGCCCATAGAAACGCACGCGTTCCTATGGGCTTAAAACTCACCTTTAAGTGAAAATCCTCCATAGCACCACCATTTTCGGTGCCTCTAAAGCGAGGAATCCGTGCCTGAAAACAGCGGGCGGCCGTTTTGTTTACCCGGCAGCCATTTGAAACCGCCTATCAGCTGGCCGAAAATGGGGGCTTTGCGGTGATTGCTTCCCTGCGATCATTGCAAAGCGAAATTTCCCCATAGGGAATATCACAAAGCTATCGCTTTTGCGATCACAAAAAGTGTCGCTAAGCGATTTCATCGCTATACAGAGCGATCACTATGCGAGACACCACTGTATTTTGTCAAACAAAATGGCTGAATGGTCCTTGTAGAGAATCCCTAAACAAGATTGGCAATACCTTTATTTGATAATTTGGTCAACTAAGAAAAATGGAAGACAACAGGAAAAGAAGAAGACAAAAAACAAGATGGATTGACTCCCTAAACGAGTTTGCAAAAGCTGAAAAGTGCTGTCGAGGACAGAACAGTTTGGCGATTGCTCATTCATAGAGTTACCATAAGTCTGACAACACATAATAGCAAGAAGAAAGATACAGTATTATCCATTCTTGTCTTCCTAAATACACAGAATAGGACTTGCATACCTTCTGGACCACCTCTTCCTATCAGTCCCTCTGTCAGTTGAAGTTGACCTAGTATGTTCTTCTAAGTGTGCCAACTGTTAAAGCTATCCAGTTTGGATGTACAGGTATTAGGAATCGTGTTGCTGCTCTTATGTTTTGGAATTTTCTTCCTGAGCCCCTGCAAGATATGATATTGCTACAGGGATTCAGGAAGAAATGCAAGCCAGAATTGTTTTGGGAGGCCTTTGAATGTTAGAAAGCTGGTATTCTACCACTTACGTGGAAAAACATTCACTGTATGATAATGTATGGGAGATGAAACATGTCTGGTAGGCTTTCGGCTGTTGCTAATTTTTATTTGTGTGAAGTATTTATTATTTAATTGTATATTATGTATGTAGAAGTATTGTGATATTCACTGTTTTGGAGATCGCTTATTCATACGTTGCCTCTGACTTGTGCGTCACCATAAGCCAGAGGCAACCTGGCAGAATGTAACAACAAAAATGCACCATTCTGGATGTCTTTGGACAGAAGAATGGCATATAAATTAAACAAACAAACACATACTTCATAGAGGTGAGGGGGAAAGTAGAGAAAAACAAAGCAAAGCAAATTGGTTTTGCAAGAATTCTACCATTAAAGGGTACTGAAGCATAATACAGTAATTGGTTATCAAGCTGGTATAGGATCAGATCTGGCAGTAGTTGGCCTTACATTAAAAGACATAGGAGACCACCTTAAATTGAGCTACAACACTTTTATCTTTTGTAGTTGTCTTCCCAAATGCATTTTAAAAATGGAAGATTGCGCATATTCCATATCTAGAAAGTGGGCTTTTTGCCTTGTATAGATCAAAAGGTAAGGTAGGCATGATTCTCAGTTCTGTGAGTCCCTTGTGTCTAATGCAAACCAGTGTTAATGCAAGGCCTCAACAGTGCCACATGCTTTGCTAGAGAGCCCCCCCCCCCGTTCTTGCCCCTTAAACTGCAGTGTATGTGGGAGGTAATTCTTTGTGACATAAGAGAACTGTGACTTCGTGAAGGGTTTGTACAGGGCCAAACCAACAGAAAAAAAGTGTTTCCCTCACTTTCTCTCAATTAGAACCTAATAAATTTAGCAGCTCAGTAAGAAAAGCATGTTGTATAACACCCTCAGCTCTTGATATATTGCAAAGCAGTGGCATAGCAGCTGCAGAGCTGTGATGCAGCATCCCTTTTCAGAAAATAGAGTGGACCCTTCCTAATGCTTGAAAGTCCTTGGATGAGCAGAGCTTAATGGGAATTGTGTTTCATCTTCTATGATGGATGTTATTGTGTATTAGAACTACTCTCCCTTTCTTCATAACATGGTGCAAATTTTCATTACATTTTTTTGGTTAGCCTTTAAAAAAATCATTCATACTGATGAACTCATTTTGGAGCAATTCCATGATATTGGCTATTGAAGATAGCTGGTATAGCTAGCAGTGGACCATTTCATTGTTGTAGAGCAGTGCTTCCCAGTTCTTGTACATATTTTAGAGCAATGGTTCCCAACCCTGGGTTCCCAGATGTTCTTGGACTACCAGAAATCCTGGCCAGCACAGCTAGTGGTGAAGGCTAAGTCCAAGAACATCTGATGACCCAGGACTGGGAACCATTGATATAGAATATGTACAAGAATTCTACTTGCTAGGTGAGCTGGTGGTAGAGCAGTCTAGAACATGTATAAAATGTTTCTTTAAGATAATTGGAAAATTACTTAGTAACTTTGGTATGTAGCATTCTGATGCTAAATATCAGAAGAATCTGTAGCAGATCTTAGATCAGTTTCTGCAGACAATTAAAAACTATTGTTGTTCAGTGGGTAATAAGTGTCTGGTTTTTTAAATTATTATTATTATTTCAAATTCTAGAATTCTCCAATAATTCCTCAGGCACAATTCTGAGAATTCCAGCCCACCCTCATACACCTTCATACCACTAAGCTGAAGCCTTCTTGTATGGCTTTTTCTAAGCCTTTATTTCCTGCTGCACTGTTTTGTGGAGATGGTAGCTTTGTTGCCTTTAATTACCTAGAGAAGGCATCCCCTGAAGAATTATCACTCCCAGGAAGTATTGCAGCAGGAAATGAAGGCCTAGAAAGAGGTTTTGTCATTGTCTGGGTGAATGGAATGAAGGTGTCCAAAGATATGTGTTTGCATGCTGGAACTCCCAGAATTTTACTTGAGGATTTTTTGGAGAATTCTGGATTAAGAGGAGGAGGTAGTAGTAGTAGTAATAGTAATAGTACACCTCTTATGAGTTACCATCTTGGATTTGGGGTGACTATGCTTTAACCATGGCTTAACCCTATTAATATTTCAGTTTCATTCTTTACTCAAGAAATGGAGAAGAGTATCTCTTATATGATGGCTCAGAAGAAAATAAGGGACAGACATGCAGAATAAGAAGCCAATACTTTCAAACTGAGTTTAAAATAGTCTCTCTCTCTCTCTCTCTCTCTCTCTCTCTTTTTTTTTTTTTTTTTTTTTTTTTTTTTGAAGAATGGACGTGGCTTTGGATTTTGCTGTTTGTATTTTTTCTGTTAGGGTGAGTTGAAAACTCCAGTTTATGCACCAAAAAAAAGTGTTGTGGGGAGATTCATTTCTATGTAAAAATATTTTTACAAGTTAAGACAGACCTGGGCAAAGTGTGGCCCGTGGGCCACATACGACTGGTGAGCCGCTCCAGTCCAGCCTGGCGGTCGCCTCTCCTGTCTGGCCCGCATCTCGCCGCTGAGTGAGCAGGAGTTCCGGCTCCGGTCACTGAGCATGGCAGTAAGCAAAACCCGCGAGATCCAACGCTAGAATCTCGTGAGTTTTTGACTGTTACTCCTGAGCCGCAGGCTGCAGAGCCTGCGTCTCAAGAAGCCGGAAGTGATCCTTGTGCAGGCGACGTGATGACGCATCATGTTGCCTGCGCGAGATAGAAGACAGTTGGAGAGGAAGGCCGTGGGGGAACAGAGGACATGTGAGTTAGCTCAGTGTCCGGGTTTTTCCCCTCCCCCCCCCCACGGTGGGGCCAATCATAACATCACTGTTTCATTTTATTTTTTAAATAAAGTTGGTTTGGCCCCCCGAACACAGTTCAGATTTGTCATGTGGCCCCCTATAGAAATTAATTGCCCACCTTTGAGTTAAGACAACAGCTGGAAAACAACACCTGGAGGTTGTTATAGCAGGAGAGGAGAGGGGAGAATGGGTAAGCAAGCCAAGGGGTGTCTCCAAAAGATTTGTGCTTAGCTCGTAAGTTGTCCACTGTAATATGTGAATTGCTTTAAATCAAAATCAGTCGATCCACATAAAATGTATCATTTTGCCTATGTTTTGCTTTTCTTTATTATAAATAGAGACAAGTAATCAGACACCATTATCTGATAGAACTGAATAGTGTTTGTTTGCTTGTTTTATTGATTTTATTTATCTGGTTTCTCTCTCTCCCAGAAGTAGGACTCACGTATTGGTTAAACTAATAATGATAAAAAGGTACATTCCTGCCCTGTTGAGCCACACATCCACTGCAGTAGCGCAGAGTGGAAAGCAGTAGTTCATATATCGTGCTTACTTATTAACCATTGTCTATGACATCAATACGTATTACACAGCCCTTTTTTCCTGTATGTTTATCTCTGTTTCAATCCTTAAAAACATCTTATTAGGCTCTTTTATTGTTCTACTCAGGCATGGAAATGCTTATTATGGGATGTTTTTTAACAATAGCAAGTACATGAAAGTTTGTGCCTCTTCCCAATCCATTCCCTCCACACACAGAGCAATGCCATTTGTTAGATCACCTGGTATTAAAACTTTTGTAGTTTGTTTCTTTGGATGCTGTGCATTGTGCATCTTCAGCACCAGAGTGTACACTTTTCTTAAATGCTGGTATTCTTAAACAGTCATAAGTCATGTGGGGAGCATACTCTGTATTGCCTTAGTCTATGGCACCCGGCAATCCCATTCTGTAGCAAGGCAGCTCCCTTTCTTTGCATATGGAAAATTAATAATGATGGTGATTCAGAACTCAGGATAAATATTATTATGTGCTGATAAGTCACTTCCAACTTTTGGCATCCATGTTGTTGTGTCCGACTCTTCGTGGCTCCGTGGACTAGAGCATGCAAGGCCCTCCTATCTTCCACTGCCTCCCGGAGTTGGGTCAAGTTCATGTTGGTCACTTCGATGACACTGTCCAACCATCTCGTCCTCTGTCATCCCCTTCTCCTCTTGCCTTCACACTTTCCCAAACATCAGGGTCTTTTCCAGGGAGTCTTTTCTTCTAATGAGATGGCCAAAGTATTGGAGCCTCAACTTCAGGATCTGTCCTTCCAGTGAGCACTCAGGGTTGATTTCCTTCAAAATGGATAGGTTTAATCTCCTTGCAGTCCAGGGGACTCTCAAGAGTCTCCTCCAGCACCACAGTTCAAAAGCATCAATTCTTCGGCGGTCAGCCTTCTTTATGGTCCAGCTCTCACTTCCATACATCACTACTGGATAAACCATAGCTTTGACTATGCGGACCTTTGTCGGCAAGGTGATGTCTCTGCTTTTTAAGATGCATCCACAATAGAGGTAAATGAGATACTCAAAGAGTGGTTTATAGTTGTTGCCTCCCAGTGAGTTTCCGTGGCCAAGAAAGGATTTGAACCCAGGTTTCCTGAATCTTATTCTGACACTATATCTATTGTACCACATTGGATCTCATGAATACAGTGTGCAAAGCTATAACATAAAAAATAGGATGGTTGTTATGTGATTAAAATGTTTCAGTCTGGCATGTTTTCTATTAAGACTAGGCATGTATGGAATCTGCAGGTGGAATGCTGTTGCTGTCTCTCTTTTCCCAGCCCTAAGCCATGGATTTCCATGGAAAAGCCATCTGCCTATTCAGAGTTTGGCAGGTTGCATTGGTGTTGCTGGGTCTTCAATACCATCAGCTGATGCTTCAATTAAGACTACATGTACAAGTGTGTGTTTCCTCCTGAGACAGAAGATATGGCTTGCTACAGAACAAACAAAGCTGTCATACATATGCAAATAGCCTGGCATGAAGAGGTTAAAGTACGGCATGAGTGCAGAATGGTATTGCTCAAAAATGAAATATGATGTGAGTGTATATAAGTATATAGAATGTTTGCATGACTTGAACATAAGGATAGGTTTAGATAAAAGAGCAAATAGTGTAAAAAGCTTAGGGAAATTACCTTTCAGGGCTAGAACCCCCAGAATTGCAAGGTAGTATAGTTGCTGTTTGTGTTGACTGGAGAAATCTGAGAGCTGCAGTTTTTTAAAAAGTAACTTTCTCAAGTTCTTTCATGGGGTGTTTGATGTGAAAGGCCTCCTGCTGATACACAGTTCTCTTATGACTGGTCAGTGTAGAATAGCTTCCCTTCCACTTAGTGCCCTCCAGAGACGCTCGGCTAACAACTCCCCCAAACTCCAATCAACAGAACTAATGTTTGAGGAAATTAACTGCTGTTTGGGAGTTGCTAGGAGTTGTAATCCAACCTCTGGCAGAGGTTTAGCAATAGCTGCGAATGATATGAAACTTTCAGTACATTTTGAGGCTTACAGGTTGAAAAGCCTGGGCTAGATGGCCTAACAAATCTGGCTTGGTCTGAGAGACCCAGATTCAAATTCCCAATCAGCCATGACATTCTTGTTATCCTTAGGCTATCTTCGCAAGGTTATGGGAACACTGGGGAGGCAGTCCAGGTATGCTGCCCCCAAATCCTTTAGAGCAGTGGTCCCCAACCTTTTTAAGTCCACAGATTGGTTGGGGAAAGCAGGGCACCCCCTGCGCTTGCACATATGTGCAAAGGAGCAGACATGTGGGCGGGCACACAGGTGTGCACTCGCTCATGCGCAGGCGCGAAGGGTGCTTGGGGGACACTCACGAAGGGGGCACTTGTGCATGCGTGCATGTGCAGATGGGCTGTGCGGGGGTGGGAGTGCGTCCAGGGTGGGTGGGAGATTGTCTCTGCGGCCTGGTCCAGCCCAGGCCATGGACTGGCACCGGGCCGTGGGCTGGGGACCCCTGCTTTAGAGGAAGATAGAATAAGCATTATATAAAACAAACATGACAAACTTCAGAATTGCTACCAGGTGTTCTGGGATGAGAATGGGTAATGACAGGACAGTTTAATTTGACCCAGTGCATTTGTATTGGAAATAGGCATATGTGTGTGTTCTGGAGCAATCAGAGTTTAGAGCATCCTTTGAAAAGTTGGGGCTATTTATACTTGCCATTGCTGATTACCACTTCATGCCTGCTGGTCCCAATCACTTAAGGTTTTTTGTTTTTGTCCAAAGATTTTAGTATGCTACTGAAAGTTCTAACTCCCACAGTCATATTTGTATATTCTGGATAAATATTATATTAACAAAGGAAGATTCCACTAGATCAGATCAACAGTCCATGTAGTCTAGCCTCATAATTTCCACAGTGGCCAACCAAGGGTATCGGGGAAGCCCACAATAAAGATATGAAGGTGTTTTCCCAGCCATTGTTCTGCATTGTCTCTTCAAACCCATTGGAGCAGACAGGAAGGCAAATTGTGCTCTTACTCTGAGTGACTAGAAGCACCCATATGCACAGAAGAAAGAAGGGTAGCTATGGGGGCAATGCAAAGGGAAGCACAAAGACATTAAATATCATTTTCGATGTAGACCCCAAACTACCCATATTATGATACACAATTCAGTTTCAAATTGTGGCTTGACAGCCATGTGCAAGCCATGGTGTCCTGGCTTGTATCGGTCATGACACAATAAGCCATAGTGTAGTATCATATTTGAATGTCACTTAGGGGAAAAAGGTTAGAACTTGTTACATACACAAATGTGTATCTCCTTGCTGCCCAAGGAATCCAAACAGCTATTTGGAGAGAGTCAGCCACCATATACTATTTTCTTGTCACCTTTTTTCTTAGGTGTGGAAAACTATAGGCCAGTTCTGGGGAACCAGGGGCTTTATTTTTAGGCTACAGCTCCCAGTATCTGATATCCACCATGGCCACCAGTCATGGAATTCTGGAAGTTGTAGTCCCCCCCAAAAAAGTTTCCTATCTGTCCTGTAGGCAAGTAAGTGCTTCACAATTCTGTAGAAGATGCAGAGTCACCGAGTGAGAAGTCAAACTGAGACAGTGTCATTCAAGCTTTGCTCTAGGCATGGCTGCCTTGCTTCTTTCCCGTATGCCCAGAATTCAGCTTCTGCTATTAGGGCTGTAATATTCCATGGTCAGTAACCATGTGCACCGCAAGGAGATGTCTGCGGAGCAAATAGCCAGATGCTTCAGACAAGCCAAGCCACATATAGTAAGGTAACCCCACCCCTAGAAGCACACCTGTGGGTCATTAGACTAACCTGAGGGAAAATTTCAACCTGCCCACAAATCAGGCCAGTCAAAACCTGGCTGTGAGTAATATTTATTTACTGAATTCCCCTACATTCACATGCTGCTTTCTTAATGTCAAACAAAAATAAAATTATCTCTCTTTGAAAATGCTTGACTTAAAATGTTTGTGTCTAAAAACACTTGATATATAATGATTCTGGCCTAGCTAGTTAGTCAGTGTGAGGAGAGCGTGCTGGTTTGTGATGTTTTCATTCCCCCTGGCTTGTACAGACAGGCCTTCCAAAAAAAAAAAAAGAGTATCTCTCTGTAGTGAGAAACCTGGTTCTCTTTCTGCCTTTAGGAAGGCTCTCGGAGTTACGGAAACAAAGGGGCATTCTTTTTTTCTAGAAGTTTCTGTATTTGAGAGATATATGACAGTCCCTGGAGATGAGAGGCAATTCGTACATCTTCAGTAAGTGTCATGAAACCTAGCTCTGTGCTTGTTTTAAAATACAATTTGTATCATTTTGCTTTTTAAAATTAACAACAACAAAAAGCCCATGCTGCAAGCTGCAGCCAGCTGCTGGTTGGCAGCTTTGCTTGAACATCTGGTGTTCTTGGGCTGTTCTAACGATAGGTTTCATAAAAGATTATAATTCAGGCCTTTAGAATTCTGAACAACCACCCCCTCAAAAAAGTAAAATCCAAGCTGATTTTTATTGCTCTTTTTTTTTAAAGGAGACAGCTGGAGGGTGTGTTAGCAAAATAGTCAGGATGCTTCAGCAACTTTGTAATTAGTAGAGCTACATGGAGGTTGAATGGAAAATCTGTCCTGATGTGGAAATCTCTTTTCTAAAAATCATTGTGTACTATAGCTCTGGACTCTACTATTTGCTGTATCGGAGATCTTACCCCAGAAAACAAGTGATTTCTTCCTAATCTATGGAGAGGATTGAGCATGTCACATGGCAGTGTGAGGCAGTGTTCAAAAGTCTCTGGAATGCTTCCCACAGGAGTCTAGCAAAATCTTGAATTAAATTATATGATGAAGCTTTTGTATTTCGAATGAAGTGAGCACTGATTGCCACTATATAGTGGTTACAGGGTTGGATGTGCTGTTCCTTTCCTTAGCCATGAGCTTGACTAAGAATGAAGAGACCTGACTTATTAAAAAAAACCCGATGCCTCCTCTCTCTGACCACTGAATACTTAGTCTATGGGCTTTGAAGAATTTATTGTGGTCCAGCTGTTTATTGAGACCCTGTTGCAACAATTACTTTATAAATCATAACAATATAGTGTTGAAAAGGAGCAAGTAGGGGGTTTAACAGCTGAAAGATATGGATGCAAATAATGCAAGCAATATGTAGATGAGTTCAGATATAGTGCAGCTGTACACCGTATTCAGTGTCAGGGATCAACCCTGAACAGTAAGAAAGTTTTTCAAAGAGAAAAAGAAACTCTGAAATTCATAAAAAATTAGCAAAAAAATGCTTTTAAGGCCCAGTGCTAAAATATTTTAAATTCTTTAGTTCTAATGGCTAGTTTTGTGACTGCCAAGGAAGTATTTTGCCTGCAGTTGCTCTCACCCATATTCAAATAAGATTGCAAAATGTTTTTTTAAGATCAGATGACAGGTCAAATGCGAGTTATAAGTGCCTTAAGTATCTCAGGCTTTAACTTAGCCCATAGAATTTTCCTTCCCCACCAGGGGTAGCACAGAAATGCAGTCTCCTTCAGATAGTGGTAGGGTCGGATTTGGGGATTGACTTATTAACATTTATACCTACAAAAGCACTCTTAACATTTTTCCTGGGTCTCCAGCTTCCACTTTGCTCAAAACGCACAGTCTGAATAATAATATGGGAATATCTGGATGGTAAAGCACCGGAATACCTATACAGGTTGATATATAAATTTGTATATTTTTTTAAGTTTATCTATAAAACAGCTGAGATTTTAAGCTGAACAATTCTGGTTAGATCTTTTACAGCCCTTCTTATTTAGCTGATCAAATGTCTTTCTTAGTTAACTTTTTATACAGAGCCTGTTGTCTCTGTTTGGCAGTATGGATGCTTAAATGTACAGAGGAGAGCTTGCAATTGAATCTAGCATTTTCATCCAAAATTAATCTCACAGATTTGTTTGTAGGCCTATGTAGGATCGGAACCTCCATGCACAGCCTTACAAACATTCTTAGAGCCGTTATAAAAAGGTTGGCTTGGAAGCTGTGAAGAGGTCTAAAATATACATGCTGTGGCAATTTGAAGCTCAGCTGGTGAGGAGGGGATTGTACAGCAAAACCAGGATTTATATCCATCCAGTGAACAGATGCAGGAAGTTTGATAGAAAGAATCTGGCATGCCTCAGGAGCAGCACAATCTCTAACTGCAGTTGCTCTGACCCTCAGGGCTTTATGAAGAGAAGCCAAGGGGCAAAGCAGAAAGAGGTGGGAAGCCCAGAATCAGTGTACTATGTGTGCTTCCAAAACTTGGCCATTGTGATTCTTCAACATTTAATTTAAGAAGAAAAACACCCTATATTGAATACTTGATATATTTGTTTCTCATTGGTGGAGTTGTTCTTCTTTTATAGTATTTCCTCACACAATGTAATTAGAATACTGTACATTCTTCTTTAGGAAAGAAGCTGGCTTAGCAGTAGCAAATAAATGTTGCCATTTTTCTATATACAGTAAATGTCCATAGACAGAGGATTGTGTAGACCCTAGCTGTCCTTTTTCCATCCAGCCAGTTTTATTTGTGCATATATTGTGTGTCCCTTGGTCTCATATTCCTTGGAATATTCAGGCGTGAATCCTTCAGGCATGTGGCCTTCAGAATCCCACCAGTTTTTTGATGTGAACCCTCATTAGTCTGTCACAGCAAAAACAATAAACAGTTCTCTTGAATCTTAAGGACTTAAATTGGTTGTAGTATAGGGTGCTCTGTGTGTGTGTGTGTGTGTGTGTGTGTGTGTAATGAACACAGGTCCAAGGAAGTTGATGCCATAATAAATCTTACAGTTTAATTTTTATGGCTCTGTCTTCACATCATTTTAATACCTTAACTTTTTAACATTTTAGCATTTTAGTTCTATTTCAACTGTTTTGTGTTGTAATATTTGTAGTTTATTGATTGTCCTTGTTTTACATTTGTAAAAGGCATTGCCTGTTTGACAGTATATGAACATTTAAAACAATTAGTTTTTATAGTGCTTTAAGAATTTGTATTTTTGTACACTAAAGAAACAGTTTGGCCATTTGGGTCTGTGGATTATATATAAACAGTTCAGTAAAGTGTGTTACAACATACTGTACTGTGCAACTTCCATTTTTATTATCTAGGCCAAGGATTTCCTAACAAATATTACAACACAAAACAATTGAAATAGAACCAAAATGCTAAAATGTTAAAAAGTTAAGGTATAGTTTTAGAAGAGGTAGCTGTGTTAGTCTGTAAGTAAAGGTAAAGGTTCCCCTTGACATTTAGTCCAGTCATGTCTGACTCCAGGGCATGGTGCTCATCCCCATCTCCAAGCCATAGAGCCAGCATTTGTCCGTAGACAGTTTCCATAGCCACGTGGCCAGCACAACTAGACATGGAACACTGTTACCTTCCCACCGAGGTGGTACCTATTTCTCTACTCGCATTTGCATGCTTTCGAATTGCTAGGTTGGCAGGAGCTGGTACAAGCTACGGGATTTCACTCCGTTGCGTGGATTCAATCTTATGACAGTTATTCTGTACATAATTGTAAACTCAGCTTTTTTGCAACAAGGAAACAAATTACTAGTCCTCTTCTTTTGTAGGGGGGAAAATGGCTACACGGATCCAGATGGTTCAGAAGGAAGAATAAAAAAACAAATTACCAGCATGCCTTCATTTTTATATGGCGCTATATGTAAGCATTGTAGGAAGTGGCAACATTATAAGCAACATGTCTGTGATGCAAGATGTTCATTCGGCATGAGATTTTTCAGAATATGCGAACTACAGCACCCACAAATCTGGAGAAATTCCCCTAGCCAGACTTTTGGGAGCTAATCCAGAAAGCAAAAACCTTGCAAGTGTTTTCAGAGTCTTACATTAATAAATTCAAACTCTTGACAGCCATTTTTGTGCTGTACAGTGGTGCCCCGCATGACAACGATAATCCATTCCAGGAAAATCGCTGTTAAGTGAAATCGTCGTCATGCGAAAAAGAATTCCCCATTGGAATCCATTGAAACTCATTTAAAGCATTCCAAGGGGGAAATTACCTTGTTGTCCAGCGAAGATCACCCATAGGGGAAGCCATTTTCCGAGCGCCGACCAGCTGTTAACATGGCTGCCCTGCAAGGCATGGGTCCGGAAAACACAGGGCAGCCATTTTGCAGAGCCGGAAAAATAGTCGTTTTGCGAACAAACGGTTCACGAAGCAAGGACCTAATCGACGTCCAGCGAAAAAGCCCCATAGGAAACATTGTATAGCTATAACGATTGCAAAAAAGTCATTGTCATGTGATTTCGTCATTTTGTGGGGTCGTTGTCATGTGGGGCACCACTATATAGAAGTGTGATCTTGTCGCTTGTCATCTACCTCCTTTTTCTTTACTTTATCCAAAAAAGTAGTCGTCACACCCAATTTTTCTAATAAAACCGGTTTATTGTTTAACATAGCTTCATCGATTTATGAGTCTTGTTTATCATAGTCCAACTTTAACAATAAATCATAAGTCTTAACATTATTAAAACTGGGTATCTCTTCACGGTACAACAATGGGGAATAACTGCTAACTTTGTGGGACCATTTGGGTCTGGCACCCATCAAATCAGGCGAGTTCTCAGCCCACTTAAAGTTTGTGGATTGGATGTCGAACTTTCCTGGTGTTCCCCTTTTATTGAGCCATGCATCGTTCTCTGGCGGGGTCTGAAGGGGCTGAGCCTATGGGATTTCTCTGGACCCACTGTATATCTCTGCCTTTCTCTCCTCTGTTCTTCCCTCTTTACCCATGCTTTGTACTCCTTCCTTTGCTTTCGCTCCTCAGTCTCCCACCCCCTCCAAGTACGGTGGCTTTCTATGCATCTGTCATCTTCATTCCCTTTCAGCGTACTCACGGGCACCTTGAATTCTACCCACTCTTCTGTCCAAGGGTCTTTTTGGATCAATTCTACAAGTTCTTCTTTTTCCTGTCCTTTCTTTTCTCTTCCCCAACATGTTTCTGCCGCCACCCCTCCTTCTCCCTCCTTCTTATCCTCTTCCTTTCCCGCCTGATTTGCACCCCCTTCAGTCTCTTCTTTTATTTCTAGTTTACTTAATTCCTTTTCTATCACTACTGTCTCTTGTGCTTCTGTCTTTATTTGAGAGTCGGACAGTACACTCTCCTAATCCTGGGTGAGTTGGTTCTTCGACTCACAAGGAGACAGGATTATGGGTTTGGTAATTTTTTTTGAGAGCCTCCTTTAGAGCCTAATGGGCAGAGACCACTATACCCATAATCCCTTCCAACACTCACAGATCTTAAGTCTGCCCCCTCATTTCCTTTGTCTTGTCCACAGGACGAAAATGACTGTCAGGGTCTGAATTCCTTTGTTTAAGAACTTGAAAACACCTGTTAAAATTTGTTTAAAGCCCCAGTGTTTAGCTAGGAGAATTTCTGCAGACGTTCGGTTGCTGTAGTCCATGGATTCAAAAAAATCCCATGCATAATGTACATTTTAGATAGTCCCCATGCTGGAGAGTAGGGGGACACTGCATGTTTTCGTTTTCATTAGTCAATTTGTCAAGATTAGAAGGAGGCCTGTGAAAATCTCTGTTGCAAGTCATATTCTATAATATCTATTCCAGATCTTTGAGATTCCTAAAGAGTTGTAGTTCTCTCCACATTGCAGGGTGAATGTAGATTTTAAAAATTGGATTTTTCAGGACAATTTAATTTTTAAAAAATCCGTTTCTTTGATTATCATGATTTAAATTGTGTTCTAGATTTGTGAATTTAATGGATATGGCTTCCAATTCAAGGACAAACTCAGCGTATAAAATAAGTCTCTTTTACTTCAGCATGTGTAGCCATTTGTGTACTGCCTTGCACACACATGATACCTATTTAATGTGAAGTTAGTCCCTTAGATTTGAACAGTGCTTTAAATTTGAGCCTTGCTGTCTGGTCCCACACACATTTGATTAAAGTTCAGTGGATCTTGCTCCCAGCTGAATGTGTGTAGGACTACAACCTAGGCTTCCCTATCTTATCTTTCCGGATTTGGTCTTCAGTGATCACCATTTTTGGTCATGCTGCATTTCCTTGATGACCAAGCCTGCCTTTTGTTTCCTTCTGTCTCATTCCCTGTGACAGCAGTTCCCCCATCTAGCTTTCACTGGCAACAATACCAAGGACGCCTTGAGGAAGCAAATGTAGTTTTGTGCATGTGGGGATTTATTTCCTTCAAAGTTGGGGGAGTGGGTGAGCATCTACTATTTCCAGTTGGTGAGCATGCCAACTAGAAATACAGTAGAAAGGATGTGGATGGTATCTCTGCCTCTGCCATTCCACTTCCCCATTGTGACCTCTGTTACTGGTTCAACAAGTGGATGAGGAGGGGCTGGGTTAATTTGTCTCCTCTCATCTCTTTTTCTTATTTGTTTCTCTCTCTCTCCCCCCCCCCTTTCCTTAGCAGCTTTTCACAGCACAGATTCTATTCCTTACTTAGCAGAGGGTAACGTCTGCTCTTTTAGCCACTTATCTGCTCACTTGGCCACTGGCCTAATGTTGCTGTGATTGACGAGGCCATACCATTGACCTCATTCCCCTCCTTCCCTCCCCACCACAGAGCTGATGCACATGGTGGTGCCCCCTTGTTGCTATGGTGACAGGGCCAGAGCAAGTCCTCTTCCCACATTGCCTTGGGATGGATGGATTGCAGCTTGGTACAGGCCTTTGCGTTAAGGGGTTTATGGCTGGCAACATTCCACCCTTGTGCTGAGTGAGGGAGTGTAATCTAATTAGAATCAGAGAGACAAGGGCCTCAGTGGCCAGTATCATTTTCTTCTTTAGCTGCCCTCAGAGTGGGGGAGGATGCAGTAGCTATAATGCAGAGATGCAGATAAAACCAAGCACAATCCTATCCATGGACAGAAGCAGAAATTGACAAGTAGGGGCATGCTTAAAAATTAGCTTTATTCAAGCATTTTAAAAAGTTAATTTGAAATTGTAAGCAAGGGGATTTCTAGCCTCTCTCCCTGTCCTTGTGTCCATCTTGTGTCTGAGGAGGAAACGTGGAGCCTCTTCATATAGTCAGCAACTCTATCTTTTTGTGAGTCCTAGGCACATACAGAGACTTCCCTAGAGTGATCACTTCTCCTCTTTAAGGGAGTCTAGTCCTCCATGTACAGTACAGGACTCCCAGAGGGCAATCCTTTAGAGGAGCTCTCCATTTGAAGGACTGTTGCATTCAGCTCTGATTTAAAGGTGGAAGACCAGAAGGAATGAATTCAGGGACTTTGAAGTTGTTCATTCACAATTAGCACCTGGAGAGCAGGCACACAGGTTATCTGGTAAGTCTTCCCTTTTGAGTGACATGCATTGTAATTCTATTTAAATTATAAAAATAATTTGTATCTTCCCATATAAATAATGCAGTTTTCTGCAGTTCTCCATTTTAATGTTGTACTATCTCCTTTGGATTATGTGTGAATGGCCACTCTAGAGTCCAATAGTAGCAGAGGCCTTCTACTTCAGACAATCCTCAAGACAGACAATTATAGTTTGAGGCCCCAGAATGCTGGAACAGGACTCTTCTGATACCCATTCTCTTGATTTCATCCTTATTTGCTGGGAAAGGTCCATTCCCCCTGCCCCCCCTCCCCAGTGTTGTGCTTGTTGAATCAGGACTGGGCCACATGTGCAGCAAAATAGCTTCAAAAATACTACTACAGACTACAGGATTGAGGGTTCATATGTTAAGAACAGGAAGAGAGTTTGTGGGAACACATTAAAACATGCATTTAGATTGAAATAGTAACGTGTGTTGTCTGATATTGCTGTATATGTAGACTGGCTATATTTTTCAGAGTATGGCCAGAATCCTATTGGTGTTGTTATAATTCTGTATAAATTACCATGGCTTATTGCCAGGATGCCAAAGTACATCTCAGTTGCATGCCTGATCAAGCTCCTAGTTGCACAACTGAAATTTATCCTGACACTTTTGTCAGTTATCTACAGTTAGCTTCAAGTTATGCAAACCTTACCTGAACAGTGGTAGGATTCCTTTGTGTTCTTGTGTGTGTGTGAATGTAAGAGAGAGGGGGAAGTTATTAATTTGTAATGTATCAACTAATACAACAGATTTTGGTATTAATATGAATTGAGGCATGTATACGTTTTGTGCAAATTTGCAATGATATTGATTCAAGTCATTCTGAACCGCTGGACAACACATTATTGAGATTTTTAATTGGCAGATTCATCAGGCTTTTAATTGTGGCTAACCATAATCTACACCATCCTATCATCCCCTATCAGCATAATCATTGGCCATGTTGTGATTGAACACATCTAGAGGACACCAGGTTTCAGAAAATTATGCTATTACAATGTGCTGTACTGTTGTAATTCTGGAACTTTTGTCTGCATCTTCACAAGCACATAACTTACTGCAGCTTTCACCATTAGTATTCAAGGTGTTACTTCTTAAATAATCCTGCTGGTGCCAAAAAAAGTGTCAATTACAAATAGAAAAATCAACCTGCTGGAAAAGAAATGCAGATCTCCTCCATGGCAACGTACAAAAATATCAAATCCTCCAAGGTCTCAGTGAGTTGATACCACCTTCCTCTGCATGATTTTAAACTGAGATAAGACAGTAATTGGGCTGCAGCATCTACAGCTGCACTAATTCTTTTTGTGTGTCCTTGAAAAAGGACCTGAGTAAAGGCACCTGAGAAGTCAGTAGCAGAGGTGAGAAATGGCACAAATTCATTTGAAGTCAAATGTCCGCAGCCCTCCTGCTGTTGATACAAATTATTGAGTCTGGTAGAAGGAAACATCTGCAGTGCTGCATTGTACCATAAGCAATTGTCCTATTTACATGAAGCATTCAGCTTGAAGAGGAAGAATTCTGTGCTGGAGCAGACTGACCATATAGATGATTTGGAAGGTGGCCAGGTTCCATCTGGAACTTAACCAAAAGTGGGATTCAACTTAATTAAAATAAAGAGAAGAATCTGCTCCCACCATCATACAATAAATAAATAAATAAATAAAAATTAAGTGTTAGTGGTTTGGGACACTCTAGTAGCATAAGGAAATAACTGGCTCTTCTCTCTTGACATAAGTAAACATCCTGCAGAAGACTGTGACGTATCTCTCTGTCAAAGGGGCACAGATGCATGCACATTTTCCAAGACTCTTTGCAATAACTAAACATCCCCCCAACACAAATAGTTGTAATGACAGGCATACTGCTATCTGATGATGTTACCTGGTTTGAGTGATCGCATCATTTTTGTAAAAGCATTATTGTATAGAATCTATTTCTCTCTCAGCTGGAAATCAGATTGCCATCAGGCTTTTAATTGTGGCTAACCATATAGAAGGTCTGGCCCCTTCATATGAGGAAAGCCACTGAGAATCCTGCATATCATATCATTTGTGAAATTATAGATTCATTTCCTTTTGCTCCCTGGCCTCCATGCATGAAAAGAAAAAGCAGATAGAGGAGCCAGGTTGCAAGCTTCAACACATGTTTCTGCTTGTATTAAAACTGTTGCCACATGTTATTGTTTCTTTATGTCTTATCTGTATCCAGATAACGCTTGGCACAGGCTGTTGTGGGCATTAGTGTAGTGGAGAATTAGTGGACAGGATGGACATACAGACGTGATTGGATTTGAGTGGTAGGAGATGTAATGGATAATGCTATTTTCATTTGATGCAAATGTTTTGTTAGAGATGAGTCTTTTTAAGCATCGGTTGTGAGAGAGGCCTAAGGCAGCAGTTGTTTCTCGATTGGCATTTGGAGAAATATGATGGAAATTCTAAAATGACTACAGTGGACCCTCGACTTACGGAATTAATCCATATTGAAACGGTGGCTGCAGGTTGAAAAGTCCGTAGGTCGAGGGTCCATTTCTCATAGGAATGCAATGAAAACCCTGTAATCCGTAACCGGCCCAAGAAAAAAATACCCCCCACCAAAAAAAGAAAAGAAAGAAAGAAAGAAAAATGAAAATAAATAGACCTTACCTGTCTGAAGCCTTCCAGGGGCCCTCTACTGCTGTCATCACTGCTGCCCGAGGCCTCCGAGGGCTTCCCCGCCGCTACCGGAGGCCTCACGGGCATCCCTTGCTGCCACCATTGCTGCTGCCCGAGGCCTCTGAGGGCTTCTGCACTGCCACCACAGGCTTTCCGAGGTTCCCCTGCTGACGCAGGGTGGACCAGGCCTACCAGGGGAGGACTTCCCCTGGTTAGGCCCGGTCTACTCCCCGGGAAAGCCTGATAGACCAGGCCTACTAGCGGAGCGGTGAGGGGGATCACCGGATGGGAAATTTTGATGGGAAATTTTGCGGCTGGAGAAGTCTATACGTCAAAAAGTACGTAAGTGGAGCCGCACGCAAGTTAAGGGTCCACTGTATATTCCATGGGTAGACAGCTATCATAGAATCATAGAATTGTGAAGTTGGAAGGGGGCTATAAAGCCAATGGGTCCAACCCTCTGCTTGATGCAGGAATACAAGTCAAAGGATATCTGCCAGGTGGTCATCTAAGTTTCTCTTAAATGCCTCCAGTGTTGGAGCACTCACCACCACTCAAGGTAATTGGTTCATCTATCTTGCTGTTCTAACAGTTAGGAAGTTTTTCCTGATACTCAGTCGAAATCTGGCTTCTTGTAACAGCCCATTGTTGCACGTCCTGCACTCTGGGATGATTGAGAAAGGATCCTGCCCCTCCTCTGTATGACAGCCTTTCAAGTACAGTGGTGCCTCGCTAGACGATGATAATCCATTCCACTGAAATCGCTGTTTAGCGAAATCATCATCTAGCGAAAAGCATTTCCCCATTGGAATGCATTGAAACCTGTTTAATGCGTTCCAATGGGGAAGAATCGTTGTTGTCTAGCGAAGATCGGCCATAGGAAGGCCACTTTGCAAACCACCGATCAGCTGTTTAAATCGCTGTCTTGCGAAGCTTAGGTCCCGAAAACACCCGTTTTGCGAGCACGGAGGGAGCTGTCAAAATTGTTGTCTAGCGAAAATCGGTTTGCAAAGCAGGGACCAAACATTGTCCAGCGAAATTCCCCCATAGGAATTACTGTTTTGCGAACTGCTATAGAGATCGCAAAAACTCAATGTCTAGTGAAAAAACTGTCATGTGGGATAATTGTCTAGTGAGGCACCACTGTATTTGAAAACTGTTACCATATCACCCCTCTGTCTTCTTTTCTCAAGGCTAAACATGCCCAATTATTTTAGTCTTTCCTCATAAGTCTTGGTTTCCAGCCCCCTGATCATCCTTGTTGCCCATCATCCTTCTTGAAGTGTGGTGTCCAACTATGATCCTCCAGATGTTTTTTTAACTAGATCTCCCACAGTTTTAATTATGTTGGCCTTGCTTTGTGGGAGGTGTAAGCCAAGAGCTATCTGAAGGGTCACATTTCCTCTTCATCCCTCCATTAGTTATTTCGACTTCCCGTGTATCCATTTCTTCTTTAGGCTGAGCTGGTTTTCTTCTGTAGGAACACAGGCTGTTGAGAGACTCTCTCCAAAACTGGCAAGCCAGGAATTTTGATATGGAATCTACACTTGAGTAGGTAGTACAGTGTACAACATAAGGATGTGAGAAGTGTCTTCCTGCCCTTGGATTTCTGAAGCATGGCGTTTAATTATTCTGATCTTACCATACATGACTTGAACATTATGGTCCATAAAATTATCTAGCTGGTGCACCTAATTGTTACCTCTCAGTACTGTCATCTCATTTGAGTTGGCCTTGTTTCACAATACTAGCAAAAGAAATCTGGTTTGGACTAACCGTGCCTAGCTCATGCTGCTTGACTGTGGAATATTGTGTGGGGGACTTGCTTCTGTTTCATGAGATACACAACCAATTACCTGGGGTGGAACTCTTTCAAATGTGAATGTTTGATCCGTTCTATATAAGACTGAGGTTTTTTTTTGGGGGGGGGGCACTGTGGATGTTACTGGAAGAATATGATACATTAATAAGTTGCAAACAGTTTTTCGTTACACATTACTAACATGATTTTCATATCATGTTTATGCAAATATCTATGAAACTGCAATTATAGTTGATAATTATAGTTTACCCCTCTGTAGGCCTTACCCAGAGTTAACATTTTTAAAAGTAGAGATTATGACTTTGTTTTGGAAAATACTTTGCTGTGCAAACTTAAAAATCATGGAGAGTATAGGAGAACTGCTTTTATGTCTATTCTCTCATTATTTATACTTTTGCAGTCACTGTATCAAACCCCACACAGCCATGAAACTCTGGATCATTTTGGATCAGCCGCTATCTCTCAGCCTAACCTATTTCATTGTTGTAGGATAAATGTGGATGTGTGTTGTGGTGGAGAAGGGGAAATGTCTCTTAGAGTAGTGAGGGGGCAATGAGTCACAAATATTTTCGAAAGGAGGAGAAAACTTTAGAGTTTCTGGGAAACTGAATCTGCTTATACAGTACTGCATTGCTTATTTATGCCAATGAGTGGCTCTTTGTTGAAGCATAAGCAGATGGGGCTTCCATTGCAGCAGTGGCTGTTATCTGTGGTTAAGAAGATTGTCCCCAGTGCTACTCTTTAAATGTGTGAGGTGAGCCTTGGTTGCTTCAAGAAGATGCAAAATCCTGCCGCACAAGCTGAAACAGATCACATAACTTACTTTCTTTTAGAAGGGGGAGGGCTTTGCTTCTCTGATCCTGTGGCATCTGATTCTGGGAATACACAGGATTCTGCCACTGCGTATTGCAAGTGGGTGGTCTTCTTACTGTTTGTTGTAATGGGAATATGGCTAACAGTTTGTGCTGCTGTTAAGCTTCCTGAAACAGAAGTGTTTGCTAGAAGAAAACTTTAAAAAGTTACATTGTTTAAAAAAAGTAATCATGAGATCAGTACAACATAGGATTTTTTTTAAATGTAGGTACTGTTTTGTTTGATTAATCAGGGTATTTTCCCTAAGAGGAAAACTATGCACTTAACTGTTGGGCTCTGAATAAGGAGTGTGTGTGTTTGTGTGTAATGAAGCAATTTGATCCTCTTAATGAGTAATGCTGTCATGCTAAAAGGTACAAAATTTATTTTAATGACTATCCTTGTCAGTTTCTAGGCTGAGATCTCCAACAGCAAAAGCTGCTCTGAGGAAGTAGAATGCTACTTCCCTTCATTCAGAAGGCTATTGTGTTCAGACACTGCAATTGCGTCTGTGTTCTTCCTGTTCACTATTGTATCGCTGGTTGCTAGGGGAACGAGCTATGGTAACTTAAGAAGAAGAGATTTCACTCCGTGCAGCAAAGGGACTGATGCTGAAGGGGTGCATAATGTCATCCTTCTGTTGCATTTAACATGCTTGTCTTGCCCAGAGTCAGGATGTACAACACACAGTGTATACTTTCCATGAGGCCTGCCACTTGCTTTTGTACAAATTCAACCCAGAGGGCTCTTGTTATTGTGCTAAGAATTCCAGCTTCTCTCTTTTTTTAAGTTTCTAGTTCTCAGTTTGGAGTGATAAATTTGATGTTATGTTACTGGGGACTAACAGATGTTTCACAGCATTAAGGAGTGTAACTTGTGAGGTAGATGTCTCTGGCTAAAATCTTAGTTTAGCCTTGGACAAATTGTTGTTTCTCAGTCTAGTGAAACAGTTCACTTTGTAGTACTATCTTCTTAGCTTTTCCTCTCTCTTATTATTTGGCTCAGGAACCAGAAAATAAATAGAAAGAGGTGTCTAATCCCATTATATCTCATTTTAACCTGGCTCACATATGATTTAGCAATTCTTTAATAAGGCTAGCAGAGCATATGGGTAACATGTCCACCAGCCATGGCTTGCCATACACTGTGTTAATTAAAATAATATGCAAATTAAGTTACATTTGGCAATATGCAAATTATCCTTGGCCCTCTGTCTTATTTTTCCAGTGGAGTTTTCAGTTCCAAACCAAGGGTCTGCCACAACAGTAGAAATTACTATAGAACATTCGGCGATGTAAATTTTTATTATTTTTTGAAAGACCATTTGGCCAGTGTATAAAGAATCCCTGCTCTGCTTTAGAGTTTCTTAATGTTTATAAATGAGAGGAGTTCAAAGGACAGGAATGCAGATTATATTAGTTAAACATTCCTTTATGAAAGGATCCTGTACATGCCCAGGAGGGTAGTGTCCTATAAACTGCTGCATGCAAGGGCAACCTCAGAGAATTGATTTTCCATGTTGACATTCACTGTCTTGGCCACACTCATCAGCTTTCTTCTCAGTCTTTAAGAAGCCAGTGTTGACATTTTGGAATAAGTAATTCATATTTGATACAAAACAAATTTTATGTGGAAAATGAAATAGATAAACAAACAAGTACTTACACATGGGGTATAAGTGAGAGTACAAACAAACCTGTATGTATATAATGGTGAGATTAAAAAGGAAGCTTTTGGGACACTTCATCTAAGTATTCCTTGTAAATAATTGGGTGGCTAACTGGAGAAGTTTCCCTCTTCTTATAAAATAAGTTGTTCACCATGTTTGTTCCAAGCCTTAGAATGCATTTCCAAAATAAGTCTGAAATTGCTTCTAATTTCTTTTTAGAAAGGACACAGAATTTTCTTATTTGAGATTTGCTGTGTTGTCATTAACATTTTTCCTGCTCTGATTCGTGCAATCTGTCCTAGTGGGTTTTCTCACTTAATGCGATTTTAAGATGATAGTTATACATATGTGTTAATACTATGAATGGGGGATAAGTAGGATTTTAAAAATAGTATAAATTAAACAATAAACTAATATGAAATATTAAACTATTGGGAACAGTCTTCTGAAACTGCTTTTTGCACAGAGGACAGTAAGACTGGAAATAGACTGTGTCTTATGAAAACCTAGTACTGTATCTTGTTCTTGTCATTTCTCCCTTTTTGAAGCATGATCTGTTTCACCCAAGTGGAAAAGTAAAACAGGGACTTGAAAGTGTAAGGAGATAGTCCTGACCTAACACTGTGTGATTTCCCCCCTCCCTATAGCTCTCATAGGGAAATCTGTATGCTGAAAAGCACATTCAGATTTTTTATAAACTAGCCACACAGAGGTATTCTCGGAACATTTCTTCACAATGTTCCTACATCTTCTCTGAAGGTTATGCTTTCATTATAAAGAGACTGTATTTATGGATGTGGTGAAAATACGCTATTTCATACCTGGGAGAAATGTGCCACTTCTTTCTTATATTGCATACATATGAGTATAGTTATGCTTCTGATGTGGAATATGTGGATGTGTTTCTGGAGTACTTATCAAATATTTCCTGCTATTTTATTGGTAACCAGGAATGCAAATTCTCCATCCTCCTCTACTGTACTCTGTGAAGTTGGTTTTTATTGCATATTTGTACTTAAAAATACAAGTTGAAGACTGTGTCCTTCCAGGCTGGATAAAAACCTGCTGTGACTACTCTTCTAGGAATGCATGTTAAAACAGAAATAGGTCATAGGTTCTCACTCTTTTCCCATGACATACTAGGTGAGCCTTTAAACAGATATTCTGAGAGGCACTGGCTTGTTGCTCCTTTGTTCATGTAAGGGGTGAGGAGAGTGTCTTCCAGCTCCCCTTCTACATCAGTCCCTCACACTTAAAACTTGATTGATCCCCTGACAACAGTATAAAGGGAGCTGTTGTAAGCAGAACCTGTTTTCCTATTAAGTTCAGTGTTAAAATAGAGATTTGGCTTCTGAAGAATTTTTATAAAAGAAAGACAAGTCTGCCGTCTTCTCCCTCAAGTCTCCTGTTTGTAGCAGGCTTGCTGGATGCGCCTTTCCGGCCTCCGCTGTCATCTCACTTCTCTTGTCATCGCAGCTCTTTTCTCTTGCTTGCCTACTGCTGGGTGTTCCCCTCTAACCACCATAATCTTCTCTCTACTTCTTTTCATCTCCACTCTCTTGCTGTCATACTTGGTGATGTAAAAACACTTGTTTACAGTCCTGGCCAAAGCATTTTTATAAATGAGTTTTGAACTTTGGGGGAGGGTTAAGCTTACATTGGAATGGCCATATTAATGGATGTGGGGTTTTTTTTTTTTTTTGTTTTTTTTTTTTTTTGTAAAGTAGGGAGTTGTTAAGTTGTGCGGGTGTCCCTGCATTTGTGAAGCTCTACACTGTCCGAAGAGTCTGACACGACTAAACAACGACGACACTGTATGCTAAACAATTTGTAATTGTCCCCCAGCCTGTTTGAGCAGATCCAGGAGCACAGAGGCTGTCATGAAAAGGTGGAGGTGGAAGATGAATGTTCTTTGTAAGGATAAGCCATGACCCAAACCACTGTATTATACTAGTGGGCACAATTCTGAGACAGGGGTCACTCTGGCATTTTGAGTCATTCACCAGTCCTAATGCCAAATGACAACTGTACAGTATTCACTATTTTTTTTTTGCCTGTTCTATTTATACTTGCCAGTTGCAACCCTATGGGCTACTGACAAACTCTGTGGCTGTTGCCAAGAGTTTGCCAGTGAGATTTTCAAATCAAGCGATCTCTCACCAGATGGGGCGGGGGTGAAATCAGAAATTGGGAAAAATGCAATCGGCAGTAGGATCCCTAGAGAGGACGATGAAGACTGAGCAAATAGCCAGATAACTAGTGCCCTTCAAGAAAAGCACCTCTACCAGCTCCATCACATGTGGATGCTATATTTTGTCACTGGAGTGAGCCCCTGCTGCGTGTCCAAAATGCAGGGGATCTTTTGTTTCTTTTAAATATAATGCTAAAAGCATTCTTCTTTCTGTAGTGTATGGCAGTGTGCTGCAGTTTGGTGTCATCCGGATATATTGGGCTACAATTCTCAGAAACAAAATATTTTTTGAAAAAAAAAGACAAAAAATGGGGCATCTTAGAGACTAACTGCCCTATTTTAATGTAAGCTTTTGTGGACAAGTCTACTTCCTCAGACAGTGTCCATCAGGAAGAGCAGCTCTACCAGCTCCATCTGATTCTCAATCTCCATTCTCTTAATGGTCAGCTAACATGGTCAGTGATGTCAGTTAGGATGTTGGCAGTGGTAATCCAGCACATCTTAAGGCTATAAGAAGTCTGCTCTGCAGCCTCCAGCATCCAGGAAAGAGATGTCTCAAGAGTAAGGGGTTGGTAACTTGCCTGGAATAGACATGCAAATGCTACACAGTGGTGTCTCCCACATTTGCCTTTCTATTTTAAAGCTTCTCTGATGAGTTGCAAATGCTACTGGCTTCTTTTCCAATGTCTCAGTCTTTCAACACTGGGAGAGGAACCAGGATTCCACCAAATAGGGAACAGTTGAGACAAATGTGAAAGCCTCACTTATTGACTGGATAAGAAAGTCAGGGATTCTGAGTATTTGCTTTCCCCCCCCAACTGGTATTTCCAAATAGATATTAAAAAGTATGAGGCTGTACGGCCATTCCATCACTGCCACCTCCACCCATTTGGGGATACTAGTCTTAACTGATTCCTAGCTCAGCTTTTGCAGAGCTTATCTTAATTAACCAGCAGAGGAGCTGAGCTCTCAGAAACAGCTGTGGTTGCACAGAGCAACTTTACTCGGACAGCATGCATCTCTCATTTCTAAATAGCCAATAATATGGCCATAAGAATCCCTGGATGAAGCACTGCAGCTAAAAAAAAAAATCCAGAAGAGGAGAAAGGAATGAGCAAACTAAAAAGCATCAGAGTAGGCCAAAGTGGGTGTATATTTTTTTTCATTAAAGGGGCACAGTCTGCAAGGGTGATCCTTTTTCGTAAGACAGCTGAAACCAAAGGCCACCTGGCTTTCCCATTCTGTTTGCTGCACTCTCCTGACCATTTCCTCCTTCTCAGGACATGTGCAGGCATTACCGAGGCCTAAGGTGCCCGAGACCTTGAGGGAAAACAAAGCAAGAGCGGCAGCTTCAGTTTTTTTTCCCTTCATGGGTTAAAAAAGAGCCTCGTGGTGCAGTGGTTAAACCGCTATACTGCAGCCAAAACTGTGCTCACGACCTGGGGTTCAATCCCAGGTAGCCGGCTCAAGGTTGACTCGGCCTTCTATCCTTCCAAGGTCGGTAAAATGAGTGCCCAGCTCTCTGGGGGGGGGGGGGATGTGTAGCCTGCATATTAACTTGTAAACCACCCAGAGAGTGCTTGAAGTGCTATGGGGCAGTATATAAGCAGCACGCTTTGCTTTGCTTTCCTTTGCTTTAAAGAGGTAGTGGCCTTTCCCTTCAGGGTAGTTAATCCCCCTTCCCCCGTTTAGACCCAGAATTAATTACTTGATTATAAACCCCAAGTGGTAGTTTATAATAGCAATAATCCCTTCAAAATTAGCCTTTGCTATTGTTTTTCCCTTCTCCCAAAAATCCTATCCTGACATTTTTAGCCAGTTAACATTTCCTCTTGCTCTGTCCCCCTTTGCCTTTTAGTTCAAGGCTTGAAAGGAGGCGTTTCCCTCCCCACCCACCCCCGCCCAAGGCTGATTAAACATAGAGAAAATTAAGGGCAAATGTCTGTGGGTTCTTTGTGGGTTCTTAGTGTCTGTGTCATGTTTGCTGTGGACAGAGTGGGGAACCAATGCTGATCCAGCACCAGCAATTCTTGGCAGGAGGAGCTACATCTCCAGGCCAAGCTGTTGAGCAGCGGAATCAAACTGAGCAGCCATTTTGAATTTGGTTTAAGTAAGTTTGTCTTATCTCCTCTCCCAAGACTTTTACATGAATTAAATACTGCAGAGCATATCCCCCCCCCCGCTGTTAATGGGAGTACACAAAGAGAGGGAGTAGGAATACTTTGAGTTGGTTTAAAGTGTTTCCTCTTCTTTATTTCCATGTCTATAATTGACTTTATTTTTTGTCTTACATTGAAGACTTGTTAACTATTTCAAAGATAACAGCATATTATAGATGTCCCTGGCTTTGTACACGATTTGATTATTATTCTCACCTGATCTGGGCACCATGATCAATAGTCATGTTGATAGGGGATACAGTGAAGCGAAATGCATCAGGAGGCAACCATGCCAAAATGGCTGAGGAGAATGGGAGTTTTGTACAACGCATTCAGAGGGTGCCAGGTTGTAGGAGGCTGACTTGAGAGCAGTGCTAATAGTGGTTATCATCTTGGAAGAGGCTGCCCCTCTTCTCTTTCCCACAGAAGGAAATGCCCTTTGTTAGGATAGTAGTTGCTGATACATTCATATGTTGCCTAAAATATCAAGAAATTATGTTGTTCCTATCAGAATGATAACTGGTTTTACATGTATACAATCTGTGTAGACTTAAACTAATTAAAATCCATACAACTAATTGGCTGGGACTTATTTCATTGGATAACAGCCCTATTTTTTAACTCTAATCCTGCAGCCAGAATAAATTATGCAAATATCAGCTCCACCATCATATTTTATTTATCAGTTGCCTAAAACTACTAGGTACTGCACAATAAATTTTTAAAATGAGTATTCATTGCCTGTAGGCTCACAATTTGAAGTGGACTGACCAACATAGTATGATGAATACAAGAATAAATGGATGGGGTGAGGGGATAGGAGATAAGGAAACAACTGATAGGCCTTACTTTCCTGTGCATTTGATTCTTCATAACTTCATACTCTGAAGATATACAATGGAGTTTTGCAAGTATGATTTTATCTGTGTGGCAGACCTCCTTGATGCTGTTATGTAAGCTACTTGGATTAATTCCTCTTTACTTTCCTGTTCCTCTGAGACAACTAAAGTTTCTGTAGTTATTAGGGTGGTTTGGAGATGGGCACAAACCTCAGTTTAGAAGTTTGTGTCGCTTCATACATGTGGCACCACAGGTTCCGTGTGTCCCCTTCCCCCACCTCCCCAGCTGGATCCCCCACTCACCAGCCAGCGCAGGCTAATCACCTCCTCCTCTTTGGTAGATCACCCACTTAGACGAACAGGCAGGACAGCAAACACATACTCCTGCCTTGGACTGGTCAAACAGCCAAGGAAGAGGAAGAGAAGAGCGTGCTCTGATTGGTGAGCGGGTCATTGGCCAGGGAGGCAGGCCCCGTATATGAACCAACACAAACCTCCAAACCGAGCTTTGTGCTCATGTCTAGTGTGGTTGTGTGTAATACAAAACACTTTCCATCTCCCTTATCATTGCCTTAATACCTGCAATAGAGTACAGAAACATAACACAAAGCACCCTTTAAACCATGTGATAGTGATTTTCTGCTATTTGTTGAAGCCTGGGTCCCATACCTGTAAGCATAATTTTAATAGTTAGAGGTATGGTCAAAAGGGATGACAACGCTTCTTAAGTTATAATTCTAATGTAATGTGGTTATACCATTGTGTGGGGGGGGAGTAATTGCAAGTAACTAATTATTTACAAGTACCGTGTTTCCCCGAAAATAAGACAGGTTCTTATATTAAATTTTGCTCCAAAAATGCATTAGGGCTTATATTTCAGACGATGCTTTATTTTTTTCATGTACAACAATCTATGTTTATTCAAATACAGTCACATCATCTTCTGGTTACTGCACAGTGGTGGAGGGCAGGGTTTCACTTAACTGAGGCTTATTTTTTGGGTAAGGCTTATATTACGAGCATCCTGAAAAAATCATACTAGGTCTTATTTTCACCTTAGGTCTTATTTTGGAGGAAACAGGGTAGCTACTATCAAGTTTTGGAAGGGCAAAGCTTCTGGCTTGCCTTCTTCCTTCATCCCCATCCCTGCCTGTAAGATACTCAAGACAGTGTCCACATATTTTCAGGATCCTACAGTGAGTACATGTATCACAACTCATGGAATAAGTACCACACTCCTTATACAACACACACTTTCTATGGGCAGTTGTATATAGGTGTGCCTGTCATTTTGCCATTATTTGAAGGCAAGCTAATCAAGGATGGCTTTTTGTATGAACGCTGGTGTGGCAGAATAGATAAAGCATTGGACTTGTTCATGTTTGCCTTGCCTTATCTCTTTTCTTGGGAGTTTGAAAGATGCTTTTTCCCTGTGGTGGCCTATAATGTGTGTGGCATTGCTTGTTTGGGCCATGAGGATGTCTGTGCTACAGACCATTTTTATTATACTTCACCTTGATCCTCCTTCTGATTTAGACATTCTGTAATGAAGTGACTGAGCACAAAATTATTATGAATCTGCTTGGATATAAATGCCTGCTCTGAGAAAAATCTCCTTGGGTGGCCTTGAGCACAACTCAGTCTTTCAAACTAACCTACTCTGCAGGGTGACTCCAAGAATCAGCTCCTTGAAAGAAGGGCAGATGAAGATATAACAAACAAATAAACTACCATTATCCATGTGATAGTTGACCAGCAAGAATCAAGGACAAATCTTAATCATCATGTGAAAATGTGCCCATCAGTGCTTTATCTGGACATTGTAATCTGATATATACCTGTGCATTTTACTATTAAGGTTGTTTGCAAAACCCGCTTGTTGATGCCGTAGACAAAGATTCTGCAAGACTGGTTTATCTGGTTCATTATTTTTGCAAGTATTGTAGTTCATGTGCCTGAAATTAGAGCAGCGTTCTCTCTGACACCAAGTCAGCTAGGAAGCTTCGTCATTTAAAGTATTTTCTAAACTTCATGTGAACCAGGGGAGATTCATTGTAAGTATTGCTCTCTTGCCCCAGTGCTAGAAGAGCTTTTGGATTAAACTTTGAGTAAACTTGTGTAACATGGAAGCCTACAAACCATGCATGGCAACACTATGGCTATAAATATAATAGTTAGTCTTTAAGATGTCATCCCATTTTTGTCTTTTTTAACTTTTTATTTCTATTTTGCTTTTACCTATAACCCTTGTAAAGAGTTACAAATACATAAAGTCTTCATTAAAAGTTAAAGTACATTTCTATCCTTTGCATTTTTGTCAGCCACATTCAATAGAACTTAAATCCTAGAAATGCTTGAGCCCTGCCCCCAACTCCTCTATACTATAATGACACATTTCCTCATTAATTACCTTCTGGAACCTATAAAATACTTTTCTTTTTAGGAAGGCATTTAACATGTAATCTGACTGTTGAAAATGTATTTTATTTATTAATCTTAATTTTATTGATAAATATTTAGTTGTTGTTTATTGTTTATTTTCAATAAGAAAATGTTTAATTTGTTAAATATCTTATTTTTGTTGTTTTTAACACCTTGAACTCTTTGGAGGAAGGAGGGATCATCAGTATTTTTAAATAAGTAAAATAAAATTGAAATAACAAGTGAAAATGAAGAAAACAATGCATAAGGGTTCAAACAAGACTTGAGCGAAGCCAAATTATTCTCAGTTGAACTCCTGTATGTATGTATGTGTTCCAGGGTTCCCCATGATTTTAAAAAGAATACCACAGGAGATGGTGGGGCACCTGCCCAGCTGTTTCTGTTGCCCACAAGATAATAGGAGTGAGGAGGTAATAGAACCTTCATGGGAATCAAGAAAAGGGGTAGTTGCCATCATAGCCTTCAAAACAACCCCTGAGATTATATCTCTCTACTTAGATTTCGAAATCTCAGGAAGGGACATACTGTAGTAAGAAAATTGTTGTGTGTTTACAGTGCAGGATGGTCAGACACAACCCTTGGGAAAGCCTTATAATAATAAGCAGGAAAGCAAAAGAAGGGATTTGTTCCCTGTTCTTATGCAAATATCACTGTGTGAGGTCCAAGAGGCTCCCACTGCAGGTAGAATAAGGATTTTTACAGGAATGGGGAGGGGAAGGGAAGTTTACTCAGCTTTTAGATAATTTCACAATGGCTTTTGGAACTGAGCACTTTTATCCACAAGTTGTTGCCTGGCAGTCCATAAAACTGCAAGAATCTGTGTGCAGCTGCTGCTACATTCCTTTGGTTATGCTCTCTGACAAAAGCATAGCAAGTCAGCACAAGGATCTCTCCTCAGTCCTTCCAACCTTCCTTTGTTGTTGTTGTTGTTGTTGTTGTTGTTGCTGCTGCTGCTGTTGTGTCATCTCTTCAGTCTGGTGCTATTGTTGCTGCTGTTGTTTTTAAAAAGATTCATAAGAGCCTTTCCTCTGTTTGTCCCTTCTGTTGCAGAAAATGCTGGTAAAACAGCAGGACCGCCTGGAAGAACGTGAGCAAGACATTGAAGAGCAGCTATACAAGTTGGAATCCGACAAGCGGCTAGTTGAGGTAACTATGATTCTCCTTTTAGAACTAAAGAAGATCCAGAGGCTGCAGTCACCTGTCATGTTCATCTACCAAGCAAAGGTCTTGAAAGGGGAGCTTATATATAGTTAGAGCCTTTGTTAGCAATAAAGAGCCTTTGTAGCAATAATTCAACTCTCCATGCATGGAGGAGCTTAAGTAGAAGTCCATAAGGATAGACTTATAAGACTAATGTTTCGTACGATGCAGTTGAAGAAGCTTTAGCCTTCTTTGTAGGACCATGTTCCCATTAGTCATAGACAGCATAGCCAGTGGTGAAGGATGATAGGAATCTCTCTACAGCAACATCCAAAAGAAGTCATATTCCTCATTCCTGTTCTATAATATCTGAGCAAGCCTGTGAGATCATAGAAAATCCTAAACTAAGTCTTGCATCAGACAGAACAGAACTTCTGGTTTTGTAAGTCAACTCCGATTTCTTCTGTTAATCTGAGGCCTTGCTTTGCTGTTTAAGGACAGATCCCAAAACGTTAGGTCTCTAGTGTTCTGTGCCTTGATGCCTGCCCTGCTGCCTTACACAACAACCAAAGTCATGGCTCACAGCTTCCTTTTGACAGACATACCCTGTTATCTTTCTGTGTATCTGATAATCCATCTGTACTGTGATTTACTAGACCACTAGAGTGGTCGTTTTGACCAGATAGGCAGGGTACAAATACAGTACAATGAATGAATGAATGAATGAATATTGGTTTTCTTCAAAATGGCTAATGATGTTCTCTCATAGCCTACACTTCCAAACTCTGAAGATTGTCCTATGCAATTTTTGAATAACTCTGGATTCCTGCATCTTCCTAAGAATTTCATAAAGCACACAGACCTTTGAAGAGGAAAGTGTTGAAGAGTAGCCATTTGAGTGTCTGAAACAGGGGTGGCCAAACTACACCCGTCCAGATGTTTGACTGCATCTCTCATTAGCTTTGCCCGCATAATCAGCAGTGAAAAATGCTAGGAGTTGCAATCCAACTATTTCTGGCAGACTTTATTTTGCCCAAACCTAGGAAATAGGTGTGAAATACTCTAAGTATTTTTCTTCTTCCTTCCATTCCACCAGGAGAAGGTGAACCAGCTGAAGGATGAGGTGCGCCTACAGTATGAGAAGATGCACCAGATCCTTGATGAGGACCTGCGCAAGACTATGGAGATCCTAGACAAGGCCCAAGCAAAGTTCTGCAATGAGAATGCTGCCCAGGTGTTGCACCTCAGTGAGCGCATGCAAGAGGCCAAGAAACTGCTGAGCTCTGTTCAGGTCATGTATGACAAGACCGAGGACATCAACTTTATGAAGGTGAAGTGGGGGCTGTTTGGGGAAGGGAAGGGTCCAGTGGAGCAGCTTGCCAGTAAAATAAAGGATTTGGCACATAAGATGACAACTTCAACCCAGCAATGGTTGCTACAGACTATTTTCTCCCAGCATGACACCCCTACATTTCCATCTGTAGCCCGAGCCTCACATACCAGTTCTTTTGAAGCCCACAAACTTAACTGTAATCTCTCTCATTACTCCTCCTCAAATTATTCAGTAATATCTCCATCCATATTTACCTGGCATAACGCAACTTCATCTCTCTGAAACATTTGAAACTTGCCTACTGTAGTTGCCCTAAGCTTAAGTGGTGTCCTCTTTGCTGAGGTCTTTCTAGCAACAAGAGAAGCTGAGACAGAAACAGATGATCTATTCATCTGGAAAAATCAGTGATCTGTGCTCATCTGTGTTCTCCCTTGGATATCAAATGCACCCTCCATTTCTGTATTTTTAGGTGATCCATTGTCACCACTAAGATTCAGAAATGTAAGACAGGATTTTGGAAATAGGGAGAGAGGTGGGAAGTAAGAGGACTCTCTTACTAAAAAGTTGGATAAAAGTAGGGTTGGCGTTTTCTCCCCTTTACCTCCATTTTGGCAATAACTTGGGAAAACTACTCATACCTGCATTAAGCTACTTACTGTCTACAGTAAATAACACCATTAAGGTTAAGGGCAACCATCCACATATTTTCAAGGTGTAACTCATAATTCCCTGCATTTGACTACCTCGGCTGGGACTGATTGGAGCAGTAGGCAAAAAATCTGTGGAGAATCAAAGTTACCCACCGGAGTAAGTGCATGCAGATAACTAATCCACCTTCTGTTTTACTACACTGTACACCAATGGTTTCCAAGGTTTTTTGGGGTTTTTTTGCATCATGGCTCTTTTTTAATTTGGAGAAACACTCACACTATCGTGCATTTTAAAATTTAAAAAAAAATGCAAGCACCTAGTGTAAAAAGTGTTCTGAATTAATTTCATGGCATAAAATTTGAAAATTAAAAAAAGTTCAAACTGATAAAGAGACGTTTTTCATGTGAAAATCTCACGGTTTCTTGCCCTGCCCCCTCCCCCATGGTAAACATATGAGTGCCTGCATGCATACTCACACAGAGAGCTTGGAAACCATAGCTGTACACCACATTGCTCTCCACATTTTGGGATGATAATCTTTAACACTTGGCAGGATGATGCAGAGGAACAAGCACCATTCACAGAGAAAAGTCAAGGTTATGTGGTCCTTGGTGGGGGACTTAGAAAAGTGGAGTCACGTGGAAGAATATATTGAGAAGGGGCTGTGTTTCTGCTTCCTTGTTTGTTGTTGAGATGCAGAGTGGTAGTTGGGGAATGCTGGAGATAGAACAAGGAGTCCCAGGTTCACACACCTGTTCTTGCCCTTAAAGAACATTGAGTGGCTTTGGGCCAACCAGCATCTCTCGGTTCTTCCCATCTCATGTGTTAACTGTTTGGATAAAATGGAAGAATGATATGTGCACTATCCCAAACTCTTCAGAGGAAATAGGGGTGGAGGTGGATCACAGACTGGTGACAGTGAAGGATGCCCCCCTCTCCCACTAGACACATGCAGAAACCTTGTTGAAGGTCAGATGGCTGGACCAGTGCCTTCAAACCTCCTACTAAATAACATTTCTTGGGATAAATTAGGCTAAGGGGGAATCTGTCAACAATTCTTTAAGGAGGTGAAGTTATTGTCTACTTGAGATAATGACCTTCAACTTATCAGAACACAATTACATATGAATTGTTCCATATGAAGTTCCCCCAGGGGAAACCCCTTCTGAGTTCAGAGGTAGGATTTGTGCTGCAGATGCTGCTTTTAATAGCTTGCCTTGGTGGGGGATTTCCCTTGCAGCTGGTGGTACACAGACCCTAACAGGTTTCCCCTTCTGGTTTCCCAGTTTGAATTTTCCTGCGTTATACAGGAGACAAATGAATAAAAAGGTCATCTCAGATCTTCTACTCTGTGTCAGGATGGGCCTCATAGCCCCCTTGGGAGTTAATCTCCTTCTCGCAAAGACCAGATGGCCCACTTCTCATTTTAGAAGGATGAGGTGCCCTTGACCTCTTGGACAGTATTGCCTGTCAAAAAGAAGCTTTCCGAGTAAATATCAGCTGTTGATTGGCAGAGTATTTACACCCTGCTAGAGTATATCCCTTTAGCTGAGGTGCTCTTGGCTTCGTTGCACTTCAGCAGGTGTCCAGAGCCAGGCCACCAGAGCACTGGTAGAGTCTGTTGCAAATAATAAGTTTCTATAATCTATTTTTGTGGTGTCTAGAATTGCTTCTGTATTGGTATGCAGGGATTTTTCATGAGGAGGTGGTAGATGATTCATCTGACAAGGGCAGAGGAACAGGTATAGGGAAATAACTACAACAGACCTCTGAGTTCACAGGCAGTCTGTCTCAAACTGTAGCTGAAGGGACAGATTAAAATCTAGGATAAGTGTGGCGTAATATATTCCTACCTCTGTGATCCAGGAAACTGTAGTAATGTCATCCAAACTTAAGAGAAACTTTGCAAAGGAGGCAAATTCACTTTGCCCTTGGCTAAGGCGTTATATAGGCTGTTCAGGATTGAGCTTGAACAACTGGTGGCAGATATCTCAATTCAGCAGAGAGATGGAGAGGTATCAGTAGAACCAGGAGGTAACAGACATTTGATATAATAATAATAATAACAGCAACAGGAAGTAGGAATTGACATAGCACTTCAAAGTTGTTTGTATTTTCTCATTAATTCTCGTAGCAGCCCTTTCAACTTAGTTCAGTGTTCTCTAGAAACTGCATAATACAGACCTAGACCAAAGGCTCAACCTACTGGTACAGCCAGCACTGAGTAGCCTGTAAGGTCTTGCTAAAGTTGTTTTTAATCTTGTAACCACTTTGAAGAAAACAAGACTATACCTGGGATCTTTTACACAAAATATGTGCTTAAACAGAGCTACATTCCCTCTCAGATACTGTTATATGTAAGGGCCGTACAATCCATCGATATGTGAATATTGTGTGGAGTGGGAGAAACATAATTCCTATGAAACCAGCAGGATCAGGTGAGAAGCTGGTGAAAGTAGACAACCTAAAATTGCTGTGCTATGGGAACTGAATGATTGACAACTTCTGATTCCATTTTCTCTGTTGCTTCCTAGAATACCAAGTCAGTGAAAATCTTGATGGATAGGTAAGAAATCTGGAGGGGGTGGTTTGACAATACAGGTAGAGGTGAAAGAAGCTGCGTATGATACAGCAAATCCAAATGAATTCCTGAGGTAGAGCTAACATTTTTAAGGGGGTTATGCTATTCAGACTTTATAAGCTGTTGTTTTACCTATGGTGCTGATACACACTGTAGAAATCCATATTGAATAGATTTGCACACATACTGGGTGGCAAGGTTTTATCCTGACCAGACACAAAATTTTGTTATCTGTTTTTTTTTAAAGGAAACCTGGCCAGAATAAAATACATAATCTTTTAGCTTTCTAGAAACAACATTAAGAAGAAGCTGAATTATAATGCAAGGTCACATCCAAAGGGATGAAATATTAGGAGTTTTATGAAATACATAGAGATTACATGGGAACTAATGATGGAAAGTTAGATCTGTGGAAATGCCAGTAGAACGTGACACAGAATTGTAGTAGGCATGAATAACAAGAGTTTTACCTTGCAAGAGTCAAGCAATGACTATGCAATCTTTCAAATGGGATTCATTCAACAAATGCAACCTTAAAGAGTGTGCCTGCTCAAACTGTACTGGAATCTTTCTCTAACGTGTTATTTGGTTGTAGCCAAAATTAGCTGAAACAAAGAACAGTCATTCCAGCATTGGGTTGCTTTAGGCTCTTCCTTCATACACAAAGCTGAATAAATTCAGATACATAAAATATATTCCTGGGCTGCAATACTGGGCAATTGCAGTGAATAGTTAGTAGTTGTAGAATTGTCTCTTCATAAAGCTGTGCAGGAAAAAGTCTTTTTTTAAAATGGGGCACAGAAAAACAAGGATGGGCAGAGTCCTTGTTGTGGATATGGTGACCAGATGAAAAAGAGGATTGGGCTCATCTACGTTTTAGAAGTTATCTTGAAGATATTTCAGAAGGTGCAGCTTTTAATGCAAGCTATTCTTGCAGAAATTTCTTCTTCCACAGAACTAATGGAGGCAGAACAGCCCTATTCTCTTCTTAATCGAGTCACTTCTTTTCAGGAGAAAGCTTCAGTACTTGAGGCTCCTCCCAAATTAGCAGTATGAGAGAACCTTAGGCAAGAGCTGTGGCATAAATCAGAAGCAAGGGAATTTCAGGTGTATTCGCCACCCCCACCCTAGCTTATGTCCATCAGAGGATAGAAAGGAATATTAGTATCTCAGTCAGTAATGGACTGTAATTTTCCTTCTTAAGGACCCAGAACTGCACAGGAGGCAGCCTGCCCCCTCCGAAGATTGGCCACCTTAATTCTAAGCTCTTCCTGAATGAGATTGCCAAGAAGGAAAAACAGTTGCGGAAGTTGCTGGAAGGTGAGTGATGCCTGCCTTGACCCTTCTTTTTTTCCTCTGCGTGTATACTGGGGATGTCCCTTATGGTGCACTTTACAGTTTGAGAGGGAGAACTCTTTCTGTAGATGACTATGAGAAGCTGCATACGCATACAGTTTATTTGCAAAAAAGTTTGCTTTCAGAAGAAAATGTGAAGGAAACTTAAAGCAAGATACGGAGGGTTTGCTAACAGTGGAGGAAAATTAGTTGGTTGCAAATAACACAAAAAACATAAAGCTGTAGTGTGACTGACAGCTTAATGCAAGGAATGTTTGACCCTTCAGTTGTATTTTCCCATAGCTCCCATCAGTCCCATCCAGAATAGCCAATGGCTAAGTTATAGTGGGAGTTGTAGTCCAAAATAATCAGGTAAGCCAAAGGTTCCCCCACCTTAGCAAGACAGGTGAGAGAAGGTGGACTCCTCAAGGCAGGAGCATATCATGGGGCACAAAGGTGGGACTGGAGCAAGGAATGTCAGAATTCTTGAATCTTGGCTTTACCTGTTAGAAAAGTCACAGTGAGACTGAAGCTCAGCAGGCCTTGTTCTCCTTATCTGCTTATCAACTTCCCTCAACATTCCAATAACATGCTGCTGTTAGGTTGTTTTACACTTCAGCTGTCATCAGCTCTAATTCCACATCTTGTAGTCAGGAATACCAGAATTGGTAGCCCAAACAATCTGGGTGACATCAGGGTGAAGACTCATGCAGAGTATTCCAACCCTGCAGCCCACCTGGCAGGTAGGTGATGCTTGGCTAATACAGGAGAGACAGTAGCTTTAAAGCAAAGCGGATAAAGCACTTTCAGATGCTTTGGGCTGCAAGTCCTTTAATACCTAACCATGGACCGTGCTGCTTGGGGCTAATGAACATTGTGATTTAAAGCATCCAGTGGACAGCAGGTTGTATACTATGCTATAAACATTCTTGTCAGTTTGTTTTTAAACTTTATTTATATAATCATACTGTGACATACTTCTCTGGGCATCTCACAGTTAAAAACTGAAGCACACTTAATGTATGTATTTAAAACACCTTCTGCCTTTCATGGACTCAGATATGGCCGCAATTATGGGATCAGGAAGTTGGAAAAGGAGCCTGTTAAAGGGCTCAGGTTGTAGCTTTAGGTCCTGAGCCCCTGTTCTGGGCCCCAGAAATCTCAAGTTCTGCAGCAAAGAATATCTCTGACTCCCTTATGCAAGCTGGAGAAATACTGTTATGTTAGCACCATCTTAAGATTCTTGGCAGCAAGACTGGTGATAATACCATTTTGTGAAACACATTTCATTTTTTCTGTTCGTTTGTTTATTGTAAGAACTGGAGGCTGGCAGGCAGCTTTGAGATCTAAAACAGGACAGTCCCAGGGCATTGCCTTTGTCTGTGTGCAGTGCTCACCAAGTGCTTGGCATACTGCAGGCATTTGGTGCCAAGTTCTGGAAGAAATTATATGTCCGCAGATTTACAGGTCCACAGCCCTTGCATGAATCATATCCCTGTGTCTGGAGCTTGGTTAATTATCCCAAGATAAAAGCTTATTAACTTGCTTCGGTGTTTGATTTATTTATACCAGGAGTGGACACCAGGAGCCTGGAGGCCACACCAAAAAATTGGGGGGGGGCACACAAAATCACACTCAAAGAAGCCTCCAGGGGTGTGATTTTCCTTTAAAACAAAGGGACATATGCCTAGTTTTAGGCAATTAAAAAAGAATTTCCTCCAGTCACTTGAACAGCTGGATTTTCGTGATACAAAGCAGAGGAGGAAACTTCTCCCCGCATCCACCAGAATGGCTCACCATTCTCTGATTTACATGTTGGAGGAGCTGGAGCATGGCTCCACCTTTCCTAATACGGGAATGGCTTCCGAGTGTGTTAACCAGCCAGCATGGCCGAGGGGTATGCTGGCCAAGGTTGATGAGGATCGTGTTGAACACATCTGGAAAGTACCGAGTTTGTGGAGTGCTACATGAGCTTCCCCCCAGTTTCTATTCTGTTTTTCCATGGCTGGCTGTGAGGCTGTATGTTTCTTTGGCATTCCTTCCAGGGTTTCCATTGCTGTCTTGAAAAATGCGGGCTGGCTCTGTAGCGTTGGCAGAGGGAGAATCTCTTTAAACTGATCACTAGCATGAAGAAGTCCAGGCCAGCCTCGATCGAAGTGACAGTTCCTGTTCTCTCTGTTTTCCCTCCAGGTCCCTTCAGCACCCCTGTGCCATTTCTGCAGAGCATCCCAATGTACCCTTGCAACGTCAGTAACTCAGGAGCCGAGAAACGCAAGCACTCCACAGCTTTCCCCGAAGCCAGCTTCTTGGAGCCATCCTCGGGACCCGTTGCCAGCCAGTATGTGAGCCAGGGGGCTTCGGCTGGCGAAGGCCAGTCTGCACAACCCATGGTGCCTTGTAGCTCCACTCAGCACATTGTAGGACTCCCCAGCGGCCCCCAACCAGTTCACTCTGGCTCAATGTTCAACCCTTCCCACTACCCCAACAGCACATCATCTCAGCAGTCAGTGCTGTCTCAATATGGTGGGCGTAAAATCCTCGTCTGCTCAGTGGACAACTGTTACTGTTCTTCGGTATCCAATCACAATGCACATCAACCCTATCCACGGTCAGGCCACTTTCCATGGACAGTGTCATCGCAGGAATATTCCCACCTTCCGCCTGCTCCTTCCGTACCTCAATCGCTTCCAGGATTGGCAGTGAGAGAATGGATTGATGCATCTCAGCAACATGGACGCCAGGATTTCTATAGAGTTTATGGTCAGCCTTCCACCAAACACTATGTTACCAGTTAACCATCTCGTTTGGATAGAATCCTGCTGATTTTTGAAGATTTTCTTTTCCTAGTTTTCGTTGTTCTTTTAAATCAAATCCAATTCCATTTATCTCTACCACCTGCCAAAGTCTGAAAGGGGCATTGCTGTCATCTCTTTTAATTTAATTAAGTTTTAAAATTCTCCCTTGTATCAGGTGGGGGCGGGGGTGGGGTGGGGTGGGCAAGCTGTGGCGGAAATTAACAAGGATTTCAATCAAGCATCTACTTCTGGATCATGTGACATTTGCTACTTTACAGTTTGCAAAACTTTTAAAGGGACAAATGATCCTTTTCTATTTCAAGATCTTTGGGCTCTTTGGTTTTGCTTTTAATTTTTTTTCCTTCCCACTTTTAAGAGGAGAAAATTTCTATCATTGATTCATTAAGAAATGACACTTGTAGATTTTTTTTAAGGCTGATTTTTTTTGTGTGTTAAAAGGCCACGTATTGTGCATATTGGCAATTTTTTTCCTTCTTTCAGAGATTTGTAAATACACAATGGCAGGAAATGAAATGCACAAAAAAAGGGAAAAGAAACTTAAAAAAAAGAAATTAAAAAAATCTGTTTTAGTTTTCAGGAGGGACGTGTATGGCAAGTTGCACACATTCCTTCCTGTGTTTTGTTGATGCAACTTCCTCTAACAAGCACTTTGTATTAAAAAAAGTGGACTTCCTGTTATAAGGCGCAGGTATTTATTCTGTAACCAATTTTAGAACACACACACAAAAATATTCAAATAAATGTGATCACTTAGTGCAAATGCCTTGTTCTGCTTTGCCTCCATAGGCACTGCTCCGGTCAGCACCTTCTATGGGAGCACAGAAATATTACTCAGACAGAACCTGAATGGCATTTAAAATAGATCATACTCAGCATTATCTGTGTCGTCCAATAGGAATAGAACCAGAAATGCAATGATTGGGTAAATGTTGTGGGCGAGTGGGCAGTCAGTAATGCTTCTATAAAAATCAGGAATATAGTTTCTGTTTGGGTGTTATGAAACACTGGATTGGACACTGAATTAGTGCACTGAGCCACAGGAGTACAAATTAAAAGGTACATGTTATGGGTGCTATATATAAAATAACTGTACAGTGTATGATTGTTTAAATTTGCCCTCCCCCCCCCCAGGAGAAAATAATCTCTCTATTTTTTCCCACACTCATAATCTAGATTTGTTTTCTCTTTTTCCACCAGCAGCAAAATCCTGTGAATTCTGTTCTTGTGTTTTTGATGCTCTAGCTTTAAAAGAAGCAAGAGAATCAAGGCATTGATATTAAAACGGATAAACAAAACAACAGGGGGGGGATGGGTTTATCAAATCAGCAGCCACCCAAGCAGTGCCAAATTCCATCCTGTCTCCATGAGTCAACACTCCATAGTCTGATCCAGGAAGGGGAAATCTTTGCACTATAACTCCCATCTTCTCTCGCCATTGGCTATGCTGCTGGTATGTCAGCCCCATCTTTTTTCCCTATTCTCGTCTATGGTGCCCAGTTGTGTTAAAGCAATGGCAGCTGTATGTCTGTAGAAGCAGGCAGAGAAACCTTGCTTATGTCCAAAGCCTCAGGCATCCATTTTTTATTTATTTCTCATACATTCACATTAATCTGTTATTATTATCCTCCCCCCCCACACACACACATATGCCTAAAGATAACATCACCTAAGCTATGGACAGGTTTGAGGTTTGTTTTTCTCCCTAAGATTACAGTTAGCTTCCCTGTGTGCGCTGGTGACTCAAGCTGGCAATTACAACCAGGTCTCAGGACTGCGGTAATACCATTGTTTTGTCAGTATTTCGATGTTCTCATTATGTGTTGTGTCTGGAAGAAGTAGATGAAGCAATGACTTTTAGAAACTGGTGGACCATTCTGTGGTTTAGCCTTCTTTGGTCATGATCCTCAGTCCACTTAAGTTCATTCTTTTAGTATTTCTCTTGCTCAGGAGGCTTTTAGATGGTAACTTTCATAAATAAGGGAATAAAAATCCAGGATTGTATAGCTGGGTGGGTATTGCATATGGGTTTTTTTTACATTTTAATACAAATTACTTTTTCATATTGCATGATCCATCCTAGATAGTAGTGGTGGTATATGTGTGTTATTTCATTGCTCCTTGTTGCTAGAATAGCCACCTCCAGGGAGGGGGGGTCGCTTTTGTAGCCCCCCCCCCCCAGATATAATTTATTGAGTCATGATAATGGATGTGGTCAAACCAGGTACATGGCTTAAAGTTGCCATGTAAATTCTTCTGGTCCCTGCCATGTTAGGAGAATTAAAACAGTTTGGGTACTTCCAACGTGGCACAGCAGCCAAGGGAGGGGATAATAGGACCAGGTAGTAAAAAAGGAGAAGAGGAGCCATGTGGTGGGTGAAAAATCCTCTTGCAAGAACTGTGGCAGAAATAAATTGAAAAGAAAGGGTGTGGATGGATGGATATCCAGGACTGTTCACCCATGTACCTTTTTTGCTGTTAGAACAATCCTAGGATCCACTTTATATGTGATTTCTAGAGACAGGTTTGCAGTTGTTGCATCTGGCATCTGTAGCATTTTATGTGTACTTGCAAGTTACATAGGGTCTTTATTGCAGCAATTGCTTTGTGGTAGGATGCTCTGGAGCCTGGGTGACTGTTTTTTAATCCTTCCGTGAAAAGTAGCAACCAGGGCTTGGAAACGGGACCATACTGGTTGGGCATTTTCAGCATAGTAGTCCATGGATGAGCCCCAGACACCACTATCATACTTGTTTATTGGTTACATATTTTGGGGGAGGGGGTGAGGAGGACAAAATTCAGAACATGAGACACTACTGAACAGAATGAGACTTTTGTATCACACAAGGTATGTGCAAGCAATTCTGCTGGGAAGCATATGGTGCCTTTTCAGAGGGAAAGATTATTTCTTAATCTAAAACATCATGAAAAGGATTCTACCTCCACCTTTGTAGTGTGGCTTTGTCTTCAGTTGAGTGCTGATTTAAATCTGACTCAAGGAATATGCTGCTTCCATATTTTGTGCTTTATGTGCATAGCCTTGGGTAAGCTGCAGTCCTGTAGTACCTACAGAAGAAACTAGTGGGAAGCAACTTCTGTGTATTCTCTACCTGAAAAACCCTAGGAATTGACTTGATGGCACACACTTGGTGTTACTAGTAGTACTTCTGCTGTAGGTATCCAGGTTCTGAACTGGTTCCCCCAATAAGGGTGTCAGTGGATCTCTAAATGATGGCTTAATTGTGTGCGTCTCATAAATATGGTTGGTCCAAGAAGTGCATAGTTGAGCAAAACTCCAGAGACAATGCTGTCCTCCACCATCTCTTCTGTTCTCTACTGAGAAAAGGCTCGGTTTCTCACAAGCAAGCATCTGTTAAAGATTTATGGGTCCTACCTAAAGCCTGATTGCTTCTCATGTAAGCTACACATGAAACAGTGGAAACTCTTGTGTCACTTTAATTCAATGATGAAGGGTTTCCTCCATAAAATTGTGTTGCCTTTTGCAAACCTCAAGAGGCCTCCTGAATCCTTATGGATAACATGGAAAACACAATCATACTAAGTGCAACCTTTTTACCCAGAGTAGTGGCTGTAGGATAAACTGCACCCAGTGCAATTAATTATTTTGTGCAAGCTCTAAAGGAGTGTGAATTCTTGAAATCTGAACCTGGCAACCCTGTTTAGAAGCTGTACAGGCAAAGCCTTCAAATACTTGTGTGGAGGTGTAGCTACTGCTTTTTAATCTTAATGTATAGGAATTTACTAATTGATGGGATGTCCAGAAGGAGTGAGTAGATACAGGACTGCAACTGAAAGGCTTTTAGGGGTAAAATAAGTATCAGCAGAGGATGAGATGGCTGGACAGTGTCTGCGAAGCAACCAACATGAATTTGACCCAACTCCGGGAAGCAGTGGAAGATAGGAGGGCCTGGCGTGCTCTGGTCCATGGGGTCACGAAGAGTCGGACACGACTAAACGAACGAAAGTATCAGTAGGGAGGGAATTATCTTCGGGATCATCAGTTGTGGGAGAGCTAAAGGTGGAAAAAGGAAGATCTTTCTGTAGCAGGCACCTAATTACCTATTTAGATCAAAATGTTTTCTAGCTGTTGACCAGGTGAGTAATTTTATTTATTTTAAGAGATTAATTGGCTCACAGCAGAGGCTAAGGGAATGGAGACAGAATGATGAATTTTTTAAAAATATATTCTATGTTTTGTTTTCATAGGTAAGGAGGTGGGGGCAGTGCAGTGCTCAGCTATCTGAGCTGCAGAGTAAATTACCTACTCGCCCAAATTGATGTTTTCTCATTATCCTACAACCTGGCCCAGGCATGAGCAAAAATGGTCCTCCAGGTGTTTTTTTGGACTGCAACTCCCAGTATTCCTTGCCATTGCCTATGCTGACTATGAGTGATGGGTAGTGAAACCTACCAACATCTTGAGAGCCACATATTACCTACCCTTATCCTAATCCTGTAGACCTACTTTAATAGTAAAAATGTAACTGCTAAAAATTAAGCCAATGTGTGGTACGGTAAATATACAAGTACTAGTACTGTATTCAGCCCTAAGTCTCAAAAGTTCCAGCCATCCTATTCCTTCTCATTTATATCCCATAGCCCTGCTCATGGAGCTTACAAGATAAAATGCAGTTTATTACAAAAATGAATTAAAACAGTAAAATGGAAAAATAGCAATCAACATAAAACCCATTTGCAGCCAAACCCGCACATTAAGAACTGTTTGAAATAAAATACTGTTCTTATATTAGGAGTGGAAAAGATCTCCATCTCTGCTGAACTTCCAATTGTACCTTCACCTTAAGAACAGCCATCTTCTAATAACTTGAAATAAAGAATTTCAGCTGCATGGGTAAAGCACTACATGAATGTTTTAGTTTATAAAAAGCACACAACATAGCTGTTACAGTGCCTACACACAAGCAACAGATGCTGCCTCTGCATATGGCTCAGACCTGTCTGCCACTGATTTGGCTTTCACACAAGCATTTTTGAAGATTTACACCTTAAATTGAGTATGTTATGAAAATACAATTAGCAGAACGCCTGTCTTTTCGGCGAACCTGACTTTGAAGTGATAATATGTTTTAATACTTATGCTGGTGGATTTGATTTGATTTGATTTGATTTATACACCACCTCATTAGTGCAAGACACTATTCTGGGCAGTTTAAAATGATTAAACATACAGTAATAATAAATACACAAGAATTAAAACATTAATAGAATAGGAGCAAGTGGCACCAAAAACAAAACCTTTAAATGGGAGACGTTAAACGATCAGGCATATACAGCACCTTTTCTGCTGAAAAGGGTATTGTCTCATCAATGAAGGGTAGTGTGTCTTCAACTTACTAGACTAGGGCCACTGAACATGCTGATTGGGGATGATGAGAACTGTAGTGGGGACATATCTGAAATGTGGCCAGTTGGGGAAGACAATTCAAGAGGATTTCTACATCTCTGGCAGAAGCGTTTCTCACCAAGCCTGAATAGTTGTGTTTGATCGGAGTTTTTGGCAGCAAAAATCAAGGATTTGTGATCCAAAGCCCAAAATTTCAGCACCAATTAATTTGCTTTCAGCAGAACTACTTTGTTGTGTCCAGCTTGTGAGAAGTAGCTATAACATGAATTCTCTGGATCAAAGTGTTTGGGTGGTAGTCTACAAAGTTGTAATATTTCCTCCACAATCCTGTGAACTTAGAAGACATTCTGTTGCGACCTGTTTAGGGGAGAAGAGTGGAAAACCCAGAAACACGTAGAGATTCATCAAGAGAAATAGGACAATGTGCACTTTGCTTTATTACCATTTCTAGTGGCCAATAATGTGAAGGAGCATTATAGTAACATGCTGCTCCTGTCCATTTTATTGAGATAAAATAACGGAAGGTGCTATTGTGACGAAATGGTAGAGTGCAGGAGACAATAGTTTCTTTTTCCATCACTCCTTCTCCCTAGAATAAATATTTTGAATAAAATCTGAGTTCTTAGAAACTCTTAAGTAGTTTGTCCCTTCACAATGGTCTGGTAGCACAGATTGTGATACTCTTTCCTAGACTGCCAGTTCTCCTGTTAGAAACCAGTCTGCTGTCAGAACAGAGGCTTAAAACACAATCCTTCGTTTCCTCTGCTTAGCCTGATATTTTCCTCACCCCTTTTCGCTTGGTATGAAGGGAGGGTCTGCAGTTTAAAGGGCTTGTTTATACAGTCACTTCCCTGTGATCAAAAATTCCATGACTACTTCACTTCCACTTGGCTTGCAAGATTAAAGCGTCAGTCAAAATCATAAAGTCAAAAGCCTCTTCTTTTTTATGCAAGTGAGAACTTCTAAACTTTCTTCAAAAAAATGGGTTGGATCACTGATTCTATGTTCTATATAATTCACAATTAGGAACTGCGCATACGAGATTATGATAGCAACCAGAAATCATTGGCAGTAATAGCGAATAAAAGAGAAGTTGTAATGTTCCAGGTTTCAACCCTGAAGCCAGAGCCATAACTATCAATGTTGGTGCCTGAGGCTCTGCAGCCTTGTCAGTTCAGCTTTGGTCACATGAAACTGGCTTATCTTAGAAGAGGATGAAAAATTGGGTTAACCATCTGAGTCTGAACACATAGTAATTGTACTGCTTCTGTCCTTAGTCTGCTTGTTTTATCTTTCCTTCTGCGCAGAGTGGAATAGATGAAAACAGTATAAGTGTTCCAAATGAGTAGTTTTCCAACTTCCAGTTGTGTACATGGCCACTCATCCAGTTGCAAATTTTTGTACCCTCACAATTTTGGCATCCTTGTTATAGCCCCTGTTCATGTCAGCCACAGTAGCCTTGTGGAACATCTTCTGTCAGCTAGGGCTGGTCCTACCTTTAGGCAAGGTAAAGCAGTCAACTCAAGGAACAGATGCCAGATAGTACAGAGGAGGCAACAGCTCTCTGTTGAAGGATGTAGCAGTATGTTCTAGGAGGTTATTCAATCCATAAGCTACCCTACTGCTTGAGCTATTTCTTTTGCCAGTTTATTTAGATTGTAGACTTAGTGTTTCTGTATAGAAGTTTTCCATTTGTTTGCTCATCTGTGAATGCCACCCCAAGGGGTCAGGAACTTAGGGAAGTAAGGCTGTCTCAGTCTACAGTACTGGTTTCATAGGTCCAGTAGTGGGAACAGATTCTGCATTATTTAGGCCATAAGTCTTACATGAGGCTATGTGTGTGGCTCTAATGTGGATTTGACAGAGAAAAGCAAAGTAGTCTTCAAAAGACAAGCAGAAAATCCTTGCTCATCATTCTATCATATTATTAATCATTTAGAGACCATCCATAAAGCATGTCATAAATCAGGGCAAGAAAGGAGTTGGATAGGTTGTGACAAGAGTGTGATTTATTAAGGCTTGGTTGAAAGGTTGGCATCAGCAAACATTTTAGCATGAAAATTAAAGTGTGTTTTTTAACAACCCCAGATTTTTTAAAAAAGCAGATCCCCCTTACCTTTTGTTCACTTTTGTTTCTCTCTTGTCAAAGCTTGGTTGCAGGCCAGATTAACACTGCTTTGGTACCAGGCTTTTAAATAAATGTAACTGCTGTAAGTGCTTGGTACCATTTACAACAACTAAAGCTAATACAGAGTAAAATCTATGAAAGCCTATTTCAGTTCAACCCTTACTGTTAACTAAAATGGTTGGAAATGCAGCTGGAAGGGGAAAGCCTGGAAGGGGAAAGCCTTTTACCACATTTTTTAAAATTGCTGAAACAAGTGACAGATATTGCAGATAGATTGTCAGGAAGCATGTTGGGTGGCTGCAACATGATGTCCAATTTTAACTGGTGGAGAATGCATGACCCACTAGATACTTAACTGAAATTCCTACGCCAACACTAGCCTGCATGGACTACAATGAGGGATGGTTAGAACTGCAGTCTAGGAATGGAAATCATTAGACATAGATTGCTCAGTCTTGTTTTATGGATTCCACTGTACAGGTATTTGGCAAAAATCAAGTAATATCTATAAATTCACCATCTATAGACATGAATGAATGCATCCATGTCTTTAGCAAAGGTTCTAATGCATAAGAGTATATGAATATATCCATGATCATGAATAGATGAAAAATACATCCATAGGCATGTTAACTTTAATATACTGCAAACCCATTCTACTTGTGGTAATTACGTGAATGATGGAGGACATGGTAACTGCATATACATATACAGTATTAAAATTGTCTTCCAAACCATTGAGCATAGAATAGTGCAACATCTATTCAGTATATGTTGTTTGAGTATTAGTGGCTTGTAGTGGTTTTGCATGAATTTTTTTTACATTATCTCCACTGTGATATCATCTAGGATCCTGTTTCTGTGACCAAGCATAATTAGGGAGCCTGAATGTGTAAACAAATAAAACAAAAACATGCATGGAACAGTGAGAATGGCCCAGTGCATATACAACCCCAACCCACCCCAAATGTGTACTGTGTATACATGGATTTAATATGACACCTATGTGTTCTGGGGTGGACTAAAAATAAAATAAATAAATAAAAATGTCTAACGTCTTAAGGCAGTGCATAATTGCCCTGAGTATAATCCCAGCTGAACACAAGAGGATGTACATGTTTTTAAGCTAGGCTCTTATCAAGGAATTGTACTGCCCATTTATGGATTTAAATAAGGAAGAAATGACCAAATTTTCATTGTATCCTTTTTCCTAATCCTACTTCCATCATTGGCTTTCCACAAAATGATCTGTTCTGGAAAAAAACAAGATATAATTTGCTACACAATACATTGAATTAGTTGTATCAGCAGACCTCTTATCTTGAAGCACACTTGTACTGTAAAAACAATGAAGACTATTGCAAGCCATAGTTGTAAACTGATTCTATAAACTGGTAGGGGGAACATTTTGGGCTATTCCACAATTATTTACCATTGGCCATGGTGGGGCTGGCCAATGTGAGCTATAGGCCAAAATGTTTGGAAGGTGACATGTTGCCCAGCCCTGTTCTAGGCCAACAACACTGAAAGACCTTGAGCAATGAACAGCAGGATTGTTCCTTGTTTTTCAGCCAATTGGAGAGCCTGGTTCTCTTTGTCTAAAAAAACAAACAAAAAAAAAACAAGTAGCCATTTCTCTTCTGTCAAAAAAGGGACATAGATCTCATTTGTATGAGCAACAAGCACCTACTGAGGATTGATTTTTCCTCATGTGATCAGCAAGCCATTACTACAGCCATTGCTGTAGCTAGAGGTTGACTAGCAGATGGACCTAAGGAAAGAAAAAGAGAGCATGCTTGTACTGTGTGTTGTGGTGTTGGATGTACTTGGGAAGAGAATGTTGGAAATGATCTTGGCTATAGCAACATCTTAACTAAACGCTCCTGAAGTAATAAGAAGGGGGGAACTTTTGTACTACAGTGCAGAAAAGTATCTGTACTCATCAGGGACATTTTAAGTGTGTCAGGCCAGATAGCAAGAGGCCCAATTAATGCAATGCCCTGGAATGACTCCATGCAAGAAACAGTTAAACCCTGGAGTAGCTTGAAGAACAGCCTGCCTCCCTAGAGGAGGGTGCGGGGGGGATGCTGCTTGTTTTTTTCTCTCAGGAGGTACAGATGTGCCAAAACATACAGCTGTGCACATTGAGAATTCAGAGCTGAGAATGAGAGGCTTTGTATTTCATCGGTATTTTTCTTGCCGTCTTTGTGATGCAGCGACGAGCCTCCAGCTTATTCCTTCTCTTCCGCCAGCAACCAGCCCAGCCAAAATCGTGCTCTATCAGCAGCCAAGGAATCTCTGCAACATACAGTGGGGTTTCCTGCTGTTTTAGAATTGGGGGCTACAAGAAGGGCAAAATCAAAACTGACTTCTTTCCCCAACATTTCAGAAAAATTAGATGTGTATACACAGACTGAATGGAACTGGCTTAAAATCAGAAGGGCTAAAATGTTGGATTTTAAACTGAATTTTGGAAAGAATACAACTTTTTTTCACTTAGAGAAATATTCCCACTATAATCTATAACAATGATTCCCAACTTTGGGTCCCCAGATGTTCTTGGACTAAAATTCCCAGAAGCCTTCACTTCTGGCTGTACTGGCCAGGATTTCTTGGAGTTGTAGTCCAAGAACATCTGGAGACCCAAGGTTGGGAACCATTGCATGATTAGATGTGAAAAATCTGGAATTTTAAAAATCTGAATGGGGAAGAAAATGAAATTGAATTTGCCTACCCAGGGAGAAGGCAGTGAATGCTTCGCTCTTACATCAGAGATTCTGGCTTCAAATGCCTAAGTATTCAGCCATGCTTGTGGTATGGAAATAGGGCTGTCACCACTCCGTCCCCTGTCCACCCCGACAGGCAGCTTCAACAGTCATATAGCAGCCGAATACACTAGCTGTGCTAGCCAGGATTTCTGGGAAGTGTAGTCCAAGAACATTTGGAGATCCAAGACTGGAAACCATTGTTCTAGAGAGTTGCAAGGAAGATATTTTGCCTAGATTTTTGAAGAAAAGCAAGTTAAAAATGCATCTTAATGTTACTTGAGAAGTTAAATTGTGCTAGAGTACCTTAAAAACAATTTGTTTTATTCTGTCTTGAGCTTTCTGGCAGAATAAAGCCTCTTACACAAGTGACATTCAAAGAACTAAGGCACAATTCCACACTAAAAGTGGCTTACTTTTCCTGCTACAGAGAGGACTATAATATCTAAGGTTTGGGGAAGACAATGAGAATTCTGCTCTAGAAATTCCATTTTGCTATAGAAGAATTCCTAGTGTTCTTAGAATGGAAGCCATGAACATTATACTACAAATTTGCCTGCATTTGTGGAGCAGACAGATTTAGATTAGGCATCCTTCAGTCACAAGAGACTATGGTAATGTGCTCTGAATAGAGGTCTTGGAACAGCGTCTAGTGTGGCTGAGAAGGCCAATTTGAGAGTGACAATCCCTTCCACCCTGACAACAAATACAATCTGTCCCCTGTCCAGCTCCCTGATTTTGCTGGTTTCGGGACTGCCTCTTTGCCTTGGCCCGCTAAACAAGTGTCTCTTCAAAATGGGAGAGGCCAAGTGCCATCATAATGCCTTTTGCTTTGTGTCTCTTTCCCCTCCAGACTCACCCAGGAGTTCTGGATTTTGCCTTAAATTATTATTGGAAACATATCACTGTGTCCATCACCTGATTTCTCAAGTAGGATCAGCTGGGACAAAATGTCAAGGGATGGCTAAAATGGAAGCTATTGCTTTCTGTGGGCTAAAATGTTATTGAAGCCTCAGGCTCCGCGGAACAGCAACAGAGTCTCCACCCTGACATTAGGGCTGAAACAGCTGTGCTGATGGCAAAGCAATGCCTGCCAGAAGAAGCTGTGGAAGGAACTTGTCTTGGGAAACAACTGTCCCAAACTCCTATGGCTGCAGCTCACTTGGATGCAAGATATGTGCCCAAGGTCCTTGTGATTAAAGATGTATATCACTGGCATGTTTGGACATGCATTTTCAAGTAGCAATGCTTTTCCTCTGCATTGATTTTAATCAGTTAATTACTCCACAGCTCTCAAGACCACCTCAGTGGGGACTGGCCTATTGCTGCCCTCTTTTCTTGAGAAGAAACCATTTTTCTGTCACTTGTACATCTCTGGAAGATAGCTTTTTCACCTCCACTCTAGTAGGCGCTTACTGCTAATTGTGTGTGCGTGTGTATGTGCCTGCTGCAGTAGAAGGCCTTAATTCACAGACAAAGAAGCTGGTCTTGATTTCTTTCCATGTCTGTCAGCCATATACACATTAAGTACCATCCCAGTAACAGCTGCTGAACATCTGCAGGGTTCATAACAACCCCATAAAATGTTCCCATAAAACACCTCCTAACATGTTTGATTCCAGCTCAGATATACTCAGGAGCTTATACCAAGAGATCTTAGTTCCTCAGGGGACAATATACTTCAGCTATGTCCTATTTGACTGTAGCAGTATAACTGTCACCTAGGAAATAGCTCAAGAGAAAGGATCATATATGGTCTATAGTCTGAGCAGGCTGAGAGATTTATCCTGGGATTTTGGAGTGCAATGTCTGCCTGCTCCAATTATGACCCACCCATTTTCAGGCATGAAACAGTTCTAAACCCAACAGAAAAGCAAGCTTGGCATGGGAAAGAAGAGGTTATATGAGGACCACCCAACCCTTAAAATGAGTAGGATGTATGCTGTAAAGCAGTGGTCCCCAACCTTGGGCCTTCAGATGTTCTTGGACTTCAACTCCCAGAAATCTTGGCCAGCAGAGGTGGTGGTGATGAAGGCTTCTGGGAGTTGTAGTCCAAGAATACCTGGAGGCCTAAGGTTGGTGACCACTGCTGTAAAGGACAGAGGACAGCCAATGCAAACACAGCTGAGGGGGTGGTAAAGCTGAAGTGGGAAGCCAATTAAAAGAGAAGTGTGAGGATGTTCAGTCAGTCCATTGGTAAAACAACATTGAAGAGACCACTAGGCATCATAAGAAAAGTCCAACTGCTTTTTTTTAATTTATTTTTTTCAATTTCCAAAAGAAAAACAAATACAAGAATACAAAATACTAACACAATCTAAATCACAGTGCACCCCAATACCCACGGAACCCTTTGAGGCAATACTTTTAATAGAAACCTCCTTTCCAAAATTGTATTAATTATTGTTTAGAGGCTTTCCCCTTTCCTTTCACTAATAGAAATTCAATAAATCTACCCCAAATAGCATAAAATATTTGAATATATTGTCATATGTGGTGGAAGTGTAAATGGATTCAGAAATTTTGGGAACTGAATTTTAAGGAAATATGTGATGTATTTGGAAAAGGTATTGAACTCAATTCTAGAATTGCTTTGTTGTCAATTTTTTATAGGATAGAACTTGATTATTGCTCAAAGGAATTTATTTCCAATTTTATGACAAGTGCTAGAATATTAATACAGTGGTGCCTCACTTTACGATCGCTCCGTTTAACGACGAAACCACATTAGGATGAACTTTTTGCGATCGCTTTACGATGTTTCCTATGGGGGAATTTCGCTTTGCGATGATCGGTTCCCTGCTTTGGGAACTGATTCTTCACAAAACAATGGTTTTCCAACAGCTGATCGGTGGTTTCAAAATGGCCGCCGGGTAAACAAAATGGCCCCCGCTGTTTTCTGGGACGGATTCCTCGCTCCACAGGCAGCGAAAATGGCCGCCCTATGGAGGATCTTCGCTGGACGGTGAGTTTCCAGCCCATCGGAACACATTAAACGGGTTTAATGCATTTCTATGGGCTTTTAAATTTCGCTTTACGATGTTTTCGCTCTACAGCAATTTCACTGGAACGAATTAACATCGTTAAGCGAGGCACCACTGTAGCTAGATTCTGGAAAGATAAAAATGATATTAAATTAGAAGATTGGTACAATGAAGTATATAGGGACGTGGTGGCGCTGCGGGCTAAACCGTAGAAGCCTTTGTGTGCTGCAGGGTCAGAAGACCAGCAGTCGTAAGATCGAATCCACGTGATGGAGTGAGCTCCCGTCGCTTTGTCCCAGCTCCTCGCCAACCTAGCAGTTCGAAAGCATGTAAATGTGAGTAGATAAATAGGTTCCATTTCGGTGGGAAGGTAAACAGCGTTCCATGTATAGCCGCGCTGACCACGTGACAACAGAAACTGTCTTCGGACAAAAGCTGGCTCTACGGCTTGGAAATGGGGATGAACACCGCCCCCTAGAGTAGAACACGACTGACTAAATGTCAAGGGGAACCTTTACCTTTACCTTTTACAATGAAGTATGGGATATTGCATTAAATGATAAATTGACTACTGAACTTAAGATGAAGAGGGGAAATAAGTTCAAATAAGTTCAAGTCCAACTGCTTTTGCAACCAATAAAACTAATACTGTAGAACTATTTGTGTGTGGGGGGGAATTATCGGACCCATGGGCATCTCTCTCAACCCTACTCCACCCTGGAGCCCGGTCCCTTAGTCTCATCTGGGCTTTTCCACTTCACCTCAGGTGACACTAGTCCTTAAGCACACAGAGAAAGGGAAACAGTTCACGGTATCGTCTTTAGTCAAATCTTGGGCCATCTGATGAAGTCTCTTGAATCATCTCAGACATCTCCACCTTCTCATTTGGGTCTGGGATGGTGTGGGGTCTCAGTGGGTACAACTGGCAAGACCTTCTGTTGACCCATAATAAGCTCTAGTCCTTTGAGCATGCACCAGAGCACACTGTCCTTATTACCTTGGGGAAAGTTAGTTCAATTGCAATAAGCTCATCAGATCCAGCAAAATAAGCATAGAGTGGTAGACTGTCAGCTCCACTTGCCCACTCAGGGTGCCAGCCCCTTCCTTCACTCCATTCTCCTCCTCTTCCATCTCCACCTTCTCCCTCTCTCCAGTTCTCTCTCTGTCTTCCTTGCAGGTTTCCTCAACCTTCTAGTACCTTATTTGTTTTTTTAATTATTCTTAGCTGGGCAGGAAACCTCTTGTGTGGGAACTTTCCCATCCTTTTTCTTCTCCTGTCTTTGAATATCCTTTGCCCCAATAGTGGTGGCCAAAAAATGCCCCTCCCAGATGGTGGTATAGGAAAGCAAGCTATTCATTGCCTTTCATCAACCTGGGACCATGGAGCGGCAGGGAAGAGGTAAATCCCAGTTCAGGCTAGTGCACACTGGCTCACAACAGGACTGCCAGTGGGTGCAACTTCATTGACAATAAATGCTCTCAGATTGGGAGAGTCTGATTTATATTATTTTCTGTTGGCTACATGATGTAGAAGTCAATGCAAATCAGTCTGGAGTCCCCCCAAGTTCTTTAGTGAAATGGATTATCTTGGAACATGGTGGTCTCTCTTTCATTAGAGATGTGTTAGTTGAATGGCCACTTCCTAGGGATGCTTTGGCTATAGATCTGCTGGGGGTAGCGATTGGACTCAGTGGCCTTTTCCCTTTCTAGCTCTACAATACTTCACACATTATTTCAGACTTAAACACCATGGCTAGTGTAAGCCATTTTACTGTCTGAAATGGAAAAAAAAAACCTGGTGGTCTTCTTGTCCTGTGCACAAAAAGCCAATCGGCCCAGCAGTTTAAATATTTGTCATGGGACTGCATGTTCTACCTCATCTGAAGGCAATAGGCTAGGTTAGGGAGCACAGTATAAGCCACCTGACACAATAATCATCTCCAAAGCAGTGCTGCCTCCTCCCAGCATCTGCCATTTGAGAAAATTTCCTCACATTCTACCTAATGATAGGACCAGCCTTCTCTGAAGGTCTCACAGATATACACACACCAAGCCTAAATGCATGCAAAATACATTTCTGAATTATTCTGTAAAATTAATGGGATTGTTGGTTTGCCTTCCCACAACTAAATTCAAGAATGACACCCTTGGCTTCATCCCTTCCTGATAGAACTACAATATCTCATTGTGGCTTGTGAATGTTTTCAGGCAATGCATTAAAACAGAACCAAGCAGGAATGGTTAATTTCATCTTGCTCTTCCCTTCACTCCCTTTCCAACCCTGTCTCCTTTCCTGTCATCTCTGCATTGGCCTTCACCCCTCTGCTCCATCCCCCAGCCTGCCTGCCTTTTGAAATCCCAGGTGAGATGCATGGGAATGAGATCATTTCTGTAATTTGCTCACATGTACACCTGTTCATGAACATATACTGATTCCCTGTTATCTTTTGCTTTCTCCTTGTTATTGAGGGAGTGAACTTTGGTATATTTCCTGATCTCTCTCTCTCTCTCTCTCTCTCTCTCTCTCTCTCTCTCTCTCTCTCTCTCTCTCTCTCTGTGTGTGTGTGTGTGTGTGTGTGTGTGTGTGTGTGTGTGTGTGTGTGTGTGTGTGGTGTGTGTGTGTACATATGTGCAGTTGTAAGTGGATGCCTTATGTCCTCTCTATTAAATTTCAGCTCCCACAGGCTTTGACATGCATATATTGGAATGACTGAGATACTATCTGAAATGGTGCCGGAGGAGAGCTTTGTGGATACCCTGGACTCCCCAAAAGACAAACAAATGGGGCCTAGATCAAATCAAGCTTGGACTATCTCTGGAGATAAAAATGTTGAACCTGAGGCTGTCCTTTGGGCACATCATGAGAAGGCAGGGTTCTTTGAAAAAGACAATAATGCTGGGAAAGGTGGAAGACAGCAAGAAAACAGGAAGACCAAGATATACTGACTCTCTAAAGGAAGCCACAGGTCCTTCACTCCCTTTCCAACCCCGTCCCCTTTCACTCATTCACAATCGCCACAAGTTGGAAGCAATTTGATGGTATATAAAAACAACAACAGCAGCAGCAACAACAATGAGGTTGAGGAAGAAAAATGTGTGTGGATCCCTGCAAAAAGAGTAAGACGTCTTTATGGAGTATTACGAAAGACATCACGACTGGATTTTTTTTTGTTACTTTGAAGAAATTGGGAAACAAATAATTGCTGTTTTTTAAAAATGGTAACTAGAACTAATAACTCTTCAAATCTATGATTTTCTTCTCCCTAGCTCTGGTTCTCTGGTTGTTTCTGCCAGATAGTGGGAAGTTTCCTAGACTTGGCTTGGACTCCATTACACAAGTGCATTGCCCTGCCCTTGAAAGTACTGTACACACACAACACTAATCAGTCAATGGCTAGTTAGGAAAGAAATATCCCTGCCTGAAACATCATTGTCTAGAGGTGCGGGGTAAAAATCTAATAAATAAAATAAAATAAATAATAAATCACATGGATACAATGTTTTATTTAGTTACTTATGAATAATTAGAAGCTACTTCTATCTAAAGATTTCAAAGAATTTTACAACAACAATAAAATATACAATAGAAAATAATAAATAAATACAATATACAAAATCTACATTGTCCAGAAAACTCAAACATGCGGTTGGTTGGAAGACTTGCCTTCAACACACACATAAAAGTAAGAATTCTTGGACTATCTCTAATGTCAAGGAGAATATTATTCCACATAGTGTCACTGATGCATCCCTGCAGAAAAAAAGCAGACTTGGACATGTGGTATATATGTGCACAGTCACAGAAACCCATGTGTGTGGTTATTAGCAGTGTCTGCATACTGATTCTTGGATGAATTCCCTCAGCTACGGTATATGACACCACTGGTTAATTAATGAACCAGTTGGATAGCCCAGTGAGTAGAGTATGTGGCTGCAGAATCAAAGGTCAGGAGTTTGTTTCCCACAGTGTCACCTGGGAGAAAAGCCAGTCTGTGTTGCCTTGGGCAAACTGCAATACCAGATCACTCCCAGAAGGAAGGAATGGTAAACCAGTTCTGAGTACTGCTTCACACCTAGAAAACCTTGGAATGGGTCCTCATAAATAGGACTTCTTTTGACAGTATAGTACATAATGATTATCATGACAATGAGCCTGTATACAGCCAAGGGAGACTATCTGCCGTAGATTTCTACATGAACATTGTACTGTCATCTGTGTGCCATATTGAGTAGCATTAGCAGTATACAAATGGCCCCACAATTTTCTGGTTTTAAGGAGGAGGAGTAAGAATGCCCTGAGCCTTCATTACTGTAGTGGAAGGTTCATATATGGCCTAATTCAGATCATCTCTATTTCAGATGTCAAACAATCTCAAAGAGTCTGATCCTTTCAGTGGTAAGCTTCTTTCCCTACCACTGATGTTTCCACAATACATTCTCACTCAGTGTCACCTACTAAAAAGTACCTTATAGATAACCGTCATTGGTACAGTTCCTGGTCAGTGCGGCAGCCATAATTGGTATTGATTTCCAGCAGGAGAGCTGTCAGATAATATATTGCCAAGAGATTTTCTCTAGAGTTTGCTTCCCAGAGTAATTCCAAAATAGGACACATACAAGAAAATCTAAAGTAAAGCTCATAAATAGATTCATATATATACTTCTCAGTTTGTACACCAATTCTTAATATATGGGAATATACAACAACAACAAACACAGAAAGACAAAGATTGCCTATTTTGCTGCAATTACAAAGTAAACCAGTAAAAGATCTACAGACAGATCCAAACTGACAGACATCTTGGACATAATATACCAGACATAGTAGTAATAAAATGAAGAAATGTCTGGATTATTGACATTGCAATTCCAGGGGATGCCAGAGTTAAAAATAAAGAATTGGAAAAACTGACAAAATACAGAGATTGGCAATCAAAACATCTTGCTTGTGGATGGAACACACTTCAGTGGTCCCCATCATTATCAGGGCTTTGGGAACAATATCAAGTAATTTCACACACTACATATTATGAGCAGATATCAGAAATAATACCACAGAGCTACAAAAAATGGCAATATTAGGAACAGCATACATACTGTGCCAATATTTAACAGATACTTAAGTTCTTGGTTAATACTTGTATCTGTTATATAATACCAGTCAATGATTTTATAATTTTGATTGGCTGTGCCTAGTATTTGTAACAACAACAAATGCTGTAAAGTCAATTCCAACTTATTAACCTTTTTCAGGGTTTTCTAGATAGATAGTACTCAGAAGTGGTTCACCATTCTCTTTTTCTTGGTGCCCTGGGACTATGCAGCTTGCTCAAAGCTACACAGGATAGCTTCCCCACTGTGGGGACACAGTGGGGAATTTAATTTCTGAGACATGGATGTAATTATTCTGGAAAAAAAAACTAGAGAGAGGATTGGGAGAGGACAAGTTAGAACATGCAACTTGTACAAACCTGCTACTCTGAATACCCACTTAGGGTCAATCAGTCCTGCTTGCTAACTGGAGACTTATCTTCAGTTTCCTGGAAAGGAATAGCTTGACTCCCTTTATTTTTGCCTCTTACATCTATGTTGAAACTACAGCAGCATGCATGAAGCTCTAGCTAGATCATACCATAATGTGTGATATCAAAGTATATTTGATCTGCATGGTGTGGAGTTTATTCCTTGTTTTGCAAGAAATGAGAATAGAATAGCTAGTGGGGTTTCAGATAGACTAAGCAGGAAAAGAGTATTGTCTTAACCTAGATCTATTTGTCTTTTCTTTAAATAATTATGGTAATCAGCACCACTACATTCATACAGGGCAATTACAACAGTCTAATAAGGCAGATTGGTGGTTCCCAACCTTGGGTAACCGAGATGATTACCCAAGTCCTTGGACTGCAAGAAGGCCAGAAGCCTTCAGCACTAGCTGTGCTGGCTAGGGTTTCTGGGATTTGTTGTCGAAGAATTACCCAAGGTCGGAAACCACTGAGGTATATCATTTTTATTACTGTACAGTATATCTATACTAGAGTTAGTGATAGCAAGATCATCCACCTAATTCATTAAAAGGAGTCAGATTTAAAATGGAAACTTAGGGGCTACTGTCAGTCACTATGATACCTCATTTCTATTATATACCCTTCACCCCTACACATATACATACCAAAGTATAAAGGACATGAGCTCCCTTTGCATAACACTGCTGCTTCAAGACTGCCTTAAATCAGTAAGATTTAAAGAAGAATGCATCTGCAAGTTTTCATTTGTGCTCTGGTTTATTGCAAGCAAGTCAAACAGAACAATTCAGTACATCACATGAACAGATGTGACACTTCCCCCTGGGAACAGAATCAGCTTTCTAGCAGGAAAGGGCAGTTCTCCTGTGCGAGTCCTATAGGCAGAAACCAATCAGGCTTGTCCTGGACTAGAGGCAGGTTTAGTCAAGCCAACATGTCTCACACATGAAGACCTAGTCCTGGAGAGACTCTTCTGGTTCTAAAATGTGGAGTAATCTCTCTGGTTTTTACATCCCTGGGATCTACCGTATAATTTATGGATTTTTTTTTCTTCCTCCAGTATGGAAACCAGCATAAAAATTATTTTAGAACTGGAATGTGTAGACATGGTTGTCATGTGCTGTCAAGTCACTTCTGACTTATGGGGTCCCTGATACAGTTTTCCAGATTTATGAGATGTTCATGGAATCATTTGTCATTGCTATTCCCCTCAGTGGATTTCCGTGGCCAAGAGAGGTTTTTGAGCCCAAGTCCCCTGAGTTCTTCCTACTGGCCCTCTCTGTGTAATTTGTATATGTTATCCCTTGTTTATTGGCTTGGACTTCCTACTTCCATTCACTGTTAGAATTACCAGATCATGGGGCATTGGCTGGAATGTAAGTGAACTGCACGCCTCTGTGGACCTCCAGGTAGAGAGACAATCTCAGAGGAGTGGCACTGGAGAAAAAGAAAGCTTTCTGTCTCTGTTTCTCTCTTTCTGTGGGAGATGAATGGGTGGCAGTAATCTCCACCCATTTCCAGAGAGTACCAAGCCTCACTGACTCAACCCAAAATTCTTTATCTGTTTCTTGGGCTTGCACCACAGTGGTGCACAAAAATGACCTGAGTGAGGGGAAAAGGACTGAGAAGAGAAACGTGGAATACATGCACTTAGCCTCTCATGTCATTTGAACCAAGGCAAAGAGGGAGTGGAGTTGAGCACCATGACTTGTGAAACTTCTAGTTGCAGAAACTCTAGTGGCAGCAGAGTAGGGAAGAAAAACAGCAACAACCCTCCTTGTTGTCTAGTAGTGAGCATTTCACAGCTTCAGGAGCAGCATATTACTTAACGTCACTGATTGCTACATGAATAACATATTATCTAAGCCGATTTATCTTTCATGCCCATTTCCACAATTTGAAGCCATTTCAGGCCCCTTGCTTGCCATGTGACATCACAAAGCTCTGCCTCATGATATCTCAAAATCCTTGCACCTTGGCCTCAGGTTTGGGGCTTGAAAAATCAGGGAATAGAATGCTATGACCTGGCACCCATTCTTTGGTGATTTTGTAGCTAAATAGCTAGTAGAACAAACCCAGTTGCAGGGGAGGATTAATGGGACCCCAAGACTGAATTCTGTTAATCAAATAATTTCTGGGCCAGGCACAAAAGAGATTAAATACAAAACTACATGCTAGCTGACATTGCTCTATGGCAGATGAGATAAGACACCAACCAAGAGATGAAACTTTTTATTTTGCCAATATGTTTACTCCACTCCATGTAGACAACCAATAATCCATATCTGAAATCATCTGAACAAATGTGTAGAGATCAAAATGTTTGCTTTCAAGGGCAGACATCTCAGAATCCCCTAGCCGGGATGGTCAACACTGTCTGTGGAGTGCTGGAAGTTGTAGACCAAAAAGCAACGTTTCCCATCTCTGCAAATTTTTCAGCAAGGATGGATGCTGGGAATCTCCAGAACAGGTATACAAATAGGAAGGAAGAGCAATGGGGAACTAGAAACACACCCTTCTGTCATTGTTGTTGCAGCTGCAGTTGGGACATACAACTGCAAACCAAAGAACTACGTATAGCCTTAGCCCTTTGCTAACTCTGCAGATGAATATGCCAGCCTGGTGTGGCATAGTTCAGTGTACACAAAATATTTAGACATAGCACTCAATGAGAGCTGTAGAATGCTTATTGGATGTAGCCAACCCCTATAAAAGGGTTATTGAGCAGGCATTATGTGCAGTGACATATGGAGAGAGAGAGAGAGAGCAGCTTCCTCTGAATCCTGAAGAAATCACTGTTGTTGCCAGGACTATAATGTGGAAAGGAAGAGGTTTTGTTGTTGTTGTTTAGTCGTTAAGTCGTGTCTGACTCTTCATGACCCCATGGACCAAAGCACGCCAGGCCCTCCTGTGTTCCACTGCCTCCTGGAGCTACCCACCTCTTAAAATGAATAGCACCTCTGGAGAATCTAGTTTCTGGTCATAGGGAGAACTGGATTACTTGGAAGTCATTTAATAGACTGGGGCTGGCAAAACCGAGGTGCTTTCTCAAGGGGTTAAGCATACCTACAGACCTGCCATAGCTTTTTTGAGAGGAAGCACTAATGAACAGAGGTGGCCTAGAAAGCCATTTTTGACAGAACACTAACAACTGGGCTGTTTTTGTTATATTAGAAGAAGAGTAGTTAAATACAAAAAGAGGCTGCTGTGATTTAAAAAGAAAGAAAGAAATGGTGGACTGAATGGCACAAGGAATGAACGGCAGACTGACTGGTGGGAAGGCACACACATTGTTTGCTTTATGTCCTGGACAAGTTAGTGAAATGCTATAGGGACAATTTTTCATCAGCTTTTAATTTTGCATATATATCCAGCCTCACCTTATTGAGGACTCATGAGTCCTGCACAGATAATAATTGCGGCTTCATATTGTTCCAGGCACAGCTGGGTGGCACTTGGACTCTAAGGTGCTTCTGTACAGCAATTTAGTTATGCCCTAGCTACATTTTAGTATTTCTATGATGTTCTGTGGCAATATCCAATCGTCCTCTTATTAAAAGGAATAATAGCCTTGCTGGGCGAAGGAGGAGGGAATGGGGGATTTGTTTTTATCTTCCACCTTTAAACCAGTCTGCTTAGATGTGCCTTCCACACATAGCAATCAGAAGAACAAAGCTTCTAACAGATTAAAAATGAGTATTTTAAAAAAAATAATTCCATTAACAATGGAGTGCTGCCAGTGATCAAGGAAGATAGCCTTGTTTACGTATGCCATTTGTTAGAACGTGTGGAGGGGGATATGAATGAGATGAGATTATGCCTTCTCCATGGCTGCTTGCAGACACTTGAAAACTTCTCTGTAAATTTAAGGAACACTAGATTAGTTGCCCAACCATGAAAAGTTACATTTTAAAAAGAAATGTGGTACATTCGTTGTTCGATATCCCCCCCACAATAGAATTTTGTGGTTGTTACAGATCCTATTTCTTAAAAATAACCGTTTTTCTATTTTTCTGTTTTTAGTTACTTTTGAAAAATCTGAATGCTACAGGTCACTGGACTATAGAAAAGTTTTACATGATTGAAAATTGTCTGTCATTTTATAACTCATTATTTTTAAACCGATCTTTTGTTATTGTTATATGTCATCAGGTCACATCTGACATGATGACTCCAATATCATTTTCAATGTACAGTATGTGAGATATTTAAGCAAGGGCTTTACCATGACCACCCCCCACCCCCAATGAGTTTCCATTTCCAAGCAAGGATTTGAACCCAGATGTCTCAGTCCTAGTCTGACACTCTATCTACATCGCCATGTGTGTGTTCTGTGCCATCAATTTGGAACTGACTACATGGAACCGCTGGGAGAGGTCATCAGGAGGTTAGGGCTGAGGAGTCAGCAATATGCTGATGATACTCAGCTCTACCTCTTGTTTTCCACCAATCCAGGCGAGGTGGTTTCTGTGCTGAACTCATGTCTGGATCTGATAATGAACTGGATGAGGGTTAATAAATTGAGATTTAATTCAGACAAGACGGAAGTGCTTTTAGTGGGTACTTCGCCGGACAGGCTAGAGGGCCATTTCCCTGCCCTGAATGGGGTTACACTCCCCCTAAGGGACAGGATCCGCAGCCTGGGGATGCTCCTGCACCCTGGTCTAACTCTGGAAGCCCAAGTGGGCTCGATGGCCAGGAGCACTTTCCTTCAGCTGCGGAAATTATACCAGTCTCACGGCAGTTACACATGCACTGTTAACATCCCGTATAGATTACTGCAATGCAATCTACGTGGGGCTGCCTTTGAAGACGGTCCGGCGACTGCAACTGGTCCAGAATCAAGCTGCGCAGTTGGTGAGTGGTGGGGCTGCTAGGGAACACATCAGGCCGATTCTGTTAAAATTACATTGGCTATCAGTTGCTGCCCGGGCCCAATTCAAAGTGCTTGTTTTTTTTATTATTATTATTATTAATTTGGATTACAAACTACCCCACACCCTCCCCCCTTTGAGGACAAGGTGCTTGTTTTGATGTATAAAGCCCTAAATGGCTTGGGCGCTGAATACCCGAAGGACCGCCTCCTTCCATATGAATCTACCTGGCAGTGAAGATCTAGCCAGGGGGCCCTTTTGAAAGAGCCGTCCGTCAAGGAGGTAAGAGGGATGGCTTGTAGACAAAGGGCCTTTTCGGCAGCTGCCCCGAGACTATGGAACACCATCCCAAGGGAGATTTGTCTGGTGCTGATGTCGATGACATTTTGGCACCAGGTCAAAACCTTTCTGTTCCAGAAGGCTTTTAACTGAAATAATATCAACTGTGGCTCCTGATGGCAATTTTTAGAGCATTGTATTTTTAATTGTATTTTAATTGTTTTTATCTTTTTATTGAATTCAAATAGCTGTAAGCCGCCCAGAGACCTTTGGGTAGTGTGGGCAGCACATAAATAAATAAATAAGTAAATAAGTAAATAAGTAAATAAGCAAGTAAGTAAGTAAGTAAATAAGTAAGTAAGTAAGTAAGTAAGTAAGTAAGTAAGTAAATAAATAAATAAATAAATAAATAAATAAATAAATAAATAAATATTATAGCGACCCTAACAGGGCTTTCAAGGTAAGTGAGATATTTAATGATTGGTTTTACCAGTTCCACTCCCTCAATGAGTTTCGACAGCTGAGCGGGGATTCAAACCCTGTTCTCCAGAGCCCTCCTAATCCATCACTCTATCCACTACACCATCCTGGGAATCAACTGATCTCTCAAGTAGAACTAATTGCTGTGATTTTTAAGAAGAAAAATACAGCTTAAATTGGGAAAACATGGTACAGTGCTATCTCCCTTCCTTCCTTTCTCTGTCTCTCAGTCTCTCTGGATAAAGGGGATTATTCCATGTGCTGCTATTTCGGGAAAGTGGCTAGTGTTCTTGAACTGATTTTTAACCAATTATTAAAATTGGCTTTATAGTGTTGTTGTTGTTATGTGCCGCCAAGTTGCCTCCAACTTACTGTGACCCAATGAATGAGTGATCTCCTAAATGTTGTAACATCAGCTGCCTGAGTCATCTGAGAAGTATGTGCACTACATTTGATTTGTTCAAATCAAAAGTAACTATAATGCTGTAGTGCTCCACAAATAATGCTACTTTAATGAAAAATAATACAGTACTATAATATTATTTACATTTTACAACTTTCCCCAGTCACTTCTATGAACTATCTTTTATTGAAGGTGATGATGGTAAAGATTTTTGGTATCTTGCCCTCATTTTTTTAAGAATATGTGTTCCATTTTAGTAGTATTGCAGTAGGGTACACTTTCATTTTTCAATATTATTATTTTTAAATTTTGCTAGATTTGTGCAATTTTAAGTGTTGATGTACAAAAATTAAACCTGTGATAAAAATGGTGTACAAGGCAAAGGGTTCAATGGATGAGGGCTGAGCTGTGACAGATTCAGGGGTCTTAGAGTGTGCTACGTACATCAAAACTTTACCTCAAATTTGAAACAGTGCCCCTATAGGCAACTAATGTTGATGGCACAAAGTACAATATTCCCTAGGAAGTGTGGAAAATCAATTGCAATTCTGCTTCTGGGTTACCGCAGAATAATAATGATTTATCAGCACTTATCCATCTAGAGGTACCCTGGCTCAGGACACAGACAGAATAGGGGGGAGCCCATGGAAGAAATGAAAAGAGGTGTTCAGTTTGCAACCTGAAGTTTGAAACCTGGACTGCTCATAAACCCACCTGAATAAGGCAGTGCAATTGCACAATACATGATGCTGCTAATGCACCTTTTTACACTTAACAAGGGGGTTGTTCCATGTTTGTTCCCCAGAGCTAGCCATTCTTCCCTCTCATGTACCACTCTCATTCTGGCAAAAATTGCTCATTATACAGCTGGGTGTTTTGTCAACACAGTAGGTAAACCACTAGCCAGTTTCAACCACTAAGAAATCAAGATTTGTATTAAGCAGATTGTTTTTCTTTCATTTATCTAACTTGCACTTTCACAAAATTTAGGCAGGTTAAATAATAATCGTCTACAAGGCTTGCATAGTCTAAAATGGAAATACTGTATAGGAAAACAGAAGAGAGTTTCTGAAAATCGAAGAGATAAACAGTAACACACACAGTATTCATCCTACAACAGCCAAAGAAGCAGGCACCCTGTGCTTGGCAAAGTGACTGATGGTATGGGATGACCACTCATTAATGGCATGAGAACTAGCTATGCCCTTATGGAAGAATTGGCAACCTTGTGCCAAGCATGGGTGGGAATTGATATGTAAAAGTCTGTGTTGTTGTGTTACTTTTTTCTTGTAGAGTAGGCTGCAGTGTAAAAGATCTCTGTTTATTGAAATAAACAACTTCTAAAAATTATCGAGAAACAAGCAGAATTATCTTAGTGAATGCATACTTCTTCTTGACGGTGTCTAGATGTGATCCAAATGGACTTTTTTCCCCAGTGGCAACTGTAGAATATTTCATCAGTCCCTCCCCCAACTCACATCTCCTTCAGCTACGGTACCCACAGCCGATTTTCATGCCTTGAACTCAGCAAGAGACCAGATAGCAAACCCAAACGCCTTTGGTTTCCTGATTCGTCCTTGGGGGCCTCTTTTTATTGCTAAATCTTTCAAAGACACTACAGGAGAGACAGATTAAGCCCCAGGAGGCTGACTTTTAATGGCAGCAATATTGCCACTTGGAAAACCCGCAAGAGGAGGGTCTCTTTTCTCATGTCACAAATAATAAAAGCAAAAAGGGTTTTCTACCCAAGGTGGCCTTGCCTTGGGCTAGCCTGCCAGTCAGGCATGTAGCACTGGGTATTTTGCACACTTCTGGAGCATCTACCGCAGATCACCACCAGAAGCATGATGCTGGAGTGAATAGCCTGCTTCTGTATGTTCACATCAGAGCAGTAATGCAAACTGCTAGTGTCTAGTTTTGATGCTAGAGTGAATTAAAAGAATTTGACCCTTTGGCATTTTCTGACATGTTGTGTTGGTGAAGTCTGGTGAAGTATTTATAGAGTGAAAGACAGCCTCCAATGCATAAACAGCCATTCTCATAACTATTTCCTATACCCAGCCTAAACCACAGAAGAGAGATACAAACATCCTGCTTTGGGGTGGAGTGGGGGTTCATGGTGGGTTGTTTGTGTTTCATCTTTAACCATCAGCACTTTCAGTCGGGGTGATGAAATGTGTCTGGAAGTTTGGCATGGGAAAGCTGACACAGCTGATGTGAAGGAACTGTGTATATATGAGTGTGAGAAAGATACAGATGGGTGCAGAAAGTGGAAAAAAGTGGCCAGATTAAACTAGATAGAAAAGCAAGTAGCACATTTTGTAACTTTTTGGGGGAGGGGACTTATTCTAATTCCTCACTAAAGAGTGAGGAAGCTTCTGCTGTCTAGGTGTTCATGAAGTAGAGTTGGCAGGACTTAAGGAACTGCTATGCTTCTCTGCACACCTATCTCCAAGAAGAGAGACAAATGTCAGGGTCAGCAGCACTGGAAAAGGAAGAAGTCTGATTTTTGTGTGTGAACTGGCTGTAAAGCTAATTCTTCCCATTTCCAGAGTGCCTCACGTTCTCCAGCCTATTTCAAAGCCTTCCTCAGCCATGAAGCTTGTACAGTGACTTTGATCCAGTCATCATCTCTCAGTTAGAGAGCTGTTGAAAGGATAGGAATCACCTTCAGACTTTCTAATTTCCTCACTCCATTGTGCACTGTCGTTGTCATGTGCCATCTGCAAAAATATTCACTCCTTGGTCTATAATGGGCCCCAAGCTTATGTCTGTCTTCATGTGACTATGAATCTGAAGCATGTGACTTTGCCCCAGAAAGCAGTCTCCTTTTCAAGTTTTCTTCCTCCATCCCACCTGCAGATTTCCAATGTTGCTACAAGCAGGAAAATCTGCCCCCTTCAACAGCAGCCTTCCAGCTTCTGTAGCTGTGAAGGGAGCTGGCATTCAGTCCTGCATGGCACGTATGTGCACAGCCGAGGCCTGCCAAGAGCATACTTGTATCCCGGGCACAGGAGGACCCGAGAGCAGACCATGCCTTGGCATCATGAGCAGCGTGCTTAGGGCTAGTGCAAATGCTGTTAAGATTCCTCACCTCTCATCAGTGTTCCTGCTACTGAGAAAAGGGGAGAACCTTGCATAGAGCAGAGCTGAGAGGGAGGGAAGGAGGGAGAGAGAGAGAAGCAGAAATGGTGACATAGAGCGGCCTTCTGAAAATGGAATTATGCATAGAGATAGCAAGAGGGAAAACAGGCCTACAGAGAGGTAAACTATCACTCTCACCACAGTTAGGCAGCAGAAATCCAGCATCAAGATGATAACAGCCTTTGAGCAGAAAGAAACACATCCCTCTGCTTGCATTTGGCTTTTCTGTCAGAGACAGCTGGAAGACAAGGCCAGCATTTTCCTTCAAGGAACAAACGCTGAGCTGGTAAACTGTACTGCCTTAATCATATAGTGTTTGAATGTGCCCCAGAGAAATGAAAGGATGATCCAAAGTGACTGTTTATACACACAATATATAATGCATAGACATCTTTACTAACTGCAAATGGGCCAGGCCTGGCAATACCAGTCCCAGATAGCAGAATGTTCCTGCTTCAGAATTCCCTTCAGAATTCCCTTCTTCTTCTTCTTCTCAGTCCTAGGACCTGCACTACCTCCACCAGCCTTCTTCTCTTCCATATACTCCAGCCAGCGTATTGCCAAAAAGGAGTAACATAAGCAAGAGACAACTGGACCTTCTTCAGCGATCCTTCAGTTGCCAGGCCAACTCATGGGCAGGCTGCTACTGCCCACTTACCACAGCAGCTAGGCAGAACAGAAGAGGGCAAGTCAGTCTGCAAATATTAGTCACCAAGATGAATGCTTTCGTCATTTGGCCATTTTAAGAACCTCTCCGCTCCCCAGCAACATGGTACTTCCTTGGACTACAACTTCCATGCTGGCTAGGTGGGCTCTTGACGTTTTACTCCAAAAGGTACCATTTCCAAGATTTGCTTCCCTGTCTTCTCAGTATAAATTATGATGAGTCAATATACATGCAAACAAGGATAATCTTCCCCCCCATAAGAGTAATCTGAAAATCTTTTCCTTTCATTTCCATTTAAATAAAGCAGGTCCAACCACTACATTTTCACAGGTGCTACCCCTGGAGACCATGCCACAGGCATTCAGCTGCTAAAGATTCCCATCCATGTTTTTATCTTGCAACCGTCAAAGGGAATGTCATGACTGGGGCTGCAGTGGAGATTCAGGTGTTGAAACACGATATCATACAAACAGATAAGGGATCTGATTGCGTTAGCTTGAAACATATGCTGTAATCCAGTGAGAAAATCAGAGTGTTTTCACTGAACCTGGACTCAAAGGGCACTGATCAGTACCCCTTAGAATATCCAGCCACAGAAAGGGAGTGTGTAATCTGCCTCTGCTCCTGGTGATGTGGACCAGGATATTCCTCCCGTCTTGCATGGCTCACAACCAAGCATGGAAAATCATTCTCTTTTGTTTCAGCTTAACAGCAGCAGAACAGTATTTTCTCTCCAGGTGTTTTGGGCGTCACTTCTCAAAATCTGTTACTATTGGCCATGCTGCTGAGGTTCCTGGGAGCTGAACTGCTGAGGTTATCTCAACCCCATTTGCTGCCTTTGTAGGTCAGGCTTGGGTGATTGTCAATCAATCCAGCAATAATCAATTGTTCCTTCACAGCTTCGAATTTCAGAGAGATCCATGCCTCTCTGCTTAAGTGTCTTTCCCGCCTCTCTTTTTCAGTCTCCTGGAAGTTAGTATACAGTTAATACAATTAGTGTGCAATTCGAATGTAGTCTGCAGGGGTTTGTTGAGGCCTGTTGCCTTAAGCAGTCAATTTTGTACAGTATGCTGTTTTTGAATTATTGAGACTGTAAGAGGCAGTTGATGAGACAATAAGGGGTGGTCTACTCTGGGGAGACTTGAAGCAAATTCTGCTCTGTAAGTCCCTACACAACTGCTGTGCAGCTAGAGGTTTTTAACCAAAATTCAGAGTCTGCGACATGAGCAAAATCTGGAGGGCCAGCAGTTGAGAACCATTGCTCTACAGCAGCCATACTTTCATTCCTTCCTTCCTTCACTAATGACAACCCCACCACCCAGCTTCGCTCCACTCTACCAAAGTAACTGTTTTGTTTCCCCTTTCATGTCCTGATAGGTTACACTAAGATACTGCTTCAAGACAGTGATAATGCAGCAATGATAACACACAAAGCAGGGAGGCCGAATGCTGCACCTGAACGACCCCCTTGTTTGTACAATAGAAGATTTAAATAGTGGGAAGCCAAGCGCCATGGGATGCCTCACTGTTGGGCCATGATCACCCTTCAGTAGGGTTGCCAGATGTCAGGCAAAAGGAGGACATGCCCTCCTTTTTAGCCTAATGTCCTCCATCAGGCAGGCAAAGATAAAAAATCTTTAAAATGTCGGGCTTTTGTATATTTTATGTTAGAATTTTGGATGGGAGGGGAAGAGGTGGAAGGACAGAGTGTGAGTGGCCAGGGAATCCAGCAGCCGGGTCAGGGTAGTTATGGGTACAATTGGCTGTTTAGATAATGTTTTTTGGTATTTTGAAAAAAGCCTCCTTTGAATTTGTTTTTATTTTTTAACATGACTGTTTCTTGTTCAGTTCACCAAGAGACGTTTATTGGCAGCAATTGTAATAAAGTTGTATTGATTGTGGGTTTAATCTGGAACAATTCAAATGAAACATTCAATATGTCCTCCTTTGTCCTCCTTTTTGTCTTTCTATGTCCTCCTTTTGGTACCAATGTACTGTATCTGGCACCGCTATCCTTAAGGCAACCCCCTTGATGCCTGAAAAACAAAAAGGGGGGGGGGACTCCAAACTTCCAGCAGTGCCCACCATTGGAGAAAAAAAGAAAATGCAGTCACTGCACTTCCTGGCTTTACTTTAACTGCTTGTTTCAAGGGGAGGTCCTGAAAATCAAGCTGCAATGAGAAAGGTAGTTTCTAACCAGGACTGTTTCAGGATACAGGCAACATCAGAAACTATCCTTCTCACTTCATCTTGCTTCTCAAGACTTCTACATGAAACCAGCAATTTTAAAAGGGTGGGATGCTCAGGAAATAGAGTGACTGCCTCCCCCACCCACCCAGCTATGTGTAACTGCTGGAGGTTTGTTTTCTTCTTTCTTTTTCTAGCATCCAATGGGTTCCAATGGGAGTGGCTGAGCATGGCTCAGTGGAGGGCACCACATGCCCCTGTGCTTCCTGCCACAGGTGGGCAAGCTTGAGCTGCATGGATTTTCAGCTGACATATTCTGAGAATGAGCAGAGGAGAGTGTTGTACTCACCTTGGCTGAACCCTCTAAATTTGGCACCTACTGGAGTTTTGCTCGCTTGCCTGCCTCAGGAACTAGAATTACTAGTTATAGTTGTGTGGTTCCCTGGCTGTTTTAGGAAAGAGATTCTGTGGTGTGGTTCTCCAAGCAGCCCTGGCACTGAGGCCTTGCTGGGGCATGAAATGCCGCCCCTTGCTGGCCCCGGCCCCACATATCCATTTAAACGTAAAGGTTCCCCTTGACATTCAGTCCAGTCATGTCTGACTCTAGGGGGCAATGCTCATTCCCGTTTCCAAGCCATAGAGCCAGCATTTGTCCAAAGACAGTTTCCATGGTCACGTGGCCAGCGCGACTAGACACGGAATGCCGTTACCTTCCCACCGAGGTGGTACCTATTTATCTATTTGCATTTACATGCTTTCGAACTGCTAGGTTGGCAGGAGCTGGGACAAATGACGGGAGCTCACTCCGCCGCATGGATTTGATCTTACGACTGCTGGTCTTCTGACCCTGCAGCACAGAGGCTTCTGCGGTTTAACCCACAGTGCCACCACGTCCCTCATATGCATTTAACCTCTCCATTTTATCTAATCTAGCTAATTGATCATGTCCTGCCTGCACTATTTTTGTATCGTTTCTTGGGTTTGTGTAATTGTTTAATTCTCTCTAGTGACTTTCACCAAACTCTACACTTCTGATGGTAAGACTATATTTAAAACAACCTCCATTGTTCCTACCCCAGATATTCACAATTCTTCCTTGACCACATGTTTCTCTGCTCTAATAACTTCTCCATATCTTGGTGGAGGGGGAAGGAGAAGTTGGGGGGTGTGATGGAAGGTTGACATTTCTTGTTTTATTGATGGAACACTTATTCCTGAAGGGTGAGGACTAGTGGATGGGGGTGGGGAGGAGAAGGCTTGAAATAAAGCATTCATATACAGTTCAAGTTGTAAATGGTGATAGATAGATTAGGAGCTGGCTGAAAATGTGTCAGAATGTAGGAAGAAAAATGAATCACTGCCTAAAGAAAAATGGGCATCTGATGAAGGACATAAGGCCTGGTAGAAGTGAGATACTGGAAGGCTAGTGACATTTCTGGAAAGTGATGGGGAACAGCTGAGTCTGGGCAAGGAGTAGCACTATAGTTACAGAATAAGAAGGGAAAGATTTGATAAGATTCTGTGACTCTGGTTATGTTTTCACCTTTTGTCTATCTCTGAATCCATTGCAGGGGTTTGGAATTTGCTCACTCCCTTTTTAGTGCAGAGAAAGGCATGGACAGATAGATCTAGCCTCACCTCTTCTCTTGGAAAAAGGCGGCGGGGGAGGGGAGATTAGTCTTGATGCTTCTCAATTAAAGGAAACAAAAATGTTTGTTTACAGACCATAGCTTAGTTCGTGTGTGTGTGTGTGTGTGTGTGTGTGTGTGTGTGTGTGTGTGTGTTGTGTGCATGCGTGCGTGCGCGCGCGCACACACACACACACAGACATAGTGTGGAGCTACATCTTCACATGTCTGTCTTTGGAAAGCAGAAAACTAAGGAGAGAGGAGACTACTAAGGAAAGGAAATGAAATGAAGGAGTGGTCTCAAAGAGTCTGAGGCATGCAGAGAAAACCCTCTGTGTTGAGTGGCAGATTCAGACATACAGTGGCTGAAATTCTGTTATTTAATCCAGTAAATTGCACTAAAGTAGGAAAATTGAATCAATGGTGAGCCAACTCCTCTGAAAGTGTGATTGATTCAAATTGGCCTACTCTAGTAAGTAAAGTAAAGGTTTCCCTTGACATTTTTAGTCCAGTCGTGTCCAACTCTAGGGGGCGGTGCTCATCCCATTTTTCAAGCCGTAGAGCCAGCGCTTGTCCGAAGACAGTTTCCGTTGTCACGTGGTCAGCATGACTACAGAATGCCGTTTTACCTTCCCACTGAGGTGGTACGTATTTATCTTCTCACATTTACATGCTTTTGAACTGCTAGGCTGGCTAGGAGCTGGGACAAAGCAACAGGAGCTCACTCCGTTGCGTGGATTCAGTCTTACGACTGCTGGGCTTCTGATCCTGCAGCACAGGCTTTTGCGGTTTAGCCCGCAGTGCCACCACTCTAGTAAACTCCTCTGTAAATTCCATTTATTCCTACTCTGACCCATTCAAATCAACAAACCTTACAGGGAAGTTGACTCCCAAATCCCCACTGATTAATGGACCTACTCTAGCACAACTCAGTACATTAAGCAAAAGATTTTTTCCACTGTATGTCTGAATCTGCTGGTAAACACAGAGGGGTTTCTCCTCTGTGTTGAAAGAGAAGTAAACAGCCTGCAAAAGGTCAAGGAACTCTACCCAGCCACAAGGACCAGGGAAAGACCAACTAATGACACCCATCAATCACAGTGACTGATAATCTCTCCCCCTATCACAACAAAAACACGCTGATCACCCCATCTCCTGAAAAAAGACAAAAGCTGTTCCCACAGCTATAAATACTCAACTATCCAACAAACAGCAACAGAGCATGGGCAGAATTCCTACTCCAGACCTCTGAAGATGCTGGCCACAGAGGCTGGCGAAACATCAAGAAGAACAACCTTCAGAACACGGCCAAAGAACCCGAAAAACTCACAACAACCAAACAAGATTATATTTTTCCAACCGACTCCCCTATTTAAAAAAGCAAATATCGAGTTTGTTTTTCTCCCTTTCCTCTTTTGCTCTGAGCATTAGTATCATCTTCCCAAATCCCTGTAAGCATATCATTCTAAGGGCAGGAATGAAGTTCTCAGCTATCAGCAAGGTATCCACCATCATCCAAGGAAATCTCTTAATCTCACTGGCTATACACCTTTAGATTTAGATGAGCCTAAGGTGCTGTCATCATAATCAATCTTCCGATCTTTCTTTTGAGTAAAAATTGTGTGGTTTTAGTCTTTAAGAGGCTATAGAAAACTCAAGAAATTTGTGAAAAGTGTAATTTGGATAGCAGTTGGAATTTTTTACATCTGAATGGGGAGGGAGAACATAATGTATACTTATCTTAAAAACAAACAAACCGTAGACCACTATCCCAATCAAATAATTTTGTTTGATGTTTTAAATTCTTTCAAACCTACAGATGCCTCTTTAGTCCCTGTCCAGTCACCTCATGTACTGTACTTCATATACTTGCTTCACTGCGTAGCGCTACAGAAAATCCATTAGGTCCCTATGGAGCCATATGCACACATAAGGGTTGTCAGCATGTGCATTCTGAGTCTGCACTATTTGCTGTAATGGAACTGATCACCTTTCTAAAGTAGAAAGCAGTATGAATTCTACTGTACATTTAATAGTGTGAGATGAAAACATTTATCCCAGGTGCAATCTTCTATATCAGTAGTTCTCAACCTTGTGTCCCCAGTTGGACTACAACTCCTAGAAGCCCTCACTACTCACTGTGATAGCCAGGATTTCTGGTAGTTATAGACTAAGGTTGGGAACCACTGCTCTACACCATGGTCCAAGTCTGAATCCTACTAAACTCAAAGGGTGCTTATGTGTAAGTAGACTTGCATAGAATTGTGCCTAATAGATTTGCCTGCGTGCTCCACAGTGAATCCAGTACTGTATACAAGTACAGTACATGAGATATCTGTACAGGAACCAAAGAGGCATTTGCAGGATTAAAAGAAGTGGAAACATTCCCATTCCACAAACAAGCAGTGGGTATGAACACAGCAGACAGCTCCACCAGTTGTGCTTTTCATGACATGCATGGGGCCCAATCCACTCTCTGCAACTTCTCATCTCATGTCAGAGCTATTGCTGTAAACTGCACTTCCACCAGCCTCCTTCTGTGTTGACATTATTTCTGCTAGATGAGAACATTTGATTCTCCTTCCTTCTGTTCATTCTAAGCACAACTCTTGCTTTCACAGCTGCAGCTGTACATCCTTCTGAAATATGAAAGGTTTTAAGTTCCCCTAAAGTTCCTAGATTCTCAGCAGGCTATAGTGGCTCATCTCTTATTAAAGCTCTCAAGATATATTGCAGGGAAATGTTCATGGTTTATTAGAAAATTAAGCACAGAGCTTTAATTACCAGGAGAAGTATATTTAGATGCTATCAAATTATATGCATGCAAGCTTATAAATATGGAACACCGTTTCAGGGACTTTTTCAAGATACCTCATCAGCTCTGAGAAAAATATGCAGGAATATTAATTAACATCTCTCTCCTTTCTAACAACAAACATTCCTTACACTCATTTCCTTTTTTTAGAACACAAGGTTGATGGTATTATCCTAGTATATGTCATACCAAGTTTGCAATTCAGTGAAGGGCTTTTATGTCATTGGGAAATGGCAAAGTAAGATCAATGGCATTTATAGCCAATTGGAGCCATCGAGATGGCATAGGGTGCTCATGAGACGATGAGTGATCAATGCAGTGTCCCAATGTATGTTTGTTTATATGTAAGTCCCACTAAGTTAAATGAGACTTACTTAAACCTAGCCATGTTTATTCACATGTAACCTACACTTTAAGGAAACTCATTCCGAGAAATATATGCATAGGATCACAGCTTAAGGATCAAATCAGATGTAATATTAATTGTGTGAATGCAAATAATTTGCCTCCACACACCCTTTGGTCAGAGACTCAGCTAAAATGCAAATAGCTTCAGAGAGGTGATTTTTTTGCACGCAATTTTGGCAGAGAGAGAAAGAGTGCACTGCACCCAAATGTAATGTAGTAGGTATCTGTGTTCGTCTGTTGTGATAATTTATACAAAAAATAGTCACATAGCACCTAAAAGCCTCTTTTTTTTCATAAGCTTTTGCATGTCCAAGCACACTTCTTCAGATGAATGAGGTGGTCATGTCTTTGGGCAGAATATAAGAGACTGTACTCAAGGGGTATGTTAACTGCACTTGCACAGTTTGCTTCACATCTAGTTTGGGTTTTTGTTGAGATGGACAAAGTTTCTCTGACAAAGTGCTTATCTGCTAAATAGCTTTCTAGAGGTTATTTAGTAAACAGGCTTTTATTTATTTATTTATTTATTTATTGGACTTATATACCGCCCCATAGCGCTACAAGCGCTCTCCGGGCGGTTTACAATTTTTAATTATACAGGCTACACATTGCCCCCCCAGCAAGCTGGGTACTCATTTTACCGACCTCGGAAGGATGGAAGGCTGAGTCAACCTTGAGCCGGCTACCTGGGATTTGAACCCCAGGTCGTGAGCACAGTTTTAGCTGCAGAACAGCGTTTTAACCACTGCGCCACGAGGCTCCATTTATTCTTAAGGGTGGAACTTAGCTACTGCACTAAAAGAAGTAATAAGAGCACTTTGTTGACTATTCTTCAAATCTTTAGAAGTGACTTAACTGAAGTAGTCATGATACATGATATGTAAATAAGGCACATACATTTTAAAAAATGTTATTACTTCAATATTTTCATATCTCAACCATGTATGATACACTTCTCCACATTATACAACAGCCAGAATCTTGTTACTTACTTTGGCACAAGTTGAACAGCATATATCTCAGCAGCAAATCAGCACTAGTTAAGAAGCTGAAGTTTGTATTTCTTGTTGCACCTCAAGTCACACAGCTTGAAATGGGCCTACTCTAGTCACAACTTAATAAAGTAATTTGCAGCTAGAGTAGTCCCATTTGAATCAGTAAAACTTATGAAGGAATTGACTCACCAAATCCCCTCTAATTCACTGAACATACTTTAATGTAAGTTACTATACTAGGCAGCACAATTTTAACCAATGAGTATATTGTGCAGCAGCAAAATCAAAATTCTACAAGGCAATTCTAAAAATAGGAGCAGCTCAAACAAAAAATATATATAACTTTGAAACTGGACTTTGGATCTGCACCAAATTTGGAATTGGTGTAACAGACAGTCTATTCTTGCTCTGTGTCAAATTTGGTGTGATATGGGCAAGCGGTTTTTGAGTTATGATTTTGTTAAATGTAAAACTATCCCCCCATGCAGAAATAGGCAACCCTAAACATCCTCAGATTTCATTTTCAAATACCTGCTTTTTTAATTGGAAAGAATCCAGTCTGCAGAGGAAGAAATATTGATCCTCAAAAGAGGCCTTTCAAATGAAAAAAATAGTGACTTTGTTGTAAAACTGAGCACATGTGGTACAGACTTGCCAGGCAGATGATGCAATGTGTCATACAAATGAAGGAGAATTATAGGCCAACAAAAGTTCACAGCTGTTATAGAAGCAGTCACAGAAAACAGATTTACTTTAAATAAAATAATGACGTGACAGTCCTACAGAAAGGGAGACATTTTGCCAAGTATCTCCAGGGAATTAACATGCAATTTTGTAAAGCATATTCAACGTATTTCTCCATGACAAAAGCATCAACCAGTTGTCCTTCCCCCAGCCCTGAGTATCTTCAGTAAACATTCTTTCAGGATTTCTGAGACTGGGCTCTTGACACAGGTTTTCAAAGGGGAAATCAGCTCTAGGTCTGGGTCGGTCTGAACTTTTGAACCAGTTGATCAGAAGCTCAGTTGCTTAAGCTGTGAAATTACTAATTTTTGCTTTTTGGCTGGGGATGGTGTTATTTGATGTTAGCAGAGCTTTGGTGCTTATATCTAGTACAGGAAGCTGGACTAGATGGACCCTTGGTCTGATCCAGCAGGGCTCTTCTAATGTTCTTATGTTATCATAGTCTCAACCATTCCACCCATCTTATCCTATATAGTTGTTTGGTAATTACGTGCATGGTAGGATAGCCTCAGTTTACTGATTTTTGCTGTAATGAGAGTTCAGGCTTGATTTGATTGACCAACCGCTTTTCTGGCTGTCTGTCATATCTGGCTCTCCTCCAATACCACATTTCAAATGAGTTAATTTTTTCCTCTGTCTTTTATATGATAAGGATGATTTTGTCCTTGGTTGCCAGTGACAATCTTTGCCAAATCCATGCCCTTCCCTGTTTTTTTATTTCAAAAGATGGAGGGACCTCTTTTTGGAAAACATGCACATACCATGTTTGTACAGCTTTCGGTTCAATACAGCCTTTTCTTTCTCAGGTTATCTACCCCAAGGAAAGGGTTTGGAAATTAGACCACAGCTTTCTAGTCCGCATTCTGAGGAATGTGCATGGAAACAGTAGTTTACCTGAGAGGTTAAAGGGTGTGTATCTTTCTCCACTGTTTTTGTTGCATTTACTCTCATTTTTGCTTCATTATTTCAGTAAGTCTAAAACAGCTCTTTAAAATATTTTGGCACAGAGGGCCTACAACTACATCCCCATTGTTGTTGTTCTTTCTGTCCTCTCCCAGCAACCATAGTATACAGATAATGTGCTCATATTCTGGGATCCTCTAGCACTGGGTAATTCTACATGAGGGAAGTTTCTGTTGGAATTTGTGTGCAGTGTATGTATACTTAAACTTTCATTAAAATTAAAACCAAGAAATTAAATTCTTTTTAAAAACCTTCTTGTTTATGAATGTGGAATTTTGTTCTCCTGTAGCCATGATTCAGAAATGGCATATTGTTGCACAATATCATTGTGAGAAGGAGGTAGAAATCACATCAAAGAGTGAGCCGTCCCCTCAAACACCCGAGATAGGACAAGAGATAGAACAAGAGAAGGAGTTGGGAGCGAGACGCAAGGAAAGGCAAATGACAGACACGCTCACCGGTGAGGAAGGAAAGATCCGCCTGATGGAGATAGGAAAGGTTCAAGGCAGAGAAAGTCGCAAGCAAGAAAAACGCATGAAATGGTCAGAAGCAACAGCGGCCAGGGAAGGAGTAGGTTGGAAAACATGTTCTTGACGACCGAGGAAGGGAATATATCAAAGGAGACAGAGACGTTAAACTGTAATAAAGGAGAAAGCATTTGAAACATCTGACGAGGAGATACAGGTCTTTTCAATCCCGCACAAGAGAGCAGCAGAAGGGGATGTTTATGAAGAAACCAGAGGCTCTGCAAAGGGGAAAGTTAGACCTATAATCCCTGGTCTTAGTCCTGAAGAATGGAGGGTTCTAGTGTATCCCAGGGCTCACGGTCCGGAGAAAATGGTGCATCAGTTAGATCCTGCAGTAGAGAAAGAGCTGTCGAAGGAGGGAGAATGGGCCCGTCATCCCTGTTGCGGGACTCTATGCATGGTTCGCAACAGTTTTATGAGAATGCCTACCGAGAAGGAGAAGGCAGCAAAAACTTATTATTGAAGGATCTGCCAAATGAGAAATCTATGGCTTGGTTTTGGGAAGATTCCCCTCCCCAGTTGATGTTACAAACCCCTGTTGAAGTTGACAAAAGAAGTAATGCTAGTTGTGTTAATAAAAAAAAACTTTATTACATAATTTGGACACATCGTTTGTATTATCTGATAAAGAACAGCATAAGAGTAATCCCGAACCCCCTCACAATCATGCCCACGTTACCAGCAGGAAAAAAGATGTGAAGCTTTATATAGCCAAGAGCATCCTGAATGTTCTGTGGATACAGAAGCAAAATACCCACTATTCATGAACTGGAGTGGGTTTTGTTTTATTTTGAAGAACTGAATAGGAACAATACTGCATGTTGGAGAAGCAGTCTTTCTCCTTTAGACTTCTGTGTCTGAGAAAACTACATAGCAGGGGAAGGATAAAAAGGTGAACTTTCCCATCACCACACAGAGTTCTTTCATGCGCCATGAAAAGGCAGAAGACCTGGGAGACCCTAGAGAGGAAGAGGTTTCTTTCCCACTGTTTCCCTCCACTCTTCACTACTGCTTTGTGTTTCAGACCTTGCATGGCATGATGGGTGGGGGAACATCTCATCTCTCTACATCTTGAATGTGGGAAGAGAAAAGAAACATGGGGGTGTTAATGAGTCATAGGCAACAGCTGCAACAAGTGATGTTGGTGACTGGTTGCTCACTTCTGATTGGTGAGTGAGTCCTTGAGAGAGTGTCTCCAGCCAGGTGCTCTTAAAATCTACACATCTTAGCTTAGTTCCCCCAGTCCCTGACTGGTCAACATACAGTATTGACATTTCCTAATGTATATATCAGATGAATCATATTTGTCATCATTCCACCAGTACCAGCCCACACAGAGAGCTCTGTTGGCATTGCATTTACAGTTTCCTTTTTGTAATCCAAACAAACAATAATGACCATTCTGTCTCTGCATCAGATTTAAAAGATATTTAGAAAATACAAAAAATATTTTTTTAAATTTAAGAAATATAGCATGTTTTGGTGTGAAGCACTTGCTTCAGTCATAAAGATAAGCAAAACAGGAATGCATGTGTTGAAACACATTCATTTATATGTAGGCATCACTTTTCTTTTTTGTTCTTCTGAGTGTCCTAAACCTTATCCCATAAAGAAGAATACCTCATGAGTGTTTAATTTGCAGTGGCAACAGACATATTTGATAGTGACAACTCAGGAAGGCTATACCACATGTTACCTTTAGCAATATATGATGCTTGTTTGCTTGTTTCACTATTTTGCCCCGAACAAAATGTCCTCTCTGTGAAAGAGACTGGTAGTACCTGTGGAGTTAAAAATATGACTATTAATTTAGGTTCTTTTGAAAGAGGAGGAAGTTCTCACATGCTCTGCACATCTGGGGAATGTAGGAAGACAAGATGTTCAGGAATTCTACTTTGAAGCTTGATTTCCCCCTTCCTGATATGATATCCTATGTTTGTCTGTGTATAACTTGTACTTGCATGGCTAGTTAAGTGGAACTGCGGTGTGTACAGTGTTTTTACTTGATGTCCCATAACATCTGTAGGGTTCTGAAAGAAGATAGGTACTGTCTGCATTTCCTACTTTGTTGTTATCATGGCTCGTTATTGTATGTGCAAGTAAACACCAAAAATTGCTGTCACCTGACTGCTCATTTATGCACCCTCTTTAGGTTTCTAGGTTTCTAGAGATTGAGGTGGAGTGGCTATATCCTATTCATTTTAGAAGATATCTGTATTCTCTTGGTGAAACTTACATATTCTAGTGGTACATCATGGCCAGCTGCTGTATTAGCCACAATCCTATTCCTGCTCTCTATTATGTCTATGAGTACATTCTTGGTAGCTATGCATAGAATCCAATATAAATGTTTGTATTTATACTTTTATTGGTGTCACTATATGCCATCTCTGACAAGGCAAAAGATTCTAGTGAAGCTCAAATTCTACTCTGCATGGGACCAGCGTGCCAAATTCTGCCCAGATTTGCCCTTTGCACTGGCAGTGTTGCTAACACCACCACAAAATACACCCTATGTCAGCATGATATTTTAATCTGCCAGGACAGTAATATTCAGTAGTAATAATATCTTGTCAGGTGTAGGTCAGGCTCTCCAAGTGAATTTGTGGTGGCAAGATCTAAACCAGATCTTGCCACCACAAGATCTTGACTCCAGTGTATTTTTACACCAGCTTTTCAAACAAGAACATATTTTTTTTAGAAATTATACATGTGTTGATATAGCTGCCTCTGGGGCAAGACAGAAGTTTTGACAGGTGCTGCCTATCTATGACAATGCTATCTAACATCTGCAGAGCACATGTAAGATCATGACTTAAATGGGGTAGTTAAGAAGTAGGAAGACTGATGGTTGGCTATAATACACCCTTCAATACAGCATGCGGCATGTTTTACAACCCAGAATGCTCTTCAGGTAGGGCAGTTCATTGGGCTGTATGGCTTAACAAGACTGAACTACATGTACCTGAGGCTTTCCTAAAGGCTAGTTTCCTTATCACAGAGATAGGGAATTCATGTGGCCTTCATCCTGATTTCAAAATCTCTTTGTAAGTGACTGTTCAGACTTCTAGCAAGAGGGATTTATCCCTTTCCTGTTAACCTGCTAGGTAGAACGGAGGAAGCAAAGGTATTAGAAATAGGGAAGGGGATGGCAGAACAAGGACTCAAGCCTTGCCCAAGGTTGCTTTCATGCTCACCCACTACCAGCCCATAAACCCCTGGCAGTAAAACAAAACAAAACATCCTCTCCCCATCGTAGTACATTGTTTTTATTTGAACAGCAGTAACATTATAAACTATATTTCTAACTCTTATGGCTGAATTGGGGGGGGGGACGGACAATTTGGCAGCTGATGATATCAACAACTATTGTCCAGTCACCAATATCTCCTTAAGTTGGTGGAGAGAGTGGTGGCCAATCAGCTTCAGGCTCTCTTGGAGGAAACCAATGCCCTTGATCCGTTCCAGTCTGGGTTCAGACCACGTCCTGGCATGGATAGGACATTGGTAGCCCTGCAAGATTTACTCTTGAAGGAGACTGACGGGGGCAAAACATCCTTGTTTGTCCTCCTTGAACTTTCAGCAGCCTTTCATACCGTCGATCACAGTATCCTCCTGGGGAGGCTGTTAGGGTTGGGGATCGGTGGTCAGGCTTTGGCCTGGCTCCGATCCTTCCTAGAGGACCATCCTCCAAGAGTTCAGCTTGGGGAGATGTTGTCTGTGCCGTGGACTCTCAGTTGTGGAGTCCTGCAGGGGTCGATCATCTCAATTCTATTTAGTATCTATATGAGGCCGCTGGGGGAGGTCATTAGGAGTTTTGGAGCTTTGTGTCACCAATACACAAAAGACAATCAGTTCTATTTCTCCTTCAGCCACCCAGAGTGGTAGAATCTACCAGATGGGCGGGATATAAATAGAGCAAATAAATAAATAAATAAATTCAAACCTTCTGGAGTTGATGCTGTCCCGTCCCTTGAGCGTTGCCTGGATGCGGTGATGGAATGGATGAGGGGCAACAGTCTGAGGCTGAATCTGGACAAGACAGATATCCTGTGGGTGGGCCCCCCTAGTGTTTGCAGTCTGAGTGCCTCCCTATCTTTTGGGGGAGCATTCTTTACATGAAGGATGAGGTCCATGCTTTTGGGCCCATCGTTGTCAATGACATCTCAGATAGCGTCTGTGGTCCGATCCGATTATTTCTACTTAAAATGAATTGCCTAGCTATGTGCCTACCTTGACACCGGGTCCCTCACCATGCTGGTCCATGTGCTGGTAATCTTGATATTAGACTGCTGTAATGCCCTCTACGTGGGGCTGCCCTCAGGACTACTATGGAGACTGCAACAGGTCCAGAATGTGGTGGCCAGAGTTCTGAGTGGGGTTAGAAAATACCAACATATCTCCCCCACCCTGGCCACTTTACTCTGGCTACCTGTTCACTTCCATACCAGTTTCAAGGTGATGGTATTAACCTATAAGGCCCTAAATAGTTTGGGACTGCAAATGCCTCCTTCCAGTTAGGTATGCCCATCCTATAAGATCATTGCAGGCAGGGTGGCCGAGAGTTCTGACCCCAAGAGAGTTCCAGAAGACAACTACTAGAAATTGGGCCTTCTTGGCGGTAGCCCCACAACTACGGAAATCTCTTCCACCTGAAGTCTGCCTTGCCCCTTCACTGGGTACATTCAAAAGGTATTAAAACCCTGGCTATTTAGACTGGCCTTCCCTAAACAAATGGGGCTACCTTTGAGGCTGACGCAGAAACTTCAGATGGTCCAGAATGTGGCAGCAAGGCTTCTTAGTGGGATGAGAAAATACCAACATATCTCCCCCACTCTGGCTGCTTTGCACTGGTTGCCCGTCCGTTTCCGCGTTGTTAAGTGTTAAAGTGTTAATGATTACATATAAAGCCCTAAATGGTTTGGGACCTCAATATCTGGCAGATCGTCTTCCCCCACCCAGATCTACAAGAATCACCCAACATAACCAGCAGGGACGGCTGAGGGGACTGACACCGAGGGAGGCCCGGAAGGAAAAAACGAGAAACTGGGCCTTCTCGGCGGTGGCCCCTCGGCTGTGGAACACCCTCCACACCGAGATTTGGCTGGCACCCTCGCTGGGCGTTTTCAAAAGCCAACTGAAAACTTGGCTTTTCAAACAGGCCTTCCCTTCAGTCAATTAAGTGATGCTTATTTCTTATTTCTTTCCTTTTAACTCATGTCATCTTGGGACTCGTTGCTTTAAATTAATGGTTAAAATTGTAAGCTCTTTGATTTTATATTTCTCTGTTTTTATCTATGTAAATTGTGTATATTTTAAATTGTTTCTATTTGTAAGTTGTGAGCTGCCCAGAGTAGACCATGTCTAGATGGGCGGCATATAAATAAATAAATAAATAAATAAATAAATAAATAAATAAATAAATAAATAAATAAATAAATAAATAAATAAATAAATAAATAAATAAATAAATAAATAAATAACACCCTGATACAATAGTGCCCAATAATATAACATCCAGCATACTGCTATGTTCCATGTTTTTCTACACTTCTAACTGTATTTATTGTATTGTAATTTTATCCTCACTGCACTTTATTATTTTTGATTTGTACCCCAACGTACTGATGTAGTTATTTGTTATATTATTTATTTATTTACAAGATGTTTTTAGTCGTGCCATTACCAATGGGCTCTGCTAGTTTGTTCTTTTCTGTTGCTTGTTGTAAACTGCCCAGAGTGGCCTTGGCTGCCAGATGTGCGGTATATATATATTAAACAAACAAACAAATTAGGGACATTGAATGCATTTGGATAGTAATCCACAGAAGCCGAAAACCAAAAGGAACATTATGCACAGATCATAGTGGTGTGAACCCACAATGATCATACCCAAAGAGGGTAGTACCCCTTGCTTCCCACATTTCTAGTCATTTTCCCTTGTTCCCACATAGAGCTGTTCTCTTGAACACATTCCTGTTTTTTCTTGATTTCCATCATCCTAATCATTTTCAGAATGCTTGTTGAAAATTCAGCTTTTTATTTTTTTTAAGGAACAGAATTTTCAAACTTAGCAAACAAAAGTGTTGGGCCAATTAGGCAAATGTTTTTTTGTCCACTAATTAATTATGCAAAAGCCAGTGTTCTTGTGGTGCTGAACTTGGATTCTCCTTTTGGAGAGTGTTACCAGTCTTGATGTTCATTATAAGAGTGTCTTGTGTTATCCATTCAGTTACTGAGTCTGACTTTCATGAATCTTGTTCTCCCCACCCTGTGATGTGTGTGTAGTCAAGTTTGGCACAGTGGTGCCTGGCTCTGTCCAATGATGAACATGTGGAAAACTTCCTCCCTAAAGCGTGGGTGAAGATAATTATTAAAGGGACAGTGTTGGCTTTTGAGATGAACTGACAAAGCCAGAGGATCTCTGTAGAACAAAAGCTTGTTTGTTCCATGTTTAGATGCACGTGCACACATACACACACACACTCCCTCCTGTAGAACAAGATGGGATAAATTGATTTCTGGTGCAAATATGGAGGAATTTAAATGGGAAGGGGAGACTTCGGGGATAAGGAGAGATTTCTAAAAAAGCCAATTCTCCTTCTACAGATGCTGCTTATGACAATTTATCCTCCATCTATGAAACCTTTAGCTGAAGGCTGAACAGTTTCTCTCTCTGCCATTTCCCCTCCTCAACTCCCTGGCTGCATCCTCTGCTACATCCGGGCCAGGAGGTGAACTTCCTGGTTGCCGTAGAAACAGAGATGAAGGCCAGAGTCGAACAAAGCTAACCAAAAAGTGCCTCTTTGTCTGTTGGTGGCTGTGCAAGCTTCATGATCCAAGTAATTCCTCCCTCGGCCCTTGCTTTTGCCAGACCTCTCTCTCTCTCTCTCTCTCTCTCTCTCTCTGTGTGTGTGTGTGTGTGTGTGTGTGTGTGTGTAAAGTTAAACAGAATCTTCACGAAATAGGCTAGCAGTTGACATGTCATGTATTATAAAGCAGCCATTCTCAACCTTTTCCCCCCGCTGCAGCCATAAACACAATATGAAAAAAATATAGGCCAAATCAGGGTTGTATAATTTGCATAATGAACCTTATACAGTAAAGTAGTATGTGAAGAACTGTTTCCAGTCTGTAGCCCTCTTCAAATGTGCCAGCCCCCCCATTGAGAATGGCTGTTATAAAGTAGCAATAAATGTGTTAAAAGTATTAACAAATGACAATACCTCCCATTTTTCTGCAAGGACATTACTAATTACAATAGAAGGGATTATAATTTTTTATTCTAAAATAAAGGGGGAAAGATTATGATATTTTTATATGCTATCCGTACAATGTCAACAATACATGGCTACCTAGATTAATCAGCTTCACAGACTCAATGTAAGCCAGCTTCCCATGTTTCTTTATTCTTAACAGCTCACTGCTAATTCCTTCTTCAGCATAAGCAAATAGATGGGATATGAGATCCCTTAAGAAATGTGAGAATTGTGTATTATAAAACGTAGCTACCACCACATGTGGATAATATGTGCTGTGCTGATGGCTGCTATCGCCTTCTCTGGACTATAGTGTCTCATGGCCAACTGAAGCCTGAGGTTTGCAGCATTTCCTTGGGTGGCTCAGATTTAGGGCCACTATGGCACCTCCACCGAAATATCTCCTTCACCATCCTCTTCTGTTCTCTCCTTCTGATGTATAACCTGCTGCCATCATTCCCCATTTACTGCCTTCCCTCTCCGCTTTCATACCCTCAGGGTCTTCCACCTCCCTTATAGACTCTTCAGACCCTGACTCCCTTTCCTTGAGTCTCCCTCTTTCCAGAAGGTCCCCCACTTTCTGGTCTCTTTGGGCAACTCCTTCCTGACATCTTCTCCTCTACCACCTCCTTTGGTTACTCTGGCAGAGCTGTCAATTTCACAGGGGGCAGCATGGCCACCTTCCAGGAATAAAGTAGCCCTGGGAAGATTACCCTTCGTTGACTGAGATAGAAGTAATGGGGTAAAGCCCATAACTGGTACCCTCTGGGAAACTTTCACAGTACAGTGGTGCCTCGCAAGACAAATGCCCCACAGGACAAAAAACTCGCAAGACAAATGGTTTTGGCAATGGGGGGGTTGATGACTCGCAAGACAAATGTTCCTATGGCCATGCTTCACCGGACAAATGTTTTCTATTTTTTTGTTCCTGCCTCATGTTTGCTGATTTTTAAATGTTTTTCTATGATGTTTAAAAAGTTAAAGTTTTTTTAATTGAAATTTTTAAAATCATCTGCACAATATGTATGGCTTTAAAGAGCACTTAATAAACCCTTTGTAAACCTAATTTGACTTTGTTCTGACTTTTTTGCCCATAGGAACGCATTAATTAGATTTCAATGCATTCCTATGGGAAAATGCGTTTCGCAAGATGAATTTTTCGCAAGACAACATTAAAAGTGTAACGAATTAAATTCGTCTTGCAAGGCACCACTGTATATTTAGAAACATTTCATGCTTGCATAGTATACCCAGCAAAATAAATTTAAAAATATGAATGCCTAAAATTAATGCCGCCCAGAGCACCAACAAACAAACAAACAAACAAACAAAAACAGCATGAGTGCTCAGGGACTGAAAAACAAGAGATCTAAACAGCTTGGGCAAATGAAAGCATTTTTATTTGCCAGAGGATATCTGTCATGGACAAGCTAGATGTCTCCAGGTGACATCATTCCTTAATTGAAGTGCCTTAACTGAGAAGGCCTTATTTCTGGTCTTTATTTCTGAGGGTAGAGGTCACTTGGACTCCTGAGGATTACAGTGGAGATCAGAATCTAAATTAAGATATAATTAAAATGTAAATATAAAAATATAAATGTGTTTTGAAAGGTAATATCCATTTATGAGCAGTACTAGTGTGAGATGACCTGATCAACTCAATTTAAAACATGGCTATTTTGTTCTACTTTCACTGTGGGCAAGGCTGTTTAAATCTGTGAGTTGCTACATAGCAGCTGTTATAATTTGATGATTCCCAGCTGAAGCTACCTGCTTATATACTTGACAGGGGATTCAAATGGCCAAAATCAAATTTCTGTAAACAAGTTTTGAACATCATATGGGCTCTCACTGGTTCATTTTTATCAGCCAATGAGCTGACAAATATTGAAATAATTGTCAGCCATTAGTCAGAAGGCCCTAACTGAAACTGCATAAAATGGCAGACACAGCAATTTCTGGGGGCAATGTTATCTGGAGTTCAGTTTAAAAAAAAAGCAGTTGAGGAAGAAGCTAGAAAGAAGCTGATGACAAGCCAAGATTACTAAAAGTAGAAGCTAGCTAGTGACAGCTAGATGGGAGAGGAAGACTCCAGAGGCAATTCTGCAGGATAGCTTCTGGTTAGTGACAGCAGAAGGCAGTTGGTGTCAGGAAGCAGGAAGACTTCAGAGCACACAACGATGACATCTTCTTGTCTGTGTCCTGGTCCTCTACTTTCTGGCTAGGAGGAAGACTTCAGGGGTTGCTAAAAGTAAGCCTGCCAAGAAAAACAATGTTAGTCTCAAATTAAAATTCTACTATGAATGATGGTTGACTTCTAGGGTGTCCTAGATCACAGGAAAAAACTTTAATTCTGATTCTCTGCAAAAAATGGTGAGAGAAAAGTTAACTAACATATGAGCTTTATTCAGGGAAGTGAACTTTTTAAAGAATATACTGTATCAGCTTCCTTAAAGTCACTGTAAAGCTTAAAATTAACTATTGATAAAACTCAGTCTTATACAACAGCTGAAATCCTGTTGCACAGTGATGAAAACAGCATAACTTTTGAAAGCAAATTGACATGAGTTAAAAAATCTCTGTAGACATTGTTTGTTGCATACTGGGGTCATGTGACTTGGCATAGAACTAATGATTATGGAAATTTCTTAATTTATAGCAATTCACCTCTACAAATTATGCTCTTCATATAACGGCACAACAAGACTTTGGCTAATGTTAATGTAGATTGTAAGTAAATAAGAATTCAAAACAACTACATGTTTATTTTCTAAAAAATCCTTTATCTCTACACCTCCATTGTCTAAAACCTAATGCTCCATTGTTGCAATATGGTTAGTACTAAGAAGAATATTGTATTTGAGTTTTTTATGATGGCAAGAGGAATTTGAGGCATAAGGGACTAATGGGAACCAATAATACATTCTGAAGTAGGACTGCTAAACCAGAACCTCTATAGTTTGGGAATGATTGGTGAAATGAAAAGCCACAGGAAGGAAGCATTGAGTTTTGCCATACTTATCTCAATAAACAGGTTTATTCAGGAGAAATGGTCCTTATATAAGGAATATAAGAAAAGCCATGCTGCAAAGCCTGTCTAGTCCAACATTATCTTAATTCAGTGGCTGACCAGATGTCCATGAGAAACCTTCAAGCAGGACATGAGTTCAATTGCTCTGGCTCCAAACCTATTTCACAAAGACTGAGCCTGTACTTTGTGCTCAGAAATTGACAGCTGCCAGTTCAATTTTGTATTTTTATGGCCAGAATTCTACTTGTATTTGCATAAGATCTACATAAATTGCCTCAGCTAATGGCAGCTAATTGAGGAGGCACCAGTGTGCGCCTCAGTTATGTGCCTAATCATGTGCAGCAGAGATGTTCTCTAGCATGTGGGCAATTAGCCACAATTAGCGGCAGAAAATTACACAAATCTTATGTAGGATTTAAGCCACTTTTAAAGACACTTTTCATTAATAGTAACAGTGGAATGCAGAAGAGATAATAAATTTAGAGAAAGAAAGAAAAAATGAGGCAAAGAGAAGAATTTAAAAAAATCAAACTTGAATGTAATGTATGTCAAGCTGTTGGTGGGTCAGAAGGATGGAACTAGAGTTCAGGGCAGCACCAATACTGGACATACATGCCCTTTCCTTTGATCAGTAATGATAAGGATTATTATTAACTCTCTGTCAAATCTCAGAATTCCAGCTATGCAAAATGCATCCATTATCAGATTGATAGACAAAATACAAAAATAAATTCATTATTATTTCTGAAATCTACTCATATGCAAACTGAGCCAACTTTAAATGCAAAATAACTGTTCTAACAACAATTAAATTACACTATATAATAACATCTGGCTCCCATGACTGAAGCTCCTCTGTTAAATTTATGCCTAATTTCTGTCGAAATGATCAGAGGTACATTTTAACACAGTTTTCTGCACCAATATGATTTTGTTTCAAAGTCATGCAACTGACAACCCTCAAGAATAATGGGGATATTACTCTAGAGGCCCACAAACATGATAGATGTACTATTCATTTAATAGACTGGTTCTGTGATTAAATTGCCTGAAGAACTATGGATAGAGGCTCTTAACATTGTACAGAAGGCAGCAACAAAAACCATCCCAAAGAAAACGAAATGCAAGAAAAAAGTGGCTGTCCAAGGAGGCCTTACAAATAGCAGAGAAGGGAAACAAAATGCAAGGGAGATAGGGAAAGTTACAGAAAATGGAATGCAGATTTCCAAAGAATAGCAAGGAGAGACAAGTGGGCCTTCTTAAATGAACAGTGCAAAGAAATAGAGGAAAATAATAGAAAGGGAAAAACCAGAGATCTGTTCACGAAAATTGGAGATATTAAAGGAACATTTTGTGCAAAGATGGACATGATTAAGGACAAAAATGGTAGGGACCTCACAGAAGCAGAAGACATCAAGAAGAGGTGGCAAGAATACACAGAGGAAGTATACCAGAAAGATTTGGATGTCCCGGACAACCCAGATAGTGCGGTTGCTGAGCTTGAGCCAGACATCCTGGAGAGTGAAGTCAAGTGGGCCTTAGAAAGGATGGCTAACAACAAGGCCAGTGGAGGTGATGGCATTCCAGATGAACTATTTAAAATCTTAAAAGATGATGCTGTTAAGGTGCTACACTCAATATGCCAGGAAGTTTGGAATACTCAGCAGTGGCCAGAGGATTGGAAAAGATCAGTCTGCATCCCAATCCCAAAAAAGGGCAGTGCCAAAGAATGCTCCAAGTACTGTACAGTTGCACTCATTTCACATGCTAGCAAGGTTATGCTTAAAATCCTCCAAGGTAGGCTTCAGCAGTATGTGGGCCAAGAATTCCCAGAAGTACAAGCTGGATTTCGAAGGGGCAGAGGAACTAGAGACCAAATTGCTAACATGCGCTGGATTATGGAGAAAGCCAGAAAGTTCCAGAAAAACATGTACTTCTGTTTCCTTGACTACGCAAAAGCCTTTGACTGTGTGGACCACAACAAACTATAGCAAGTTCTTAAAGAAATGGGAGTGCCTGACCACCTTATCTATCTCCTGAGAAATCTATATGTGGGATAGGAAGCAACAGTTAGAACTGGATATAGAACAACTGACTGTTTCAAAATTGGGAAAGGAGTATGACAAGGCTGTATATTGTCCCCCGGCTTATTTAACTTATATGCAGAATACATCATGCGAAAGGCCGGACTGGAGGAATCCCAAGCCGGAATTAAGATTGCCGGAAAAAGTATCAACAACATCAGGTATGCAGATGATACCACTCTGATGGCAGAAAGTGAGGAGGAATTAAAGAACCTTGTAATGAGGGTGAAAGAGGAGAGTGCAAAAAATGGTCTGAAGCTCAATAACAAAAAAATTAAGATCATGGTCATTGGTCCCATCACCTCCTGGCAAATAGAAGGGGAAGATATGGAGGCAGTGACAGATTTTACTTTCTTGGGCTCCATGATCACTGCAGATGGGGACAGCAGCCACGAAATTAAAAGATGCCTGCTTCTTGGGAGGAAAGTGATGACAAACCTAGACAGCATCTTAAAAAGCAGAGACATCACATTTCCGACAAAAGTGTGCATAGTCAAAACTATGGTTTTTCCAGTAGCGATGTATGGAAGTGAGAGCTGGACTGTAAAGAAGGCTGACTGCTGAAGAACTGAACTTTTTGAATTGTGGTGCTGGAGGAGACCCTTGAGAGTCCCCTGGACTGCAAAGAGAACAAACCTATCAATTTTAAAGGAAATTGACTCTGAGTGCTCACTGGAAGGACAGATCCTGAAACTGAAGCTCCAATACTTTGGCCATCTCATGAGAAGAGAAGACTCACTGGAAAAGACCCTGATGTTGGGAAAGTGTGAAGGCAAGAGGAGAAGGGGATGACAGAGGATGAGATGGTTGGACAGTGTCATCGAAGCTACCAACATGAATTTGACCCAACTCCAGGAGGCAGTGGAAGATAGGAGGGCCTGGCGTGCTCTGATCGATGGGGTCATGAAGTTGGACACGACTTAACGACTAAACAATAAATGATTAAATGTATATAGTATTTCAAACTAAAGCTTTCCCCACCTTGTTCACATTTTATTATGATTGTATGGATGTGGTCAGGCATGCATTTGTTGCATGGTTTGGATTGGGTTGGAGATGGGCTGGTTGTCTCCTTTTCCTGGTGGCCACACAATATAGATGGCATCATGTACCAGCTTGCCCCTTATTGATGCACCTTTTTGGGTCCCTGTCTGATGCTACCGTTTTGGTGCTTTTAAGATCAGTCCATTTTGGCTTGGTTCCAGCATGTGTGATCCCTGGGATTGAATTAAAGTGTATGGCTTAAGCAATGAAGTCATTTAACGTCTTGAGAAATGAAAAGCTTCCTTCCTGCTTGCTTGCAAAGGGGAAAGGGAGAGGAAGTTTTCCGTTTCTTTTTAATTGTTGCTAATATCAGTGATGTTTTGAAAAGGCTTTTTTTTTTGTTAATGCCCTTTCAATGCATCACTGATGTGCTGTGTCAGTTGGCAACAATTTAAAAGAAATGCAAAGCTTTCTCTCCCTTCCCCTTTGCAGTTGAGCAGGAAGCTTTCCACCTCTCAAGATCATTAAGTGGCATTAAGCCACTACACCTTCTTTTTTCTCTTTAGAGAGAAAGAGGAAGATGTGGTGGCATCTCTGCACTTGTTTTTCTGCATCAGTATAAATGATCAGTTCATCTGAAGTGATGCAAAAGCAATCACTTGCAAAAGAAAAAAGAAAAAAAGGTAGAAGGCCCAGTGGCAAAGGAAAAAATGTGGCCGGCGGGGAAAAACTCTGGGCTGAATCACATTGATTTGACCTTGTGTATTCAACAGAAAATAATATGACTCTGACCATTCCAGTCCAGAGCATTTCCCATATTATTTGGCAGTGTGGTTATCCCCTTGTGCTAGTGCACAAGACTGACCTCCAAGAAGAGAACTCACCCACCTCTTGCACAATGGCAACATCTGCACAAGTGGCAGATCCCATGTTTCTGTGCTGGCCAGACCTTCCACTCAGCAGCAGCTCAATGGGACCCTGATACTGACAACCCTGCCCAGTGTCCACAAGAGATCTATTCATTTGACTGACAGTCCTTCTTTTTAATCCAACCTGAGTTCTCTTCTCATCCCCCAACACTCTGAATTTGCTTAAAAGCTGCTCTGCAATCTGTCACATCCCAATGTTTTTCAAACTGATATTAATTTTAATTTGATATTATTCATCAATATTTCTTGATCTTTTGGTATTCTTTCTCTTTTTTTGATGTGTATATATATTCCTTTCTGCTTTATCTTTCTCTGTGTCTCTCTCTTCATTTGTGGGTGTATGTGTGTGTAGCATCATATTTAATGTACTCTCAAGTATATAATAAACATAAATAATAAATAACTATATAGCCTGCTCTCCTAGCTGTACAATAAAATAAACACCTCCCCAGGTATGGATCTAGCACCCAAATGCAGAGGTTGGCTTCCTGGAAGCTGCGTATAGTATAAGCATGAAAATCCTGAGCTGAGATTTCCCAGATGCCTTTTCAGTTTGGAATGTAGCCCCTGAAAATGGCAGGAGGGGCTGACTTTGTCTCCCCAAGGGATTGGAAGGGGAACTTGTTATACAGATACTGAGGGTGCAGCGTGACTTGTTTTGCAGATACCGTTGATGTGGCAATATTGGAGCCATTCTGTCCAGAGGAGATAAAAGCCCAGAGTTTTTGTCTGATGAGACACCAAGCCAGCGCATGATTCCCCCTTGATCTGGGCTTGTTAAAAGGGCATGGTTGCACTGAGAGCTTGAAACTGCCTGGGGGCTTTGAATCTCTGTTTGCCCCCATAGGGTCTTCCTCTAACATGCTTTTGTTTGACAGCTGCGGAAATTGTTTGCTCCATTTAAAAAGGGGGGTGGGTGGGGGTGGGTGGGAAGCTGAGATTCCAGGGCCTTGTGAAAAGGGAGAGGCCCACCCAACCCTCTGGAATGTGGATAATCTTCATCCACCCCCTTACGCACCCAGAAGATGAAATTTAAACCTTAAAAGTGAATATATATACAGTATATATATAAATAAAGTATATATATATATAAAGTTAATACCATATATATACACATATATAGGCATCTGCAACGTTAAGGTTGAAATTTCATATCTCTCTCTCTCTCCTTTTCCAATATGTGGGAGTTTGCCTGTCTGTGATCCTGGGGGAAATCTAGGAAACCTCTGAGCTCTCGTTTCTTTGTGTTTTAGTTCTATCTTAAGTTCTTGAATTGCAACACTGAACTAGTAAGAGTTGGCATCATTCTGTGGTTATAAGTTCCACAAATGCAACAATGAACAATTGTGTGCTTGAGCAAGAATTTTCCTTTGTCATGTTGTCGTGCGTAGACAGATGAGAGCCTCTTGCTTTCAGGACAGAGGAGGAGGAGGAGGCCAACATGTAAAGGGGCACGGCCTGCGGATTTTTCTGTGGAGGCTTTAGCATTATATGAAAATTACATTGCAATCACTATAGCATGACATTTTTTTTCTTCATCTGTTTGTTTGGACTTGACAGAACCTGGCTGCTTGCTGTAAACCCAAAGAGCCCTGTAGGAAATTGCTCTTGCTGTTCCACTGGAGATACATATTCATGTGGTCGGCTCTTTTTCCTCTCTCATGCTATGTTTCCTATTCTTTGGACTCTTGTTCTGCAAACTTCTGGAAGAGGACAAAATTGAAATCCTGGGCCTGTTCTTATGTTACTGAAGAGGTGTAGCACCTCCTCCTCTATGGCTGGATCCCAGGATGTCTTGCTAACATCTGGAGGCTTAAACAAATGTGGCTGGTGGGCAGGAATAATGGGAGATGATCTCAGGTCAATCCCAGATTAATAGATTCACTGTAGCCTTTTCTTGGAAAGATGTATATAAAAGGAAAGCACTGTACATGCTGGTTCCTCACATCAGCTCCCCACCACTTACTCTGTTCTTCCTCATCTCTCTCTGTCTGCACTGAGGAGAGACATCTGAAAGTCATATCTGCTTAAACCTGAGTAGAAATCTCTAGTCAGTCAGGGAATATGATAAAACAGGTTCTCCAATCAGGAAGAGGGCTGTACTTGCCTTTAAGTGAACCTGAAGAGGCTGTCTCTTTAATTTTTGCTGCTCAGTGCAGAAGTAGTATGGAATAAGGAGGCATAGGGATGTACCTGCTATTGCCCTGTAGTAGCTACAGAGCCATCTCTTTGCCACCATCCCCCTCGCATGCTAATTGAGTTCATTTAACCTAGGCCTTGAAAAAAATCTTGGAACTATAGAACACCATTACTGACAAATATGCTTCAATCCCCTGCTTCAAGTGAAGGACAGCTCAGCACTTCTGGGGGCAATGAGTTCCATTGTCAAATGCTAATTTGTAGTGTTAGAATATATTTTTTTCTTAATGTTTAGCCAAAATCTACCCCTTTGAATTTTTACTCCCTAATTTTAGTCCTCATCTTTGAAACAACAGAGGACAAGTCTGCTTCACCTTCTTTGTATGTGGCTGCCTTCAGATATTTGAAGACAGCTATCTTCGGCATAGTCCCAGAGCACCCCTGGAAGAAGGGAATGGAAAACCACTTCTGAGTATTCTCTTTTCAGGAAAAACCCTGAAAAGGGTTGCCCTAAATCAGAATTGATTTGATGGCACAATGTGATGATCTTTTGCCACCCCCACCCCCCACCTCCCAAATGTGAGGAGCTGATCTGGAAACATCTGTGTGCTTTTTTCCTTAGATTGATTTCGGTACAGCACACAGTCATGGGAAGTGGTGATCAATATTGTTTTATTAATGTAATTAGCAATCCCTTGTTATCTTACATGTGTGTAATAATGTTATGCACCCACTATATCTTGAAAAGGATGAGTTGCCAATCAAATTAGTTACACTGATAAAAGAGTAGTATGGCACCTTTAAAACTAACAGGATTATTTTAACATTTAACCATGGTGGGTTACAGCCCACTTCCTCAGATGCATGGAGTATAACCTAGAGATTTAAGTAAATATATATGTCCTATATTTAGGGGTGGAATGTTGACACTGAGGTCAAAGCGCACACAGATTCAGGGACAAGGGACAGTGAAAATTACATTATGAACACTGGCTATCCACAAAATTGTTGGCAGTGAAGATGAACATCCTGGCAGTAAGACCATGAATGCACAGAGTTGACAAAGACCCAGAGCAGAGCCACTCACACTTGCACAGCTGTGTAGACCCTTTAGATTATACACTATGATCCTGAGGCAGTAGTTCACAAAAATAGTAGGCTGTGGAATGTTGGTTAGCCTTCAAGGTGCTGCAGAACTCTGTTGTTTCAGCTACATCAGATAAACGTAGCTAGTTGCTTTAGAAATGGCAATCAAAATTGAGACTCCTACATGGTTTTCCCTGAAATCTTACTGTGCGTATACTTTTGATTTATATCATTACAGTGGTTCTCTGTTAAGCAACTGGTAGTTCACTTTCAGAATCATATGTATGCCAGGGTTCAAATCAAGCTCAGAGGCACAATCAAACTGGCATGTGTGTTCTTACCAGTCTTTACCTGAGAATGACATTCTGCACATATTGTGACAAGCTTTGTTGTTGCTTCACATCTCCAGACTTAAACTGTTTCTGCAGTACTTCTTGGTGTACCTTAGGTTTTAGATCATCACCTCAGAAGAATAGCCCAGAATGAACTCATAAAAGGAGACAATGAATAATCTCAATAACCACCTCACTCATACCACTGTTTTGAACATAATGACCTATCACAGCTGCCCAGTAAATCAACTTTCTTCATCTCACAGCTCATTTCCACAAATGAAGTGTAGTGGCTAAAATGTTTATTTGAGCTCCATTTTAAAATGAAAGCATTTTTTCTCTCAACCCTCCCCATGGAATTGAAGGTATCAGACTGGGGCCCTCTGGTGGTTGCTTTAAAATCTGTGAACTGCCTTGGCCACTAACAACTTCATTCCCATTTCACTTTGCAGTGGCATGTCCCTGGCATATCTTCCTGCTGTACTCTTTTAGTTGACATAGTAATAAACTCTAGAGATCTGTGTTAGATTCCTCACTGCTGTTGAATCTGTTAGCATTTCTAATCCATGCTTATTTTTTTAAAACTTTGTGGGTAGTAGTTTGATAAGAGAATCTGATACAATGCAGAAGAAAAATTCCCGGCTGTTCCCATCAGAGAGAACATGTACAAATCATATTTACATAAAGGGGGGGTTTCAACTAGGCCGAGCTTTGACCTCTCTCTAGCTTATTTCCTGGAAGTCTGTATCTTTATATGACTAATGAAAGAAAGCATAGGGAATCTCAAGATCCCTTGCAGAGTATTACTTGCATTTCACTTTTTATTACAGATATCAGTAGTTTTGCTACTGTTAACGAGTGGCAATGGGATATAGTGGACAGAGTGAATTAGAATTCCAAAGACCTGGATTCAAATCTTGGCTCAACCACAGAAAATCACTCTGAGCCACTTCTTATTAGGGTTGCTATAAGCTGGATGTGATTTGACAGCAGATAACATTGCCCCTGTTAGAGGTCCCTCTTCACCCATCCCTATTAGAACAAAGAGTACCCAGCTGTGCAGCCAGGGGCTGGGAGTCTGACTCTCCCACTATGCCTGCCAGGAGACAGGCCAGCAGACATGACCTGAAGTACGTGTGGTTGATGTGCAGTGTTGGGTTATTTGCACAGTCCCCATCTGCCATCAGAAGGAAGGACTAGTAAACCACTTTTGAGCATTCTATACTTAGAAAGAGGGCCAACCATAAGTTGGAACTGACTTGACACTGCATTCTTATTACAAAGCTTCTTGCAGAAACTACAATTGGGGTGGAACAATAAGACAACCCTACGCAGTTTAGTGGAATAATGCAGAATATGTGCAAGTCAAGATATGGACAGTATGCATATAGAATATATGACTCTCATATATACTAGTCTTTGCATTAATTGTATGTGCATGAAGATATCTCAGATCCTGCACTAAGAAAAGCTAGACTCTTGGAAATTACACATATATTATGCTGAAGACATTAATTTTCTTTTATTTGGCCTGTATACTTTTTCCCATTGCTGTTCAACAGAAAGAAGAACAGAAAGAAATGCACTGAAAAATCAAAGCTGAAGTTGAAGGGCACTGAAGTTTCCAACATAGTCAGTAGAAATATTAGTCATTTATTTTGCTTCAGAAGTTGTCATCTGGAGAGGATCACTGTGTTCTTAATAGGTCACAGTCAGAGTCTTTTGAATGCTAAGGCTGAAGATCCAGACATAGAATAGGAAGAATATCTGTCTTGAAAATTCTGAGGTGTTGCAGTAGAAAAGTTCATCCTTTGCATACAGAAAATCGCAGTTTTACTCTCAGGTAGTGCTTGGGACATGGTGGCGCTGCGGGCTAAACCGCAGAAGCCTGTGCTGCAGGGTCAGAAGACCAAGCAGTCGTAAGATCGAATCCACGCGACGGAGTGAGCTCCCATCGCTTGTCCCAGCTCCCGCCAACCTAGCGGTTCGAAAGCATGCAAATGCAAGTAGATAAATAGGGACCACTTTGTTGGGAAGGTAACAGCGTTCCGTGTCTAAGTCGCACTGGCCATGTGACCACGGAAGATTGTCTTCGGACAAACGCTGGCTCTATGGCTTGGAAACGGGGATGAGCACCGCCCCCTAGAGTCGAACACGACTGGACAAAAATTGTCAAGGGGAACCTTTACCTTTACCTAGTGCTTGGAACTATGCCTGTCAGAAACCCTGTAGAACCACTGTCTTTCAGTGTGAAAAATACCAAGCAAGTCAGACCGACTGACTTGGCATGAGAAAATTAGCTTTAGCAGCCACAGGTAGGCCACGTGTATCTAGGGGTAAGGGGGAGAATCAAGGTAATCAAGTCTGATGTTCAGGTTGGACGAAGATCCGGTCCCTTTTGAGTAATGAAGCAGTGGCAGTGCACTTCTTTGCAACTTTTCCCACCCACCTTCACTTTCACCTCTATCCAATGCACATTCCTATATCACAGCACATTTCTGCAATGTCAGCAAAGTCACAGAGCTTGAGGAGGTGCCCTTGTTCAATCAGAATGATTCAGCCCAAATCAAAAGCACCAACTGAATAAACTCATCATTGCACAAACAACTTGTCTCTGTAAACTAGGTCAAGTAGCCCTCCAAAGAGAGGGGGGGAGCACACGCCTGAGCCATGCTGGCGGCAGAAGAATTGCAGCAGCTGTGTTCCCCATTTATATATGGTTGTGGGGATAATATAGATCTCCATGCATATGTATAGCTGTTTACAGCTGTCACACCTTCTGCTCATTAGGAGCAACTGTTTGGGAGCCAGAGGGAATGGTATAGAAGATGAACACAGGAGAATTTGTTGGCATATACAGAAACAAAAGCGCCACCACCAACTGCAGCCCCCTCCCTGTCTTCCACCTGCAGCAGCTGTGGTGCTGTTGATTGCTCTTGATTCAGCAGCTTTTGCCTGCCTTCAAGTCATGATATCTGATGACCTCTTTATCATCATTGCCACACCCAAACCCTGAATGGTCTCCCATTTAGTCCTGACTTTCTGTACTGGTTTAGGATTCTGGCTGTGGAGCCAGAGGTTGGAAGTCAGATTCCCCACTATGCCCCCTGTGAGTAGAGCCAGCCTGTGTGGCCTTGGGCAAGCTGCACAGACCCAGATGTAGGGAATGGTAAACTACTTCTGAGTATTTTCTACCTGGAAATCCCTGGAAAGGGTGGCCATAAGTCAGAATTGACTTGATGACACATTATTATTCTGTACTCTACTGTCATCTGATGAAAAAGCACCAAGGTTGTGTTTCTAAATTAACTGCAAACAGTATATGTATGCCTGAAAAAGGATGACACTGCTGTAAATACTCTGCTATTGGACTAAAAAGCTGCAGCCAGGCACTTCTGTCTTTTGCTGCGTCCCCGGGTTTGGTCAAATTCATGTTGGTAGCTTCGGTGACACTGTCCAACCATCTCATCCTCTGTTGCCCCCTTCTCCTCTTGCCTTCACTCTTTTCCAACATCAGGGTCTTTTCCAGGGAGTCTTCTCATGAGATGGCCAAAGTACTGGAGCTTCAATTTCAGGATCTGTCCTTCCCGTGAGCACTCGGGGTCGGTTTCCTTTAAAATGGATAGGTTTATTCTCTTTGCAGTCCAGGGGCCTCTCAAGAGTCTCCTCCAGCACCACAGTTCAAAAGCATCAGTTCTTCAGCAGTCAGCCTTCTTTACAGTCCAGCTCTCACTTCCATACATCGCTACTGGAAAAACCATAGTTTTGACTATGCGGACGTTTGTCGGCAAGGTGATGTCTCTCCTTTTTAAGATGCTGTCTAGGTTTGTCATCACTTTCCTCCCAAGAAACAGGTGTCTTTTAATTTCGTGGCTGCTGTCCCCATCTACAGTGATCATGGAGACCAAGAAAGTAAAATCTGTCACTGCCTCCATATATTCCCCTTCTATTTCCCAGAAGGTGATGGGACTAATGACCATGATCTTACTTTGTTATTGAGCTTCAGACCATTTTTTGCACTCTCCTCTTTCACCCTGATTACAAGGTTCTTTAATTCCTCCTCACTTTCTTCCATGCATATCTGAGGTTGTTGATATTTCTTCCGGCAATTTTAATTCTGGCTTGGGATTCATCCAGCTTATATGCAGAATACATCCACATGATGTGTTCTGCATATAAGTTAAATAAGCAGGGAGACAATATACAGCCTTGTCATACTCCTTTCCCAATTATGAACCAATCAGTTGTTTCATATCCAGTTCTAACTGTTGCTCCCTGTCCCACATATAGATTTCTCAGGAGATAGATAAGGTGGTCAGGCACTCCCATTTCTTTAAGAACTTGCTATAGTTTGTTGTGGTCCACACAGTCAAAGGCTTTTGCGTAGTCAAGGAAGCAGAAGTAGATGTTTTTCTGGAATTCTCTGACTTTCTCCATAATCCAGCGCATGTTAGCAATTTGGTCTGGCGTTCCTCTACCCCTTCCAAATACAGCTTGTACTTCTGGGAGTCCTCGATCCACATACTGCTGAAGCCTACCTTGGAAGATTTTGAGCATAACCTTGCTAGCGTGTGAAATGAGTGCAATTGTACTGTAGTTGGAGTATTCTCTGGCACTGCCCTGCTTTGTGATTGGGATGTAGACTGATCCTTTCCAGTCCTCTGGCCACTGCTGAGGTTTCCAAACTTGCTGGCATATTGAGTGTAGCACCTTAACAGCATCATCTTTTAAGATTTTAAATAGTTCAGCTGGAATGCCATCACCTCCACCGGCCTTGTTGTTAGCCATGCTTTCTAAGGCCCACTTGACTTCACTCTCCAGGATGTCTGGCTCAAGCTCAGCAACCGCACTATCTGGGTTGTCTGGGACATCCAAATCTTTCTGGTATAATTTCTGTGTGTATTCCTGCCACTTCTTCTTGATGGCTTCTGCTTCTGTGAGGTCCTGGTAGATTAATCATTAAAATCAGTGCTTAGCAAAGGGAAGTTTTACTTGCTGTTTCTAAGAGTGAAGGAAAAGTTTGATGGTTGTTGTGGGTTTTTCATGCTCTTTGGCCATGTTCTGAAGGTTGTTCATCCTAACGTTTTGCCAGTCTGGCTGGCATCTTCAGAGGACAGGAATCAGAACTCTGTCTGTGCTCTGGTGCAGTTTGTTTGGATAGTTGAGTATTTATAGCTGTGGGATCTGCTTTTGTCCTTTTCAGGAGATGGGTGATTGTGGTGATCAGAGTGTTTTTTGTTTACTTGGTTCTTGGCATTGTTTTGATTCTGGTTTGTTACTTTAGCAGAAGGGAAGGAATACTAAAGAATCAGTTCTTCTGCTGCCAATCGTAACTTGGTTTTTAAGTAGAAAGTTACCTCACACTTTCTTCAAAACTGCAAAGGACAATTGTATAAAAGAGTTAGCGCTATCCAAAAGAATTATCGTAGAATCATAGAATAGTTGAGTTGAAGGGTCCCATAAAGCCATCAAGTCCAACCCCTTGCTGAATGCAGGAATCCAAATCAAAGCAGATCTGACAGATGCTTGTCCAATTTTCTCTTGAATGCCTCCAGCTTTATAGTGCTCACTGTCTCCTGAGATAATCTGTTCCATTGTCGTACTGCTCTAACAGTTACAAAGTTTTTCCTGGTATTCAACTGAAATATGGCTTCCTGTAATTTGAGGCCATTATTATGTGTCTTGCACTCTGAGGTGATCAAGAACAGATCCTGCCCCTCTCTGTATGACAGCCTTTCAGGTATTTGAAAAGTGCTGTCATATCTCCCCTCAGTACTCTTTCCACAAGATTAAACATACCCAGATATTTCAGTCTTTCCTCCTAAGTCTTGATTTTTAGTCTCCTAATCACTTTTGCTGTCCTCCTCTGAACTTGTTCCAGTTCATTGTCATCCTTCTTAAAGTGCATTGTTCAGAACTATTTTAATTCATTATTACAAATCACCACAAAATCCTTAAAACAACAGATACATACCCATATTTATTTATTATTTATTTAAGATATTTTAGCCCCCTTTCTCCTTGAAAAGGTGGCTTACATAATTAAAAGACGATATTTAACACTAACAATGGTAAGTATACAAATATAAAAGAACCATGGTAAGTATACAAATACAAAAACCTTGGGGTTTTTGAATTGTACAAATAAACATATACACTGTTCCTACTTATCCTCTTCTCTAGTTACTTGGGAGGTAGTCCATCTAGTCTGTGGAACAGAATGAGACTTGGTTGTCCCTAGTTATTGAGATTAGAGCTTGGAGACACCAGAGCATGAGCACAACAGATGACCACACACTTGCCGTGTCTGAAGAATACACTTTGGAGAACACCTGGGACTTTGACCTTCATTATGTGCCTGTTTCCAGTACTCAGCTTGATTATTTTTATAACAGGAAGTTCTTAGCATCATGCCAGACCATGTTCAACAAATGAAATTGCAACTTGGAACAGATACCAATAAAATGAATGATAAAAAACATTAGCCCCCACCATTCCCCTTCCTGTAGGCATCAAGGGCAATTAGCATCGCAAATGAGCCATTTTGCTGGCTGTGCCAGATAAGTGGTGTTTTGTGTGTGGTAGAGACAATAGATTCATGCATACCCTTGAAGGTGGCCTGGTGTCATTGCAATGTCATGATTTGTGCCACTTATGATTCAAAATCTGAAAATGCCAATCTTGAATAGTACCTGGGCCGCCTATGACATTATGTGAAGAGTGACAATAAACATGATCATGTTATTCTCTTCCAGAAATGAGAGAAACAGTGATATGCAAGTTTGATCTTCCCATCGTATTCTTGTTGTGGTTCTACTTGTATGAGTGGGAGAGCTACCGTGTAAAGTATCTAACTGGAGAATAAATAGATAACTCCCTCAACCTTAGAATTCTCCTCTGCGATGGCTTTTTAAAAGCACATGTCTGTTATGGCTGTAAGCATAAGCATATTGGCCCTCATCTAGTCCACTACTATTCCCAGAAACTGAGCTATCACTTCCGCTGCCACATCTGTTTGAGACAGAAATACTAAACAGAGCTGGGTATCGTCATATGACACCTCTTCGGAGTCCATACTTTTGGATGATCTCTCTATGTGTATGCGTGTGTGTGTGATTTCATGTAGATGACATATAGCACAGACAGTAAGATAGGATATTAGAGGACAGCATAGCAGAAATGTCACAAGATTGAACACTAGTTCCATGGTACCTCCAAAACTGGCTCTCTAAGGTAGGAATGAAATCTTGAAATTGTGCCTCCCGATGCTGGAATCTCTGCCTAGAAAACATATCTATAAGAAAACCCTGATCAATAGATCAAAAGCCATTGGTTGGTCTAGGAGAGCCAACAGGAATGCTGTACAGTACTTGTGTTCCTCTCTCAGATCAAGTTACACACTGGAGTGACAAAAGCAGTTTTTAAACAAAAACATGGTTTGAAATGACTATAGGTAGTCAGCCTGAGTGTTCCTGGAGCTGCCCTACGCTAATCAAGGGATATGCATCAACTATGTGAGTGCTCTGTGCTGTCAAGTCATTACAGTTCTTGGGGTCTAGTTTCCCACTCCTGGAGCAGATAATACTGTGCTAGTTGATAAAATTCTTTGCCTTGATAGAAAACAGCTTCCTGTGCTCCTCTTGTGTGACTTTTTGGTCTCAGAAATAGTTATGTGAATACGATCTTGTGGTTTATTGTCAGGAAGGCACAGGAATTAATTTTTAGAACAGTCTCCCAAGAGTAAGAGTAGAAGAAATAGTTTTGAGTGTTTGTGTGTGCTCTGAAGTGATACAGTTTGAGTTTTAAGCGAATACCTCAGCGATGGCACTTGAAGGCAGGAATTTGAGGTGAAGTACAGGGTGGAGTGGAGAGCTAAACACCAGAATGTTAGGAGAGACTCAGCCAGCAGGTTCCCCTTCTATGGCTAAGGCTGACTGCTGTATTTGGAGATGGAAGGCATTTTCCCTTAGAGCAGTGATAGGCCAGTCTTTCCCTTCTCTTGTGTCATTTGGGGTGGACCGTTCTGGCTGGAGAATTTATATTGGTATTATGAAACTTGTCCTGCAAGTATTCCTGGGGCTTCGTTTGAGCTTTCTCTCTGCCTTCATTTTCACATGGGCTAATTGATAAAGTGATATTGGAAACTGAAGAATCTATCACAGAGGCAGAAGGTTGTGCTAGCTATAAAATCATGCCAATGACTGAATGAATGGTTCCTGTGAGTGAGAAACCACACTTGGTTTGTCTGTTTGTATAGTCTGAGTGAAAGCAAGAAGAATAAAAATGCAGATTTCAGCTTCAGAATACTTGGAAGTTGCCAGCCATAGGTGTCTGGGAAGCAGGGAAAGGAAGATGCTCTTCCAACGCCACCAGTCCTAAACATGGTATTTCTTTAAATATACACAGGTAAAAACTGTGGCCAGGTCAACAACCCCTAATTATCAGAATTAAAAAACTTAGGCATCATTACAATTATTCCTGCAGATGCCCTTCTGCCAACTGTTAAGCGAAGGTGATCTCTGTCCCTGTTTAAAAGGAGCAAGAGATTTACTACTCTTGCTCCATTTTTTCACTTGCCCCTTTGTCTCCCCAACACTGTTTTGTGGGCCACGTGCATATACTGCAGGACAAACCTAAAATGCTGCTTGTTACAACAAGTTGGAGAGGCCCATGGAAAACGTATAGCAGCAGCTGTACAGCCATTATGGCAGGGGCATTTTTTCTTGTCAATTTTGAGGGTTTTTCAAAAGGATCGATATGATCTCTGGGTGGACAGCTGGAAATTTGGGTACAATATTTAGTTTAAAAGGGTTTAAACTAGTATTCTTCTGCCCATGAAAATTTTATTCCAAAACATTTCAAACCAAGACTAACTCTGTCTTCTGCTCCCCACTTCATGAAAGAATCAAATCTTTTCCCCGCTCCATCAGCTTTCAGCTTAATCCCCTGAATCTCACAGCACTTTAACTTATCACTCAGCTGTCTCTTGCTTCACAGCTGGTGGGTGTGACTTCCAGAAATTTACAGTTGGAGTAAAAATAAGACAGCTGCTGTGGTCCTAGACAGCTTTGGCCATGTTTGCCCAGCTGTGTAGATGCTCATTCTGCTGAGCATAACTTAAATTCTCTGTGGCTTGCACCTGTCTGAAGGCAGAAGTATCAGAGGGCAGGAAAGAGGAGGCAAAACCACACTCCAATTGCTGCTGTTCTTCTTCCTTTCTATTCCTGTTGTTCAGTATATGAAATTGGAAAGGAGCTACAGAAAGGCAGAAGGCAAACATTATGGTTGCCACAAGACCTTCCCATGTGTTCATGGGCTTGGCCAGGTCCCCTAGTGAAGTGTCTCTCTATCCTTGGTAACCATTTTCTTTGGGCATTAGAACTAAGTTGTGCATCATCATCAAGACCATGGAAAGAAAGGTTGCCCACAATGGCAGTAAGTAGATGTAATGATAGTTACCAAATGAATAACCTGTAACTTGTTTGAAATAGAGGCTGTTTTAGAAGCCACATTCACAAAACAGGAAAAATTGACCAGAAAATGGGAAAAAAACATCTATTCATGTGATCAAATATGCCTCAAAGACAAACAAAATAATAGGAAATATAACTCTCAACAGTCCCATTCAATATAGTCTGCTCCCAAAATGCAGAGAACACTAGAGTGATTTGGCTAGATTCAGAGTTTCTTTTGCAACTGTATTCAGTTTAAGTGACAATACAAAGACCCCAGGTTCTTTCAGTGCCAGTGTTCACACTGGCTTCTCAATCTGATGTGGTTCAATCCATGCCCAAATCCTTCCTTCTTTTGATGCCACCTCCCGCTGATTCCTTGCTCTCTTTTATGGTTTGCAATCAAGCCACTGGAACTGTTTAAAGGGTTCCGGTGGTAGGGGAAAACAAAGAAAGTTCTCTATACACATATAAACACACCATGGAAATACTATAGTCTGCTGGAATTCATCAGAGTTATTTTGACTTTTTAAATTAATTTTTTTTTTTGTCTTTGTGGAAGTAATCTAGTGCTAAAAAATGTAGCAATGCAGTGATAAGCTGATCTAGCACTAGACTTGTTTGTTTTTAAAAAATAAACAAAAAAATATGTCAGGGCAACTAGGGAGAGAGATTGTGGAGATGGGTGTTCCTGCTGTTCCAAAACATTATGCCCCAATTTACTGTGTCACCAGAAAACCACCTCAAGTCATGTCGTTCAGTCATTTTGTATGATGAAACAATCATACTGGCAAAACCCTGTTAGAACCATTATGGTTAAAAGAAAGCAGAAGCTCCCAGCAGCAGGTGAAAATGTCCAGATTGGAAAGAAAAAAGAACTGGCTGTTTTGCATTGACCTTTACATTAGGTGTTAATTGAAAAATACTTTAAATTCACCCATGCCAATTCTGGAGCAAACTGCAAAGTATTTTCTAATGCAGTTGCATGCTCAATGAGTCATGAATACCTCAAGAAAAAGAGTCTTATCTCACAGTTGTAGGTATAAAGAGAATATCTCTGAATTCCCCTGCTTTTGTTATGCCACTAAGATGCCCCAGAGGTCAGGACAGCAATCAGCCCTGTCTGCTCAGACCTTTCTCAAATACAAGAGACTCGAAATACCTCCTCCCCCTGGAAAAAGCCAAACGGACTATTTAGCCATTCTGGTGTCCTCTCCTGTTTCGCTGTTCCTTCAAAAAACATAACCTTGGAAAAGGAGCAGGCAGCTGTGCAAGGTTATAAACTAGTCCAAGATGTAAAATATTGGTAAGAAATGAACCCAGCTGGGGTAGCTGGACAAGAGGGCAGTGAGTTTAGCAAACCAAAGAATTTTACAAAAAGTCACTGAATTGCCATATTCTTCCTTCTGGTGGGTTTATATGTTTTTTCCATCTTTGCCTGAAGCTACCTTTTCTCATGTTTCTGGAAGCCTTCTGATGAAGCACTGCCAAGATCTTCTGAAACAACTTAAATCAGTCTTGAAGTATAGCAGAGATCAGCCTTACTGAGTCACATTATCAGCCACCAGAATCAAGAACAGACAGAGAATCCTGTTTTCTCTCCTCAATTCCTGGTTCTATGGCTTGGTACCTCTGCCCATGGCTTTCCTTTTCATAAATGTTTTAATTGCTCCAACTGGAATTACAGTCCTCCTCAGCTTCAAGACAGTTTAGGAGGGGTAATTTCTGTCACCCAGGAACATATTTTTGGAGTAACTTTTTTGCATTCTAGTGGCTCCCCCATCCATCCCCCCCCACTTTTTTGTGTGTATGTACTGTATATTTGTGGCTGTGGAAAAATATTTTTTGCTCCTCCCTTTGCAACATCCCACTCCACCCTTTTAGCAGCCTCGGTCTCCACCTTGTAAGTTTGCTTCTTTTTGGTTGTTATTCCTGAAGCAAACGCATCTTATTTCCAGCTCTACTGTGATCTTTATTATCTCCTAATGCAATAATTGTGTATCTTTAAATTTTGAATGTCTAACAAAATTCCTCTGTGGAACAGTTCTCTGTCAGGTGTATCTGTTTTATGGTGCACTACTATCAAGGTTCAAAGATGCCTTATAGGTATTTCTTAGAACATGTGAGTTCAAGCATGTGCTCTGAGAGCACATCAGGTAATGGGAGAGCACCTGTTCTTTTAAGATCTAGATGGGATGTAAAACACTAATCACGTGAAGCTTTTCTCAGTGCTATGTCTCCAAGACACAAGAAAAGTTGACCTATCAAATCAGAGATAATAAAAAAAACAGCAACTACATATTAATTACCTGGTTTTGAAAATGGATTGCATTCTGAACTGGGAACTATGGGGCTGGGCACCTAGGTGGCAAGTGCTGGATCTTGTCGAGAGAACAGTAACATGAAGACAGGTTTGCAGGGGTAAAAAAAAACATGACCATAATGCAGTCTTATGTTGTGCTGAAGGGCTTAGTGAAGGGTACAGGAGTCTTTTAGACCAAACAATAAAGAGGCATCAGCAACTGCTGTAATAAAATATGCCTTTGGTGATTCTTCCTTAGTCCAAAGTTTGAACATAAAATGGCCAAACCAAATGCTTGTCATTTTAAGTGCACCCAATTTATCATGTAAATTTAAAAGCTTCTGGGTGTAATTCTCCCTACCTGACATACAAACAAGGTCACACAGAAAATCCATCGTAAATTATACACCATTCTGCGGTGAAAAGCAACAGGAGAGGAAAATGCAGAAACCTGGAAGCAAACGATAAATAACACTATGACAAGTTCAGCTACTCCCAGGGCGTTTGTTTGCCAAAGGGAAACATTTCATATTCAATCCATTAGGAAAATTAGAAGTGAAAGAATGTACTAGTTTGGCTTAAAACACTGAAGACTGGCATAAAGCACCACCCATTAGGTAAGACCATCTAATCTTTTCCCTGATTTGACATCATGCCAGATGTGTGTGTCAAGGGGGTGAATTCCAATAATACTGTTGATCACTTCACTTCCTGTACTTTTCCTGTAATTTAATGCTTTGAAGCTGCTTGATAAAGGAAAAAATTATTGATGTCTCCAGCAATATGCAGAACTTTCCTACAAGTGGTTACAATTAAACATATTTCACACAGAGAGCAGACCTAGCAATAGTTAACATTTCTATGATATTAATCATAATCCAAGTAGATTTTTTTAAAAAAAACTTTCACTGAGTGCTGGGACATTTATTTCTCCTGATGGTTGTCTTAAGAGCCAAGAGGCTTCCCTGTATCACAGACTAAGCATTTTGACATCAAAATGGAGTATAACTGATTTATCAGGATTTGTGTCTGAATACATGCACTTAATGGTAACATACCTGGTCTCTACAGGATGCCAGAGGTGACAACATACTGCTAATTTTATCACCAAGGCATCTGTGTGCAAATAGTATCCAGAGACTAGAAATTTAATAGGAGTGCCACCCATGGAAGGATACAAGGCTGTAAACCATATGAAAGCAAGAAACAATGTTAAATGTGCATTGAGAGGAACTGGAGGAAATAAAATACCACACCAGCCTGGACCAATCAGCTTCAGAAACTGATCTTCAGATCTTCTTTTGAAATGATACAGAAACATAAAATAATTGTCATTTCTACCAAATTTTATTCAAGTCTGTCAAACATCTAAACATACACAATGAGGCTTAACATTACAAAATATCAGCCCACCCCCTTTTCATTAACTTCAGAAAGGAAAGAAGTAAGAGCTCATAAAAACTAGATGTACCCTAATGTAAGACAGAATGGAAAAGCAGAAAAGGTGAACTAACTGGATACAGTTTACAACTATGGCTTTATAAAGCATCTGAACAAAACTGAGGCTATAAGAAACGTCTGCTTAAGGAACAGCCCCAGTCATATATAATTAAAAGATTAAGTAATTAATCCTCACCTGAACCATGCCCCCTTTCATTCTAATACATAAATTATTACACAAGTCACTTCAGCCACATTGGCTCACCTTTAAATGTATCAAGACATCTTAAAATGACATTCAAATAGGAAATAAGCTTGTTTTTGGTTACAAAACAGGGATCTTACTAGCAAAATAGGTTACCAAAGATTTAGCACAATGCTCCTTATGCTACTTCAGTAACAGAAACCCTTTCTGTACAGTACATACCATGCTGACCAGGAATATCCTAAGGGTGACAAAAGAACCAGAATACAAAAGATCAGATACAGTAGAAGATTGGTTTAAGAACAGCTCTTTAACTAAAACAGTCAGAAGAAATGAATCCTTCTACCCAAGATAGTCTTATCTCTTGGTTACGAATAGAAGGAGGAGAATGTTTCTTAGCTGTCCTACTTCGTCCATGTTGCATGTGGAGCATCCACTCAGAACAGACTGTTGTTGGAGACAAGATCCTGGCACTGGGATCACTGGGCTGGTGCCATTTTATAGTTCTTAGAAAAACACAGATTAGCTCTAAGTGATCTGAGACTGATGGAGGTATGAATTTTGGGTGTATTGAAGTTGATAGACCACGGTGGCTCCTTCTAGCTTCATGAGCTGTGAATGTATCACTGAAATCCCTTTTTCTTCACACACACAAATATCCCCAGGAAAAGATACAGTGACAATGTAAGATCAAATTTGAACAATTTATATTCAGTTTGGAGTTTTACGGAACTATATCTATGCGCATATATTGACGTTGAGGGTGGGCAGTTTGCTTCAGAGACTATAAGGTAAGTAATGTGTGGGTGTGTTTGTTTAGTCAAACAAATGAAGTATGAATTTTGCTGAACTGAAAAGAGCAATATCTGTTGATGGGAGGGGATAATCTTTCAGACCAGTGTATTCTAAGAACATCTGGGGACACAAGGTTAGGAACCACTGTTTCAGATAATTCGTTCATTAACAGACAGGCCTCTCGAACATCTGGACTAAATAGCTGCATTATTTTTCCAAATTTACAAGTGCAAAGAAGAAAAAAGTGCAACTGTTTCAAAGTGGCCTTTATAAAGTGGACCTTTCTAAAGAGGACATGTTTCTTTTAGACACATAGATTACTAACTGAATCATGTCAATATAAGTATCTGCTTCCAGTGAAATTTCAGTAGTCTGCAAAAATACCTATTTTTAGCTCTCATGCTCATGGGTTCTTAAAATGACTTATTGAGATTGCTACCAGTGCTTTATAGTACTCTTCTTAATTCTTGTGTTTGTTCATGGTTCTATTTCTGGTATAAACTGCCTGAAGTCACTAAGACAGATTTAATACATCCAATCTAATCCAGAATTTAGGTCTGTTGTTAATCACCAAAGAGTACAATACACTCACGTCTAGATGCATGAAAAATTACTATATCTGTTGTGTCTGTATTAATATGGAATATACAAGTTCCATGAAAACAGTGAGTGTTAATGTTTCAAGGAACTGTTTGAAAGCAACTAATGCTCCCTGGTTTCCCACAATGTACACAAATAGTTTGAGTTCTAGTAAAACAAGTTGACTCCCTCCCATTAGAGTTGCCACAACATTTTCAGACATAAAGTCTGGCTATAATCTGCATGTTGTGTGCTAAAATTACTACACAGAGGGCTACCTTTACCAAACTGCTTTGAATTTTGACAAATTGAACACATGACTGACAGACAAGTAGTCTCTTACGTCATCACATCCTGGTGTTGGGAAGATATGGTAAGAACACATAGTACTAAGTTACAGACTCATTATGATATCCTCCTCTTGCATTTAGGACAAATGCCACAATGCTTTCCTTGTCAGAGACTAATCTGTATCTTGCCCAAACTCTTGCTTTCATCGAGCAAATGCTTCCTGAAATGAAGGCTCTCTCTTTTGAAACACATCCAAGCTTACCATACATTTAGTCAGCAATTTACAACTAAACTAGAAGTGTAGGAAACAGTGCAGACTTGCAAAACCAATTCTACCACACCATATAGCTGCAGCAACAACGGGTATGGATGGAGTAATCACAATGGCCCTGCTAACCTCCTAGGCTACCATTATTTTGACTACCTGAAGTAACCACATAAGCTAAGTGGTTTGTAGGCTTCATGTGCACTGAATTAAAGCCTGCTTCAAAACATTCTGCCTCCCCCTACCAAGACTATGAAAACTGTTACCAGCTGCTTGCAGTAAGATTCTGTGCACTAAATTGACTGCCACAATGCTGTTAAACTCAGTCCTTGCTGAGTGATTTAATACAGTGGAACAAGACTGAATGCCAAGGAGCTCTTGGCCCCTACTGAGCCAAAATTATTGAAACTATTTGTGCCAACCATTGATGCAATACTGCACTGTAGCCTGACACTCTTCCCCCCCCCAATAAATTATAGCATACCTTGCACCCTGCTGCTTCTTACATTTAGATTTTAAGAGCCTACTTACAACATGTGTCTTTGTGGGGAGAAGGGCCTACACACCTGGACATATTTGTAAAATAAATGCTCTTTATGAGGGTGCATTAGCATTCTGGCAGCATTATACAAAGGAATGTATCATTTTAAAATTGAAGCACACATTCTAACATGAATTTGCTGTTCCTTTGAATAGAACCAGGTGAGCATCCTGAGTAATATCAGAAGAAAGGTAGACTCCCATACACATTGCTATGATCATTCTAGCTTTGTAGAAGCCACTGAAAGTCTTTACTCCAGACTGCACTCTGTTCCTGTTTTCAAATCCCATTGTGCAGTTGGATGAGTATGGAGACGTTTAATACTATTTATATGAAAAAGGGGTGGGGTGGGGAAATGCTTTTAAGGGGGAAATGATACTAGAGAGCAGAGAAGGTTCCAAAATGAGCAGTGGACTTAGCTGCTGTTCCCATTCCTAGCAGCTGTAGCTGCACACAGATGGAAAAATATTTGGTCAGACACTAGCAGCCAGTTAGTGTGTTTGGCTCTTGGAGCCTCTCCAATTCCATACAACGCAGTTCAATTTACTTCTTCTTTGCATTGACATTTCTGCAGACCCAGTTCATGCCATCCTTCAAAAACAAACAAAAACACAAAAGAGAGGAAACAGAAAGTAAGGAAACATTAGATGATGAAAAAAGAACAAGCTATACCCAGATCCCAACAATCTCTTTCTGTGTTGCTTTATGACCACACCTTTTCTGTTTGCTTGTTCACTCTCTCTGTTTCTTACCCTGTATAAATGATACACGCCAGGCTTCTTGGCATCTAATTTGGCCCTCTGAGGTTTCGTTTCTCCTTGGCCAAAAGCTATTGGGATTTTATACTAGTGTAATGCAAATAGCATAGCTTTTGAAAGTGAATTGCCTCAAATTAAGAAATCACCTTAGAAATTATTTGTTGTACACCAAGTCTTGTGACTTAAAACACAACAGATAATGTCTACAGCGATTTCTTATCCTGATGTAATTCACCTCCAAAAGATACACCATTTGGGTTATGCTTGCAAACATAATGAATAGGATTTGGGGCACTGTTTAGTAGTTTTCCAGTTTTCCCTTTTAATAGTTACATGAAACTGCCAGAAGAGGTTGTCCAGAGTTCTGGAGCTTGGTGTGACCCCATACTCTGAGGAAACACAATTTTTTTCTATTTACAATGAAGCCATTCCTGTTCTAAACCAGTTTCTTATGCTAGTGGATGGGATGGGGGCAAAAAGATTGAAACTTAATTTGGATAAGACAAAGGCACTCCTGGTCAATCAAAAGATAAATCAGGGAATAGGGATTCAACCTATGCTAGATGGGGGTAACACTTCCACTGAAAATCCAGGTTCACAGTTTGAGAGTATTTATTTATTTAAAATATTTTAACTGCCTTTCTCCTCAAAAAAGGCCAAAGGCAGTTTAGAACAATTAAAATACTGTATTTACGTTAGCAGCAGTAATTACATAATACTAAAAGGACCAATGAACACTATACCAAAAACATTAGCAACACCAAAACACATTCAATGCAGTAAGGTACAACAATCCATTTAAAACCCCACTTGGCAAGCTCAGGGAGAGCTTGGCTGAAGAGAAAGGTCTTTGCCTGCTTGCATAAGGACACCAAAGATGGGGCTGGTTAGCCTCCTGTGGAACAGAGTTTCAGAATCTGGGAGCAGCAACAGAGGTCCTCTCCTGTGTCCCCACCAAGTGCACATGTAAAGATGGCGGAACCAAGAGGAAAGCCTTTCCTGATGATCTTAACACTCAAGCAGATTCATAAAGGGAGATGCAATTCTTGAGCCTCCTCTGTGCAAGACAGCTTGGGCCCAAGCTATTTAGGGCTTTATAGGTTAGAACCATCACTTCTAATTCTGCCTGGAAACAGATCGGCAGCCACTGGAGCTGCTGTAACAGGGAGGTTGTGTGATCCCTGTGTCCACCTCTAGTTAGCTATCTGGCTGCTGTGTTTTGGACTCCCCCCCTCCACAAAGTTTCCCAACACTTTCCATAGGCAGCCTCATGTAGAATGTGTTTGCTGGGATGTAACTAAAGGCATATGTCATCATGGCCAAATCAGACATCTCTAGGAACGGGAGTACTATACTCCTTGACTCACTTTTGAGCCTGGTAATCCAGGTCTCAAGCTGTGGTGAAAAATACTTCTACAAGTTAAAGCTACTGCACTAGCTGAGCCATTCCTTGAAACGGCCAATTTGGCTACAGGGACACATGTCTTAATTATATCCTCTTTGGATTATTGCAATGCACTCTGTGTGGGACTGCATTTGAAGACAATTTAGAAACTTCAACTGATGCAAAATGTTGCAGCTGGACTGTTGACTGGGGTTGGTTATAGAGAGCATGTAACTCTCCTGTTACAGCAACTTCACTGGCTACTGGTCCCTTTCCAAGCCCACAGTGCTGGTTATGAGCTACAAAGCCTTATATGGCATGGGTCCAGGCAATCTAATTTGACTGTATGTTCACATATAAACCTCCTCAGGTTTTAAGCTCTTCTGGGGAACTCTCCTCCCACTCTGGTCACCTTTACAGGAACATTTGACAGGGACCTGAGAAAGGGCCTTCTTGATGGCTGGTCCAGATTACAGAATGTCCTCTCCCATGTGGCTAAACTGGGTCCCATCTCTCCTTTGCTTTTGGTGACAATTGAAACCACTTTTATCCAGACAGATCTTTAATATTTAACATACTAAATACCCTATGCTTGCTACTATTATATCATTTTAATTTTTAATGCTTTTACAGTTGTAATTGTTTGTATATTATACTCTTCATATTTCCATGTTTAATAACTTTTTAGTGCTTCATGTATCTTGCCACAATTTGTTTTGGTTTAATGATTTATGAGCTGACCTAAGTCTCTCCATCAGTAGAAAGGTGGCATAGAAGTGCCATCCCTCTCTCCCTCCTTCCCAATTCTGAAACTCTGTAATGCCTCTGCCAGGGCTGTGTTACTATCAGTAAAAACTTTAAGCTGAAATATGGTATTTTCAAATCTCCGTTTTGTCCTTGGCCCTGCTCACCAGTAGTATGGGTAATCAAGTAATAGCCAGGAAGTGGGATTGTAGAAACATATGAAGCTGCCTTATGAAACGAAACAGTGAAACGAAAGGAAAACTGGCCAATGACCCTTCAAGATTCCCAGTCGTGATCTTTCCACACTAGCTAATGTTCTTCTAAGTGGGAAGTTTGGGATTGGGCAACATAGGCCAATAATGTATCAAGGAGATTCACACTTACACATAATGGAAGTCCAGGAAATGATATGCAAACTGCACTGTTGTACAGTCGTGCCCCGCTTTACGATTACTCCGCATTACGACGAATCCGCTTCATGATGACATTTTTGCGATGGTCTAAATAGGGTTTTTTTGCTTTGTGATGATCGGTTCCCTGCTTCGGGAACCGATTCTTCACAAAATGATGTTTTTTTAACAGCTGATCAGCGGTTTCAAAATGGCCACCGGGTAATTAAAATGGCTCCCTGCTGTGTTTAGGGACGGATTCCTCACTATACAGGCAGCGAAAATGGCCGCCGTATGGAAGATCTTCGCTGGATGGTGAGTTTTTAGCCCACTGGAATGCATTGAATGGTTTTCAATGCGTTTCAATTGGCTTTTTATTTTTGATTTATGACGTTTTCCCTTAACAGCGATTTTCCTGGAACGGATTATCGCCGTTAAGCGAGGCAACACTGTATTACATTCTTAGTCAAGTCCACAAAACCACTCTGCTTTCAAGGAGGATTTGAGCAACAGGTTAATTTTTACAATCTTTCACTTTACTTTTAAATATATGAGCGATCAGTGTATCCTGCTGGGCAACCTGTGGTTACTCAGCTACATGGAGTCCATCAAGGGATGTAACACTCTAAGTTCCTATGTAGCTGATTCAGTGGTCACTGTGGACAACATTCCAGGAAAAAGTTTGAGGAGCGCTTCCAAAAGTAATTATAAAAGAATTTTGGACATGACACTGTTTTCTGTTTCCCCTGCCCCACCACTGTCACAAGAACCTGCACCTCCTTCCCATCTAATATGTATTACTTCTTGAGGTGTTCTGAATTCTGCAACTGTTTTGTGACCTACAGTCAATGTATTTGCATTTTCCAGTGCTTGCAACAGTCATGCCAACTCACTTTGTTTTACCACATGTTTCAGAAATCCGGTAGCAAAGAACAAGAAGAGCCTTTCTGTAACTAGTTCTGCAATTCCTATCAAAGTGAAATGATCATATTTGCACACATAATTATGTACAAGGTAAGCAGCATTCCTCAGTCATTTTCAGTGTGCCTTTCTTTGTTAAAGCAGAACAGCTGAGATAGCTTTCAGTAATAAATATCTGCTGACATACAGTACATTTGATATTCAGCACAACCATCTCATAAACAATAAATCCTCCCTTCAAAACAACCACCAGGCATCTTGTTTCCCAGGCAAAGCAGACCAGAACTATATAGGTAGATGCAGACACTGCCCAATGCCACAAGAGACTTCAGCCTAAAGATCCTGGGCTACCCAAATTGCACAAGGGAGGCTCATAAAGCAGAGTTTATGTTGGGATTAACTGTGTTTGCAAGCCTGACTGTATAGCAAGGGCAAAAGAATGACAAGGCAATATACAGGAAGAAAGGTGAACTCTGAATGGCTTTTCACTTTGAATCTAGGTCACTTTACTGTGACACTAAGAAATGATCCAAAAACTCATTTTCATAGCACAAGTTGATTTAGAAAGAGAACTGTGATGCTCTCTAATTGGCTTTGAGGTAGAGTGGTGAAGAAAATGAGTGTGTGAAACTAAAAGTCTCAAAGAAAAAAAGTGTAAATTTGCTTGGATTAGAAAGAAACACCCACCCACATTTTATGTACTGTATAGGTAAAGTAGTTTCTGCATTCATTCCAAACAAAAAAAAATTAATCAGCGTCACTATTTAATGATGAGAAAAGGAAATTGGTTATTACAGAAACAAGAGAGATTTGCAAAGTCAGCAAGACTATTCATCACATCCCTCTATCACATAACCAACAAGACTGGAAGCTGATCTATACTATGGCTGTGGCTCTGGCTTTGGGTGTGTGGGCAGCTGCCTGGAACACACATTTCAGTCCTCCAAAACGAGGACAAAAAGTCATACTGCTCCCTATATACCACCCAGCATCTGCTGCCTGATGCAACTGTCTCAATCGGTCTGACAGTCCAAATCACCTGCCATTCAGAGGCATATTACAACTACACAATGCATTTAGCTACTGTAGGTATAAACTGCTGATAATCTTATCCACCATGCATTTGTCTATATCCTTTTGGAAGACATCTAATCAGGTGACAATCACCACCTACAGAAGCAATTCATTCCAGAAGTGAATTGTGCTATGTGCTCAAAATGTATACAGTTTTATTTCTTCTCAACCTGCTCTCCCTCAGTGTCACTAGCTGACTTTAAGTGCACTTTTCACTCTTCTGGCTGTGAATGCTCAACAGAATTCCAACAGCAATCAATCCCAGGTGCAGTCAGTGATGATGCACATCTGAGAAGAGATAGGGCATATTGAAGGCTCTAGGGAATGTCTGGAACCTCAGAAGGGAAATTTGGGTTTTAAAGAGCTATCAACCTCCATTAGGTATGTACTCATTTAAAAACATAGGTCTGCCAACAACATTGCTTCAAAAGAATTGCAATAAAAAGAACTGCAATAAAAAGCTCAAGCAGTCTCTAAAATAATGGTACCCAGCCTTGGATCCCCAGATGTTCTTGGACTAAAACTCCCAGAAGGCTTCACCACTAGCTATACTGGCCAGACTTTCTGGGAGTTGTAGTCTAAGAACATCTGGGGGCCCAAGGTTGGGAACCACTGCTCTAAAAGAAGCTTCTAGGAGTAAACTATGGCACAGACTAGAAATCAGGTAAGATCTCAAACCCTGACTTACAATCACTGCAGGTTGAAATTGTCCTCAAAAGATGGAGTCTGGCACTCCAACTTTTGAGGACAAAAATGGTTCAGAACCACAAATGCAAATCATCGTGCTGTGTCCCTCTTTTATGTACCTGATGACATTACTACTATAATCTTGACACTGGTTCTTTGTTCAAGTGCTAGTCAATCCAGTTCTGTGAACATGTCTAAAAGGGAAGTGTCTTGTGCCATCCCCTCTGTCATCATGCTGTTCACAGTCTGCTTGCATGTAGACTCTATCTATGAGCAACCATCCAGATTTTCCAGGATTTTTGTTGACATATAAAGCCTACAAGTGAGTAACAGCCTCTTTCTTCAAACCCAATGCTTTACCAAGAAGACACGGAAGATTGAAGAGGCAGGGCTAGGCGTAAGTATGTTCACAGCAGCAGGATGACTAAGGTCTTTGCTTTTTCTTGGAACCTATATAGTTTTGCTATGTATTCATTTATTTGCTGACATTAAGAAATCAGATCTCCTGTACCATAGTTTTCAAGGATCCTTGCCCTCCCTTCTCTTCTTAAAACTTTAATGAATGTTTCTGTATTTGCCAAGATAGTTAATTTGTTCCAGTAAACAAAATTGAGTGAAAACAGTGCTAAAATAAAGTGAATGGTGGAGAGTTAGGTGGATAGAATTTTAAAAAAACTTCCTCACTCATGGTGATATAGGAACATTTCAGTACTACTACCACTAATATAAGCCTAGGTAAAGGTAAAGTTTCCCCTTGACAATTTTTGTCCAGTCGTGTTCGACTCTAGGGGGCGGTGCTCATCCCCGTTTCCAAGCCATAGAGCCAGCGTTGGTCCGAAGACAATCTTCCGTGGTCACATGGCCAGCGCGACTTAGACACGGAACGCTGTTACCTCCCCACCAAGGTGGTCCCTATTTATCTACTTGCATTTGCATGCTTTCGAACCGCTAGGTTGGCGGGAGCTGGGACAAGCGACAGGTGCTCACTCCGTTGCGTGGATTCGATCTTACGACTGCTGGTCTTCTGACCCTGCAGTACAGGCTTCTGCAGTTTAGCCCGCAGCACCACCACGTCCCTCCTATAAGCCTGGGATCCCTCCAATACTGAAATACTTCCCTTTCTATTAAAAAAAACCCAGAATAAAGTGGCTGCAAAAATCCCCTTGAGTAATAAGAAGGAACTATTCAGAGGTACTCTGAACAGTTTTCTAACATTTAAAATGGTCTGCCTCCTCTTGATCTACACCATTCTAGTTGAAGAGTTTAATGATGAAAGCACAAATATACAAAATACAATATGAAAATGAGATGGACCAAATACTCCTCTTGTTATTTTATACAGTACGTACAATGCAAAAAAAAATTGTTGTGAGGAAATCAGCTCCCATTTTGTAGCACTTTTAAAAACCCATTCTTTTTAAAAATTAAGGAATACAATTTGCTTATTTTAATTCACCTCTTTTCCACCCCACAAGCTTTTATTTTGTTAAAATAATGCTCTGAAATAATCTATTCACATTTTAAATAGCCTTTTTCCCTACTGTGGCTTGTGTGTAAAGGTCTCTTATAAAATGACTAGTGAAAAAGTTTAAAAAATAAGCAAAATATCTCAAGGAAATAACCTTTAAAGAAATGGTTTAAGAAATTCCATTATGTGATAGAATCACACTATCACATGTAGAACAACACATAGCATAAAAAGAGAGGTTACTTACCTATAACTATGGTTCTTCAAGTGGACCTCTGAATTCACACAAATGGGTTCAGTCTGTGCCTGCACTGGACTCCTCAGAATATTCTAGCGCTTTAAAAGTAACAAAAGTTGAACGTTGCCCCTTATAGTGCATGCTCCACCCGCCCTATGCCTCAGTTTCCTTTTATCCACCACTAAACAAGCTCTGAACTTCATAAAGCTAATAAAAAGTGACAGACAGTAGGTAGGCTGGGCAGGATGTGTGAATTCACAGAGGTCCACTTGAAGAACCATGGTTACAGGTAAGTAACCTCTCTTTCTTCTTCATGGCCTCTGAATGCACACAAATGGGTGACTAGGAAGCTCACTTACTGGATGGAGGGACGTCACGCCAACAACGAAGTAAGAACTACTCTCCCAAAACTTTCTTCCCTTTTGGCTCTGAGGTCCAACCGATAATGTGACACAAATGTCAATGGAATGGACCATGTGGCCGCTCAGCAAACGTCCTCAATGTCCACACCATGTAACAAGGCAGCAGATGTAGCCATATTTCTTGTTGAGTGTCCTTTCAATGTGTCCGGTAGGGCTTTACCAGCCAGTTCAAATGCCAGGACAATAGTGGACACGATCCATCTTGAAATCATCTGAGAAGACGCAGGAGAGCCTTTATGTGAGCCATGGAAGCAAACAAACAACTTGGGGGAGTTACGGAAGTCCTTAGTTCTTGACGTATAAAAGGACAAGGCACAACGCACATCTAAACAATGGAGCATACGCTCAACTTGCGACGTAAGATTTGGAAATAACGTTGGTAAGATTAAGGTTGGTTAACATGGAAGCTGGACACAACCTTAGGAAGGAAGGAGATGTCAGGGTAGAGTCACCTTGTCTTTGAAGAATAAGTAGGGTGGATCAACTCTAAGTGCGGCTAATTCACTTTCTCTTCTAGCTGAGGTGATTGTTTTGAAAGATAATAAGCGAAGATCAGAAGAAGTCATGGGCTCAAAGGGTGGATAGGTAAGGGCATGCAAAACTATCTGTAATGACCACTGTGGTAAAGGAGGTCTTGTAGGCGGACGAAGATTGTGAAGACCCTTTAAGAATAACTTTATAGTAGGGTGCGAGAACAAACGTGATGATTCTGAGCCAAGGGGCTGGTAGGATACAATTGCTGAGGTATAGACTTTTAAGAAAGCTAAACCTTGATCAAACAAATATCGTAGGTACATGAGGAGAGTATCCAGGAATACTGGCAGAGGCTGTAGGTTCCTTAAACGAGCAAAGTGTACAAAACTTTTCCATTTGTAAGAATACAGAAGCTTGGTAGATGGTTTCCTGGCTTTGTCTAGGACTTCCCTAATCATGGAAGAATTCTCCACGCTGTCAGAGGTAGGGAGTCCAAATCCGGGTGGCAATTTTTCCTGCATTCTGTGTAAGCAGATGCGGCAGTAGTGGTAGTTTGAGGAAATTGGCTGCCACATACTTGAGCATTGTAAACCATGGCTGTTGAGGCCGCCACGGTGCTATGAAGATGGTGTTGGCCTTTGTTTGATGAATTTTTACCAATGTCCTTTGAATAAGCGGAATCGGGGGAAGAGGTAGAGGAGATTGGTTGTCCACTGTACCATAAAAGCATCCCCTAAAGATGCTTCTCCCCTGCCTGCTCATCAGGGCAAGATGTAGAAGATGGTGTCATGGTAGACTCCATCGTGTCCGGTTTAGAAGATGAAAGGGTCTTGTCCCAAAGATAATTTTAATCTTTGTTGGCGAGCCTTCAGAACAGGTTTTGTAAATTTTTGCACTCTTTACAGGACTGGGGCTTATGTCCTTTTCCTAAACAAAAAAGACAGCAGTCATGCCCATCTGAGAATGGACGTTTACAGGAGCACGAAACGTACCTGCTGAAGGGGCCTGATGGGGACATGAAGCACTAGTTATTTTCCCAAGAAAAAAAGGGGGTCAGGAAAAGACTCACGTCCAGAAAGTGATGGTCAAAAACAGTCCGAGTCAAGATCCAATAAAAACAGTCCAATTATTGAAGATGAAAAACTAAATCACCACACGAAAGCGGGAGTCGATGACAGACCAAGATTGGCAACAGCAAAAACAGAATACCAAAACCAATTCATGTATCAAAGAAGAAACTTTTACAATCTGAAGTCAAAACAAGAGGCAACAAGAGCAAGTCATAGTCCGAAAACAGTCTGAAGTCAAGAACCAGTCTGTCAATCCTAAATAGCAATAATTTAAGCTCTAGCACGAGAAGTTCCTAACGCCAAGGCAGTAAAATGGAACTGAGGCATAAGACAGGCGGAGCATGCGCTATAAGGGGCAATGGTCAACTTTTGTTACTTTTAAAGCTCTAGAACATTCCGAGGAGTCCAGAGCAGGTGCAGACTGAACCCATTTGTGTGCATTCACAGAGGCCACGAAGAAGTATTATTTAGCAATATGGTTATAAGCAGACATAAAAACTGAGATTATAGATGGAGATTTAAAGCAGCAGCTGGTTTTTCTGGTTTGGCTAAACCCAGCAAACTATGGTGAAATGGTAGATAGTGGTTCATCAAAATCTGCAAATGGAAGCAGATTGTTCATCTGTGTAAGTCCAAAACTTGAGTTTGTTTATTCCTTTAATATTAAACAGGGATCCCAATGAAAACAATTCCATTTAATAACAATAATAAAAATAAAATAGTTTGCTAGGCCATTTTCCTTTTGAAGAAGTAGTAGTTGGAGATCAGTCTTTTATAGTATTTTTGGATATTTTTATCTTGGTTCTGTAGAGCTATGACTTCAAACCAATAAGTCACATTTGAATCCTAACTTAGCTATAAAAGATTGAAATTCAGAATATATATTGACAGTGATTTCAGCTGAAGTCTGTCAACTTCATTTGTTCATAATCCTTTTTGCCAAAGGCAAAATGCAATGCCCTAGTCCTGATATGTGGTATTAACTATGTTAAAGCAATAAATGTATGATCGATTTAGATGGTATTTTTTTCCCTTTTAATGCTGAGTACATTGCAAATGGGGCCAGGGGAGGCCTGCCCTTTTATCTTTTATGAAGCCCCCTCTGTTGTTGTCTGTAGGAGATCAGTGGCTTTGGTAAAATGGGGAATATTGGAAGGCAAGGGTTCCAGATTTCATTAAGGTGAAATTATCTCGTGGTTGTTCTGGGTTTTTTGGGCTCTTTGGCCATGTTCTGAAGGTTGTTCTTCCTAACGTTTCGCCAGTCTCTGTGGCCGGCATCTTCAGAGGACCACAGAGTCACTAGAGGACAGAGTGCTGTCCTCTGAAGATGCTGGCCACAGAGACTGGCAAAACATTAGGAAGAACAACCTTCAGAACACGGCCAAAGAGCCTGAAAAA